>NW_025999929.1:1273738-1279036 GCF_001458135.2 Marmota marmota marmota | reverse complement strand
CTCTAGTGCCGAGAGCGCGGGGCTTAGAAGAATTTCTTGTTGGAAAGAAGCCCGAGCATCTGCTATCCGTTAAAGAGTTCAGGAGAGGTTCTTCACTGGAGACCCAGGTCCCAAGCAGGCAGGCGTTCTCGGGGTACGGAGATATTGCCGGATGATGTGCACGTCACCCTTGGAGGAGGATCCGGAGCCTTTAGGCGCTAGCACCCGTGGAGCCGAGACTTCGAGGCCGCTGCACCCGCAGCCGCCTTCCCGCCCCCGGCCTCTGGGGCAGCATGTGCCGCGCTGGCCGGCCGCAGCTGAGTCTCGCCTCCACCTCGGCTCGGCCCAATTTAACCCTGGCGGCAGCTCTCTGGGGCGGGGCCTGGGCGCAGACAGGCTAGGGGGTGGGGGAACGAGGTGGCCGAGGTGGCCAAGGTGGCCGCGGCTACCCCGCGGGCGCGCACCAGGCGGAGGCCACGCGGCGGCGCGGCCGCAGAATAGCTGGGCGCAGGTTGTTTGTTTTGGGTCTGGCCGGCCCCGCCTTCCTCCTCCCGCCAATGAGGAGCGTGCGCGCGGCTGGGGGTGCGTGTGTCTGTGAGTGTGCCTGTGCGCGCGCTTGTGGGGCGGCTCCGCTCTCCCTCCCGCTTCAGCTCTCAGGTGTGGGCACCCGGCCTCCAGCGGTGAGGGAGGGGTTCCTGCGACCTGGGGTTCCTGCGACCTGGAGTTCCTGGAGGCGATTGGGCGAGTGTGCCTGGCTGGGGAGACTACCCCTGGATATTCCTAGGGAGGCACCTGAGAGGGTTGGGTCCAGCGGGGAGCAGGGAAGTTACTCAGGCCTGTGGCCTTCCTAAACTGCATGCGGCTTGAGTTTGCTTGTAATGAAAATCGTGCTTCTTAGGAAAGCATAGTTCTTCCATCCCTGCAGAGGTTCTGAATGGCAGAAGCCGCCCAGGACATACTTTGCAGGGACTTCTTTCCGGAGCCAAGTGCTGTGCCCCTTCCTGTGATTTCCTTCCAAAGACTACCTTTTGTCTTCTCGCCTTCTTTTTATGAGTAAAACACAGGGTGGAAATTGTATGCTCCGTTTTTGATGACTCTTGCTTGCTAAATGGCCTCTGACTTTCACTTTTCTTTTGTCTTACTTTACCTGGCTAATGGCTCTTGGGGAAGGGCAGTGGCGTCCCCATTCACCCCCCTGGGGTGGCTGTGTTTGGTGCTCTGTGCGGGGCTCTTGCCTACACTTGCGCCCCTGAGACGCCAGCTGAGCTCAGCCCCATTATTCTGGACTCCGACAATCAACAGGAACAACTAGGAGGGCGTGTTCCCGAGGGCCTGGGCCAAGAGCATCACAAATTTACCGCCATTTCTCTCCAGTCCTCCTTTAGGACTTTTACTGTGGCTTCCGTGGCACCTGTGTTGAACAGTCCGGAAAAGGAGGCGGCCCTTGACCCGCGGCAGGGCCCTTGGGGCCTGAAGCCTGTGGGGTGTCAGCACTCCCGGGAAAGGGGGCCCTGGTCTTCAGGAACAGTACACTTCCAATCCGCTGCCTACCATGCTGAAGTTTCCTCCTTTTTCCTGCCTTTGTTGGAAATAGTGACGGGGCCTCGAGTACGTGGGAGCTCATCTTTGATGTTTATTTTATTGCTTTCCACCATTTGTGTAGAAGACGTACACAGTCCCCTGTCTTTATTCAAAGAGTTTTAAAGGCATTGAGAATGGGGTGGGCAAAATGACAGACCCTTGGAGGGCTCTGTTAGTTTGTGCTTGGGAGAATGATGGGGTTTGGAGATTGGATGCATGTTTATTGAGGTGTGTGGGGGGGTCGATTAAGAATGGAATAGTGAATGAGTGTTTCTGTGTGGGGTGGGGTGGGGTGGGGAGGGTCTACCTAGCTCTAGCCCTGAGAATTGATAGTTCCCTGGATCTGGGGAGGGGACTGGGTTGGGACAAGAAGTTAGCCTGGTAAAGAGGCATTGATTTGGCCAGGGATAAAAGAGATTCTTAATGACTGTTAGCCTCCTTTGAATTTTTGAGGTTCACCAGGACAAGAGGGCTCATTCTTATTTTATGGGGAGAGAGAACTCTGGGAAGGGAGAAAGGATCAGAAAGGGCAGTGGGAGATTCCTGGCCAAAGAATATCGTTGGCTGCCAAGGAAAGGACCCCACCCCACCTGCAGCCCTGCTTTCCCCCTATGGTAGCCTCCATCAACTGCATCTGCCCTTCTTTTGACCTTCATTTCAGGTAGGGCTAGGACCCACCCCACTGGGCACTCTCCTGTGGAGTTGTCTTTTGTCTGCCAGGGAGTCTGAAAAGGAGTGCTGGGGCAAGGAAGTAGGGTGGAGGTAGGAGAATTTTCAACCTCATTGTTTCCTGAGTAACTCAAGTCTTTGGAGCTGGAAATAGGCAGGTTGAGGAGCTGCCTCCAGCAACCTTAAGGAGACTTTGAAAAGGAAGATCCCTTCTCCTGAATGGCAAGAGGTGGTCACATGGAAAGGGGAAAAATGACCCTCAGAACTAGAAGCTAGGCACCACAAGGGCAGGAGTCTAGTCTCTTCATAGCTATATCCCATACCTTTGCCATATAAATGTACCATTGGGCTGAGGATATACTGATTTGTCTTCAGTTAAAACCAGAAATAAAACAGTTCTTTCCCATTGTGGTTGATATTGGTATTATTACTATTAGCTGGGAGATATTCACCTTTTGCAGACGTTAAGAGAAGGGCATCCATTTTCTGTATCTCTATTCACAACATCCTCAAAGTCGGACAGTTTAGGAGTCCGGACAATGCAAATAAACAAAAACAAAAAACAATAACAACAGATGCATTATTTTATTTGTTCATAAGTTTCCCAGAAATGCTTAGTGATTTCTGCTCCTTTATTCTCAATCTTTTGGAATTATGCCATTGATGGGTTAATAACAAATGCCTATAGGTGGAGCCTGATGGAATGCTTATAGGTAAGACTCATTAGCTCATTTTCTCCCTTGCCCTGTAATTTCCTTGGAGATAAGTGACTAACTATGGCAAAGGATAAGTTCACATTTCCATGATCTTTTTGCCTCCCTAAAAAAAGGTTCAGGAGGGGGAAGATAATGCATATATTATCTAAAAACTAAATTAACTATGGCTATCTGCTTTTCACTGCCCTAACACTAACCTGTGGAGGAAAGAATTGAATTTCTAAAATGCCTTAGGCAACTTGGTATACTGGAAACAGATTATTTGTGGAAATATTGATGACTTGTTCTATGAATTGGAAGAGCTGACAACCTCCTGGCACAAGGGGACCCACAGAATGACTTCATGATAACATTCACTCAGCAACTTGGGAGATGTCTGCTTTACCTCTTACTTATCTTGTGAACCTCCGTCAGTAGCCATACTGTTTACCTGTGGGTCTGGAGAGAAGGTAAACTTAGAATTCTGGTGGCAACCTGGACTCTAGATAAGTATAATGCTGTTAAGAATTGAGAAGTCAGAGGCATAGAGAATGGGCTCATGTTGAGAGCCCCAGTGAAAAATGTAGATCTTTGCATGCACATGGAGTCTCTCTCTGTAAGGGAGAAGGCCCTGACTTGGGGGCTGGGAGTCAGGTGGCAGAGAAGGTCCTCAGGGAGTGTAAAACCCAGTTCCCTCCTTACCCTTCCTCTTAGTGAAAACACAGGAAGAAAAGGAATACTTTCTATTCCTTTCTATCCCCTATGTTTATAGTCTGGCTGATTGTTTTGTAGATGTGGATGCTGAAGACTTCAGGAGAATTCTGCAGAGATAAAGGGTGGGTGTGGGGATAGATAAAACCTAGGTATTTTTATTTATCTTTATTTCCTCTTCCTTCCAAAAATGTTTTAATAGGATCAGGCTCATTTGTTTGTTTGCCCACTTACTTTTTTTGAACAGTCTCCTTTTGGTCTTCTGGCCCATGGACATGGTTTAACTAAAGCATCCCATGATCTGGCTGGGTATTATTGACCAGGTGCAAACTCCACATCTGTGCTTGAAGTTTGCTCTTGAAAGTCAGGACCACAAACAGAAAGGAACCCATTGAGGGCCCATTGAACTTACTGGACTAAGTGCACCCTTTTCTAGGTGGTGGGTCTTAGGGAGTGGGAAGTGGTAGGAGCCCTAATGGAGAAGAGATAAAGTAGCTCAGGACAAATCTGGGAAGAATAAATAAGAGTAGGAGAAAAGATGTGAAGATATAAAATAAGTTACTCTTGGCGTGATAGGAGTGAGAGATCATTGAGAAAGCTGCCTAATCGTATTAACCAGAGACAAGATCCTACCTACTGTAACATTGGACAGAAAGCTCCAGGGCTAATTTATTACAGTAAGATAACAGCTTTGATGCTGGGGTCATGGAGCCCATTCTTCGTCGATGACCAGGTCTGCGAGACTCTCATTGTCCAGTGTCCCTATTACCTGAAGTCCTTTAAATTTTGAGTATTAAAAGCAGAACAAGAAATGTTTTACTTCCCTGGACAACAAATTACTCAGTTTTCACTTTTTAACTTTTGAGGCTGTCAACTTCCATAATAAATTAAAAATCAGTAAAAATCAGGCCTCTCCTGTTACTTGCTATAGGAAGAAGTCTGTCTTTCCAAGAAGAGAACTGATTCCCTTTTCCCTGGGGAGAACTCCATCAGCATAAGGTCATACAAATAGGACAAAAGAGGGATGGGTGGCAAATGAGATCTAGTTAGTATGCTTGGTAGTACTGATATCAAGACGTACAAACAAGGGCTGGTTGTAGAGCTGAGAGCATGTGCTTAGCATGTGCAAGGACCCAGGTTTGATCCTCAGCATGCACTCATAAAAGATGTACAAAGGAATAAAATAAAGCCGAGTCTTCCTCATGGCTCTGCAGAAGGGTCTTGTATCATGCCTGCATTGGCTAGTAGTCCCTGGTAACTGGACCCACAGTCTAGGTTTGTGCAAATGGGGTGGATGTGGGTGAATTCTCCTACTTAACCCCAGCCCCTCTGGTTTTAATTTACCATTGCCACTCTTTGGATACATGAAGGCTTTGGAAACAGATGACCTTGGGTTTGTATCCTGCCTTGCCAGGTAAGCTGTTGGCCCTTGCTTTTTTTTTTTTTTTTTTTAATCTAGAAAAATTTTAATAGTAAGTTCTTAAAAATTATAAGAATTTGGGCTGGGGTTGTGGCTCAAGCGGTAGCGCACTCACCTGGCATGTGTGCGGCCCCGGTTCGATCCTCAGCACCACATACAAAAGAAGTTGTATCCGCCGATAACTAAAAATAAATATTAAAATTCTCTTTCTCTCTCTCTCTCTCTCTTTTTTTTTTTTTTTTT
>NW_025999929.1:1151798-1273425 GCF_001458135.2 Marmota marmota marmota | reverse complement strand
CTCTCTATCTCTCCCTTTTTTTTTTTTACATTTTTTTTTTTATCAAAGTGAATCATTTTTTTTTTTTTTAAGTATTTATTGTTTAGTTATTGGCAGACACAACATCTTCATTTGTATGTGGTGCTGAGGATCGAACCCGGGCCGCACACATGCCAGTTGAGCGCGCTACCGCTTGAGCCACATCCCCAGCCCTCTCTCTCTCTCTTAAAAAAATTATAAGAATTAAAAAAATACCCTTCCACTATTATTTTCTAGGCTCTTATTAGGTATTCTTTTCTCTTCGATTCTCCTTTAGATTATTCGTTAATCTTGGAATGATAGATTGTCTTTGGAAACTCAGACAGGCAAATACTCTGGCACTGATCAATCTAGCAAAGTTTCCAGATGAAAAGTGGAAAAGTGAGAATGCCTTAGCCTGTATTCTAGAAAGAAAAATTCAGAAGCCTCTCATGCAATTTTGAACAAGCCTCTTGTTCCAAATTTGGGCAGAAATTGACAGGTGGATAACCCAGATATGTCAAACATGTGTTAGCAAATCATATAGAAAAGATTATGATAGAGATGTGAAGAGAATACTCTTATTTATGTAACTATTGATTTATCCTCCATCTATCTCCTTTTTATTATGGGGAATTTCAAGCATATACAAAGGTAAAGCCAACACAGAATTAGATTACTGTCCCATGTAACCATCATCTAAATCAGCATTTTTTAGTTTATGGCCATTTTAATTTCATCTGTAATGTTCCCATCCCAATTTATCACCTTCCATCAGGTGTCTATGAAGCTAATCCAAGACATATTATTTCTATTATAATTACAATCAATCTCTGTACTTGTGCGTTGCAAAAACTGCATCCGTACTGAACATGTACAGACTTTTTTCTTGTCATTATTTCCTAAATAGCATAGTATAACAATTATTTTCATAGCGTTGACATTATTTTGGGTATTATAAGTCCTTTAGAGATAACTTAAAGTATATTGAAAGATGTGCATGGTTTACATGAAATCCAGTGCCCTGCTTTTTTTTTTTTTTGGAAGTACTGGAGATTGAACCCAGGGTCTTGTGCATGCAAGGCAAGCACTCTACCAATGGAACTATATCCCTAGCCTTCCAGTGCCCTTTTATAAAAGGAAGTTGAACATCCTCAGATTTTTGTCTTTTGGGAGTCCTGTGACCAATTTTTCCTGTGGATATTACAGGATTAAGGTACTTCAGTATCTCTAAAATATAAGAACTCATTTTAAAATAAAAGTGCAATTACAGAACTACTAGCAAACCTCAAAAATTGCCAATCTTTCCATAATAATTACCAAATATCTATCCAGTATTTAAATATCCCCAATGGTCTAATTTTAATAAACTATTTATTTGATTGATCCAATATGTAAATAAAGTCCTTTCATTATCTTTGATTGATGTGTCTTTTGACTCTCTAGAATCTGTAGATCTTTCTTCCATGTTTTTTTTTTTTTTTTACTGTGAATTGAACTCAGGGCCTCACACATGCTAAGCATGCATTCTACCACCCAACTTCTCCCCAACTTCTGTGTTTTTAATTATCATTACAATTAAATTGTTAAATAAGTCAGGTGGTTTGTGCTGTAGAATTTTCCTGCAACTTGGATTTTGTTGGTTACCTAGTGTTGGTCGATATGCACCTCTGTCCCCTGTATTTCCTGTGTCTTGGCAGTTAGAAAGTAGAGGCTTGAGTGTATTCAGTTTTTGCTTTTTCCCCAAGAATACTGCAGAGGTGATGTTGTGGACTCCTGTCAGAGGCTCACATGACTGGCTGCTGCCCTTTTTGTGATATTAAGGTTGATCAGTGAATCTGAACTCAAGCTTGATTCCTTTGTTGTAAAACTGCCCGTCAGCTTTGCTCTTTATGTTCCGGTTAGCCATGAGTGATGGTAGCTTGTGCCCATTATTCTAAAAGAAGTTGCAAGGCAGTGATAATCTCATTCTTTCACCCCTTCTTCTTTTGTAACTTGGAATATTTACATAAAGAAAAGCTTTTACTTCTCAAGTTTTTGTTTCTTGGAAATGCAATGCTACAGCTTGGATGTGACACCCCCCAAGGGTTCATGTGTCGGAGGCTTGGGCCTCAGTGAGGTGTTGTGAGAGGTGGTGGGACCTAGTGGGAAGAAGTGGGGCCTAATGGGAAGTCATTAGATTATTGGGGGTTCTGCCCTTGGAAGGGATTAAGATAGGTTTCATGAGACCCTGATTAGTTCTTATAAGAGTGGTTGATCCCTGACTTCCTGTCTGGCTTCCTGTCTTATCATGTGATGTCACCTTCTGCACATATTCTTGCCATGGTGCCATCGGCCATGAGGTCTTCACCAGAGCCAAGCTAATGCTGATGTCATGCCCTTGAATCTCCAGAACTGTGAGCTAAATAAACCTCTTTTCTTTATAAAGTACTCACCCTCAGGTATTTCATTATAGTCAAAGAAAGTGGACTAATACATATATTTTGTGCTGAAAAATGTGTGACTCCTTTTATTGGTCTGTTTTCAGATAATTTGGTAGTTCTCCTAAATCTTCCAAAGGACACATACATGTGCACACAGAAATGTACCCATACCACACTCATGTAAGTATCATAATGAACTAATAGCATTTAATAAAGCTGGTGTATTTAAATTTATTCACAGCTTCCTTGGTTTCTAGTGTGACAACATTTTCCAGACTAATTTTATATTTTCTACCTCAGACCTGGAATTATCTATTTATCCAAGGGCTTCTTGTTCTTTGTAGTCTGAAATAGTCTCAAGAGACTAAAATCCAGGCTGTAAGAGTGTTCATTACTCATTGTTTCTAGAGGTTTACAATGGACTGTGTGCTAGGAAGCAAAATTTTTGTTAGAGAATGTACATGATATTTTCAGTTCAACTATATGTTTACAAAGTGAAACTTTTTTTGATTTTATTTGGGGCTATCAATTCCAATTTTATTTCGTGATATAGGGGCACTTAATCACTGTGTCATATCCCCAGCTATTTTATATATACATATATGTATATATAAAATTTAGAGACAGGGTCTTGCTAAGTTGCTTAGGGCCTCACTAAGTTGCTGAGGCTGGCTTTGAGCTCACAATCCTCCTGCCTCAGCCTCCCAAACTGCTGGGATTACAGGCACATGGCACTGTGCCTGCCTTCAATTTTATTTCTAACAATATGATAACTGAAAAACAGTTTGATATTCATTTTCTTGGCTTTGCTTTTATTTTACTTATTTATTATTACCTTTAGGGCATTTATCTCCCTGGCTACATAGTCAAATTACCAAAATCTAAAGTAATTTGAGATAATTAGTCTCTAGCGATGAAGCCATCAAGCTGATATTCAATTAGCATTACCTGGTACCTTTAGCCTTTTATTTCCTCCATTTGTTTTTAGTTTGTTCCATAATTATTTAATACTGGACTGGTTTTAAAGTCAAAGCTATAATATGAGGCACATTCAGAGGAATTTAGTTTTTTTGGTTGTAGGGATTGCCTTGTGCATGCTAGAAGTTTAGTTTTCATTCTTGTTTCTTTTACATGAGAGGATTTGATAAGGTTTAAATTACCCTCTCTATTAGTTTTCTAGGACTGCCCTGTGAAATACCACAGTCTGAGTGGCTTAAACAATAGAAATTTGTTTTCTTGCATCCTGTAGGCGGAAGCCCAAGATCAAGGTGTCTAGGGTCGGTTTATCCTGATGCCTGTACCCTGCACACATGACCATCTTCTCCCTGGGTCAGCATGTGGTCTTTCCTCTGTGTGTGCCTGTGTCCTGATCTCCTCTTTTTATAAGGAGACCAGTTATGTTGAACCAGAACCCACCCTAATGTCCTCGTTTTTAATTTAATCACTTATTTAAAGACCCCATTCCAGTATAGTCACATTCTGAGGTATTGGGGGTTAGGACTTCATCATATATGTTTTGGGGGGCATAATTCACAATTCTGATTAAAATAACCAAGCCAACATATACACGTTCATATTTCCTTTCACATAAATGGTATTAAAATATTATCTGCAGTTCTCTTGACTTTACCTAAACAAACTATCATGGGGATTGCTCCATGGCATTCAATAGGCGCATTCCTATTTGAAACACAATGTTTTGACTGTCAGTTGAACTCAGAATTTTCTGACACTGAAGGAAATGTATTGATTTGTTTCAACTTTATGACTTCAAAACTGGGAGGGGAGATTTTGGAACCATAAAAATGGACAACCATGTGTGGTTGAGACCTTGAGGTCTTCATGTATGCCGTCCTCTGACTCCTGACCCTTCTTGTTTTACAACCTATTTTGTCACAGAAGATAGAAGCTTCATTTAATTTGCAAATGTATCATGGAGACTGGGCCTCAGCCAGGTTGAATTTCTATATTCTGCAAATGTAACTATTATTTCTACCTTAGTACTTGTTCCCAACATACCAATTACAGTGATAAATTGTGGCTTCCATAAAAAAGTGGGATGTTTTTAAACTTGATCAAGGAAGAATTGACTAATTTTTACCAGCTGAAAGGAGACCAGCCTGAATGATTTCAACCCATATGTTACTTTTCAAGTTTATGCCTTGTTATGGTTATTAGGTGTTCCCCAAAAGCTCATGTGTGAGAAAATACAAGAAGGTTTAGAGGAGAAATGATTGGGTTATGAGAACCTTAACCCAATCAGTGACTTGATCCCTTGATTGGATTAATTGATGGTGACTGAAGGTATGTGAGGTGTGGCCAGAGGAGGTGAGCATTGAGGCATGCCTTTGGGGTGTATATTTTGCATTGGGCAATTGGAATCTCTCTCTCTCTCTCTCTCTCTCTCTCTCTCTCTCTCTCTCTCTCTCTCCTTCCTGATCATCATGTGAGCCACTGAGCCACTTCCCTCCACCACACTCTTCCACCATTAAGTTCTGTCTCACCTCAAGCCCCAAGGAATGGAGCCTGCTGTCTAGGGACTGAGACCTCTGAAACTATGAGCCTCCCAAATAAACTTTTTCTCTTCTAAAATTGTTCTGATTGGGTCTTTTGGTCACAACAGTGAAAAAGCTGACTAAAGCATGCCTCTATCTAAAACTGGGGTCAAGTGGTACTGCCAGGAAAGATATCACCCTCAGGTCTCCTTAAATGAGACAAGAATAGCTTTTTCTATCATTCTTTGAACAAGGATGCTTCTGTAATGCTTAAGATTATGCAAAAGTTAAAGATTTGTCGAAGTACAGTCAACTCTTCACACACAGGTTCTGCATCTGTAGATTCAACCAACTGTGGATCAAAATATTGGAGAAAAAATGTGTACAAAACATATACAGATTTTTTGGTGATTATTTCTTAAATAATAACAACTATTTATGTAGAATTTACATTATATGAGGCAATATAAGTCATCTAGAGATGAAGTTCATGGGAGGATGTGAGTAAGTTATAGACGAATACAGCTCCATTTTATATATGGGACTTGAGCATCCTCAAATTTTTTGCATATTTGTTATATTCAAGTCCATCCAATGCTTTCTAGATTTCTGGTCCAACAATGTACTCCAGGTTCATTTTACATTTCTTGCTTCAGATCTGTCTGTAATTATCTATTTATTCAAGGAACCCTTGTGCTTAATAGTCAGAAATAGTCTTGAGGATAAAATCCAGGCTCTGGGGCGTTCATTACTCCTAGGTTGATTATTGTTGCTAGGGCTTTATAGTGTGGACAGTGCTAGGAAGGAAATTTTTTCTTAAAGAAAGTACATGATATTTCCAATTCAACTTTTGGTCCATGGGGGTCTTAGAACAAAGACATTTTCAGGCATCCTCCTGAGAGCGGTTCTGAACTAGGCAGGCTGTCTGTCTGGTTCTTCATACTAATCTGTAGATAACCCTTGTTCTTCTGGCATGCTCCCAAGATCTTTTGTACATTTTGTAAAGCACAATATAAGTTTCTCAAGCTCTATGGTTTTTATGTTTGGAGTATTGTGGCATTAGTATTCTTTCCTCCACCACACACCAGGTACACCTCAGAGGGTAATCTTCTCTCTTAAGTTAAAATATTTGTTTAGTGTGGGGATTTTTGTTCTCAACTTTCTGGAAACTATGTTTCAAAGCTACTTCAGTCATCCAAATTCAGGTGTGGTGACAACCTCTCAGCATTGATGTGGCCAGAACTTGGCTTATGGCCAAACAAGACCTGCTCTTCTGCGTTTCTTTGTCTTGCTTTCCGGAGGGAAGTGAAGCTAAATGTTATATTCACTGTTCCTGAAGAGGTACAGCAGCCACACATCCTGTATTTAGGGAATAAACCTATTTCGAATTTTCTATGCAAACCAACGAGAGGCTTGGGAGTTCTGTACATTTCAACATTTTGTCTACATATCTCCCAGGATCCTGAAAGCAGAATGCCACAGAGACATCTTTTATAAGCTTTCATGTTCTACCTGATGATTTTAAAACTATGGTCACTGAATCTTACTGTAGGAAATGACTTGTCTTTATCCGAGTTCCACTGATGCAGAATCCGAAAGATGGGCTTTATGAAGGTTGCTTATTTGGGAAATGTCACCAGGGAGCAGGAGTGAGGAGCAGGGAGAGGGAGACAGGGAAGGAGGCTCCTAGAGATTTTGTCAGTTAGAGGGGACTGTAGCCAAGAGTTGTCCTAAAGAACCCTAAGAAATATATTTGGGAACTGCCTGCTTTTTCACAGAAGGGTGGGACATTTATCCTTGACTGTCTCTCATCAGTCAAGCACGGCCATGTGGGTGTTAAGCCCCATGTGTTAGTCACCTTTTCCTTGCTGTGACCAAAATACATGACAAAACCAACTTAGGTTAGGAAAAGTTTATTTGGAGCTCATATTTTCAGAGGTTCAATCCACCTCCATTGCTTTAAGCCCAAAGTGAGGCAGCACAGAAGGGTGGCCATGCAGAATAACTGCTCACCTCATGGTGGCCAGGAAGCAGAGAGAGAGGAAAAAAGAGAGGGACAAAATATATAATCTACCTACCTCCTCCAACCATGCCCTACCTGCCTACAGTCACCACCCAGTTAGTCCACTGAAACTGGATGGACTGATTAGGTTCCAGCTCTCAGAGGCTGATCACTGCATTAACACAGGATATTTTGGGGGACACTTCATATCCAAATCATAACACCCCTGGACTTCCAGATCACTGCTGTGTAAGTGCTCACAGGTCCTGGGAGACACGTAAGAAGCTTGGGGCAGGGTGCTGTTTGGCCACATCTTCACAAAACTGGTCACAGCAGAGGCTGAAATGAGAGATGGGCTAAGGTGATAAGGAGGTGAGGAAGACTAGACCAAGGAAGGCTAAGGCTAGAATAGGTGGGCTAATGATAGAACAGAGAGAGCTAAGGGAGTTTCAGTGGTGCCCATAGGAGGGGTCAGTTATTTGGTAGGAGAGGGGAATACAAATGTCAGCATATGTAAGCTTCATTACTGTTTTTTAAATTTTAGCAGATTTTAGTTCATACTGAGGCTGAGTAAAGAAGAGCATCTGTGTATACAGTGCTGCCTCCAAGTGTCCCATTTACATGGGCACATTTCCAGTGTGGATCTGGCTCTGACACTGGGAAGAAGCACTGGAGTCCCTGGTGGGTGGACAGGTAAACAGTAACAGTTCTGAGGGGCTGCATGCTTTACCCTGAGAACAAAGTCAATTCCACTGAATTGTAGGACCTTTTCAATATTCTCCTTATCATTTTAATGACCATGCAAGGATTATCAGAATTGTATGGTTGGGACTTGTACATTTTAAACTGTTTTCAGTTGATTGTGCCCAAGTACTTAATGATCAAAGCTATGTCAACATGCAAAACCAAAAACAAAAAGCATGGAGGGCATTCTTATCCACATAGAAGTCCATTTTTACTTTGCATCGGAAAACCAGCTGTTCTTCTCTAGAACTGAGAGGATATGAGTGGAGTGCTGAGAGCTATATCCTGTTTTCTCTAACATCTGACTGAGGGGCTAAGTTGGCCCAGGCAGAAAACAAACACAACACTCATTGAGAGAAATCACCTTTTATTGAGCAGTTACTGTGTGCAATTCAGCATGTTAAATTCTTCACATATTTTAACACAGTCAATCCTCATAAATAATCTGTGAGGACAATATTATCCCTCAGTTTACAAAGGAGGAGAGAAAGCTTAAAGTTTGTTTAGGGTGGTTCAGTGAGTGAGTGGCAAGACAGCATTTGGAGTAGGTCTGCCTGGTGCCAAGTGGGGGTTCTGTCTTTTTCCATCAGGGTGATCTTGTCAAGTTGCTTACTCTCCTGGAAGCTACTCCCTCACTGAGAAAATAGAATTATAACAAGGATTAGGTTAAATATGATAGTATTCTTGAAACATTCACCTTAGGACCATTGCTCAACAAATGATGAAGATTTTAGATCAAGAGAGTAATTTGTGAGAGCCATATATTGTCAGGCACTGAAATCCTTCACAAGTCTTTATATACTTTCCTGCAGAGAGTTTCAGTGACTCAGTGAGGGGTGACATGCTCATAGCAAGGGCCTCATGCAAGGTTGGTCCACTTCCATGATGTTTCTAACTTGAGCTTGATGATGCTCAGGGTGGACCAAATATGAGCGTAGATATTTCATACCAGCAAAAGGTGTGTGTATGTGTGTGTGGGAACAGGGAATAGAAGAATGGAGTAAGGACCATCTCTGGTTAATTCCTCCAACCAGAGCTCATTCTTCTATCGTGCATCATTCTTGCTTCTAATATTTTCAGACTTGAGGACTGACCAGAGATGAGCTTCTTCACCAGACATGTGAGGACCCCCTGCTCCCCAGAAGCTCTGTCCTGACACCAGGCCATTCTGCAAAGTTCCTGTCTTCTGGTGGAATCTGGTCTTATGCTCTTGGCTCCTGAAGAAGAACCCCTGTCTAGAATGTGTGAAGAGACGGGTAATTAGTGATCATCCTGTACCTTTTCCCAGACCAATAAACACACCAAATTGAGTTTCTGAGAAGCAGTGACTTCAGCAGAATCTCCTAAAAGATGTCCAGGCTTTTGCCTCTAGAGTTAGCTAGCACAGAAGGAAAGATATTCTGGAAATAGGCACTTGAATACCTATTACATTCTCTCAGCTGACATTGGCTAATTATTGCCTTCTAGGGTATCATGACCAAATTGGGGAGAGCAAATCTGGATGAAATGGCTTGAGAATGTTGTGAAAGCATCTTAGGAACAAGTAGAAAGGAATATTGTAGTAACCAGGGGCTGAGGCTCTACCAGGAAAGGACACATTCATTCAGAATCCCTTGGCAAAAGCATCCTGGCTAGGTGAGTTTTGAAAAATTTTTGGAGTTTCCCTTCTAAGCCAGTAGATTGAGTACTGACTCCATGCCACACCCAATGCTGTAGTGCTCAGGATTGCAAAACTCACCCTCCAGAAGGAAATCATAGACCTGATTTTAGAAAGGAAGAGGCAGGCTGGTGCATTTCTCCACCACATTCCATCACAGCCCTGGTTGCCTGTTTGCAATCAACTTTTAGTACTTACTATGGGTCGGCACTAAGGCAGTTAACATGCATCATCTTATTTATTCCTGATAACAACCTATGCTGGCATGGATGCGAGAGCTGAGGGAGGTAGGCAACCTGCTCAAAGTCAAGGGGATGGGTATCTTGGCCCAGGGTTGTTGGACCACCAAGTCCCTGCCCTTTACACTGGAATCTTTCCCTGCCTGGTAAAAAATGACAAACCCATCTAGGATATGGGGAAAGTCCACTGGGTGCCAAACACCACGTGGGGTCCTTGGTGACTGTTTTCCCATTCTGTCATTTAAGAGCCCTATAGAATAATCCTGTTACTGGCTTGGCTCTTAATGGGTTAAAAGATGTTCAGTCAATACAAAGCTGAAAGTAAATATAGTTCCTTTTTGGTGCAAAATGTTCCTCTTTATAAGCTGCAAGATCAGCAATGGAACTTGGATTTATTTTTTATTTTATTTTTGGTACTGAGAATTGAACATAGGGGTGCTTAACCACTAAGCCACATCCCCAGCCCTTTTTATTTTGAGACAGGGTCTCCTCAGTTTGCTTAGGGCCTTGCTAAGTTGCTGAGGCTGGCTTTGAATTTCTGATCCTCCTGCCTCAGACTCCAGAGTTGCTGGGATTACAGGCGTATACCACCGCACTGAGCAGGAGTTGGAATCTTGCATGAATGTCCAAAGGGCTTGATGAGGATACAGTGTTCAGTTTGAGGCACAGAATGAAGAGACAGCGTGTAGATGTGCATATGCATGTATGTGTGCATGTGTAATTGTGTACTTGTGTGCATGTGTAACACCTATACACATGCACACACTTTCATATGTGTGTAGGTATGTACAATGTGTATGTGCATGCACGTGTATTTGTGTGCACTTGTATACAAACACACGTAGCACTGGAAAGAATAGTAGGAGAATTAGAGGGAAGTCGATTTGAGTGCTTGAAAATGTGGATGAGGATATTATTGGGCCTTGCCACCTGCTTCTGAATATTTTTCTGTGATTGATCAGCTATTTATATGTGAGAAAATCACTAAATTTGTCTGGACATTAGTTTTATCAACTGTTACATAAAAGGAATTGGACTGGATTATCCCAAAGATCCCTTTCAGCTTGAAGAGTCTATGATTTCAGTGTGCATGCTTGTGATACCTCCCTGGAAGCAGCTTACATGGCTGCAAGCTGGACATTCTGATATATTCTCTCCTAGATGAGCTCCTTCCCATCCTTACTCATGCTCTTGAATAACGCAGGGTAAATGTGTATTGTCCCAGCTATTCTTGTTATTTTATTCTAATCCTTTATTCATTCAAGATTTGTTTTGACCACTTTTCTATTTGAGAGCTGTACTTGGTTTTTTTCTCTTGCAATGTGGCCCTCAGAGACTGGTTGTATCGATAAACTTTTACAAGTAAACCTAGCTGCCTCAGTGATCTCTAGGGGAGGCTGAAGGCCCTGAAAATCTGGTACCTTCTTGCTGAAGTCAAAGTGATTACCTTGGGGAGGAAAGTTGGGGGTCCAGGATTCCTTAGTGACTTGGTCAATTAAGGCTTCCATCTCCTTGAAATATCTGAAAAAAAATCAATCAATCAATCAATCTGTCTATCTATTTATCTATATCTTGGTTCCAGGGATTGAACCCAGGTTTGCTCAGCCACTCTCTGAGCCTGTTTTATTTTTTACTTTGAGATTTTGAGAAACAGGGCCTCACTAAGTGGCTGAGGCTGGCTTTGGAACTTGCAATCCTCCTTCCTCAGCCTCCCAAGCCTCTGGGATTACAGGCATGCACCAAAAGCCCAGCTCCAGAAGTATTTTTAAGTTGAATATTTTGGGTCACCAAAACAATGTAGGTATTTTTGTCTTCCTTCCACTAACGAGGACTTTGGGTCTCAAGTGCCTTTTTTTTCCACTAATGAGGACTTTGGGGCTGTCAACACTGGAGTGGGCTGAGGACCATTTTCTAAGCCCAAATTTCCCGGACTGGTTGTGGGAGGCTAGTTAGTGGGAGTCAGTCCTTGCTGGCGTCCTGGTTCCAGACCCACCACTTTTGGTGGTGTGGAAATGCATTCTGCAGCCTCCTTTGGCCTCGTATCAGCAAATGGGAACATCAGGAGCTGTGCTGCTTTGAAGGATCTGGGGAAAGATCAAGGAGAAAATGCCTGAGGAAGCACTTTGTCAAGTGTAAAGGGCTTGATGGGGTGATTGAAAGGGGCCTCTCAGGCCGCACAGCTGGGTTTCAACTGCACTTTGGTCATTGTCCAGTTATGTGGCTTTGGGAACTGCTCAATCCTCCAAATCTGTTTCCTCCTTTGTTAAGTAGGTGGATCTCATTAAGTTGCCGGGAGGATAAGACGTGTGTCTACAGGGCTCTGCTAAGGGTAGGGCTCAAGATGGGGTAAGTCCATTTCCTCCGAGTCTGAAAAGCTTTGCAAGGGAACAGTATTACTGTAATCAACACAGGCTGAAGCCAAGGGAGGGGCTTGGTGGAGGGATGCCTGGGAACTGATAAGTAGGTATCAGCAAAGGCGGGGTCCTTTTCATCTTACTAGCAAAGAGGATGTTCTTTCTTATCTATCACTAGCAAGGAGTTCTTTTTTTTTTCTGGGTATTTACTTGGAATGAACCCTGGTATTATTTAATTTAAAATATAACTCTGCTATCCTGTATCATCAAAGTCAAAGACAGAGCTTCTGGGACCATGCAGAGCACAGAAGTAGCCACTGAGGCAAACAACGTGGATGCCCTTGAAGGCTCGAGGTACCTCTGTGCAGATAGGATGGAAGAAGACTGGACTAGATCATGCCCTGCTGTCTTGTTTGGCTCTGGCAGGGTCTTTTGAGGCAATTTTAGAGATACCTAAACTAAAGTTCTAGTTTGGTACTGAGGCAGATAAAACAATTCTGTACCTTTCTCCAATAAAAGCCCCTGAGGACTTTGGTGTGCATAATATCCAAGAACCCTGGTATGGAATGAGAATCATCTTCTAAGCCCTCAGGGACATACAAAGCACTGGGACTTCATAAACATTTTGTTATTTAATGTCCAAGCCGTCTTGTGACACTGTTGTTATCATCTCTATTTTGCAAATGAGGAAACCAAGACTGAGAGATTGAAAAACAACTTGAATATGGCCTTATAGAAGGATGTTGGTGCCTGGTGGGACCCAAGTTGGGGCCCCTAACCCCATGTCCCCTTCTTGGTTGGCACATGCTTACTCTCTGAAAAAATGGCTCAGGCAAAAGATTAGTCTTTACTTTGAAAAAGGGAGTTTTAAGTTTGGGAGTCAAGAGATTTTTTTTTTTTTTTTTTTTTTTTGGTGCTGGGGATTGAACCCAGGACCTTGTGCTTACAAGATAAGCACTCTCCCAACTGAGCTATATCTTACTGCAGCCTGTAGAGAAATTTTGAGACCTATAAACTGTACTGTTTGAAAAATCTTCAGTTTCCTGGAGATGATAGCAGAAGTAGGGAGGAAGGTCAGAGTTCTGAAAGAGGAGAAAAAATCCTCAGAAAGAAACTGCTTTTCCCTATATAAACTTACCGAAGGGGAAATCACTGCTGTAGGAATCAAGTTGCCCCTTTGCTGTTATTTCTTCACTTTCTCCCATTGCAGTATATTCCATTATACAAACCTCTTGTGTCTGTGGTTAGGTTACTAGCAAAATATAACATCAGTGACCAACCTTTTTTGTGTGTGTGTCAAGAAGGTACTGGGGATTGAACTCAGGAGCACTCAACCACTGAGCCACATCCCCAGCCCTATTTTGTATTTTATTTAGAGACAGAGTCTCACTGAGTTGCTTAGTGTCTTGTTTCTGCTGAGGCTGGCTTTGAACTTGTTATCATCCTACAACCTCCTGAGCTGCTGGGATTACAGATGTGCGCCACTCCTCCTGGCTTGACTAACCTTCTTGTTCACATCTGTACTTCTAGGGACTACATCAGGGTTGAGAGCATAATAGTCATTACATCATTACACTAATCATAAGTATAAAGTGAAAACAAATTGGGTATAAGTATATTCTATGGAGGAAAAAGTTGGTTGCAAAAATAGCAAAGTGAATATCCTTAATATACAAAGAGTTATTGCTGATTAACAAGAGAAAGATGAACATGCCAATTGAAAAAAAAATGGGCAAATGACAAAGACACATAAAACTAATGTGAAAACATATGGGAAAGAAACATAGATCTGGCATACTATGTGTGGAAATAATTGGAAGTATAATGTTTTATTATATAACTTGAGCTTTTGGAGGCAGAGCTATCTGGACTGATTTCTGGGTTCCCTAGATACTAGCTCAATAACCTTCAGCAAATTAACCTCAGCCTTTATTTTTATCTGTAAAACAGAGATATCCATTTTACTGCCTTGTGAGGTTTTTATGCCGATTAAAATGCTTAGCCCAGGGACCTGGCACATAGAAAGTTTTCTACACAAATTAGTTATTGTCACTGCTAATAGTAAATGTGCATTGATAACGATTATTATAAGAATTTGACATTAAAGTCAAAGAAATGCAATGAAAACAACAGGGAAATACTTGCCACCTAAAGTTGAACAAACAGACAAAACCCACTGTTGGTTGGATGTGGAGAAACAGGCTCTCTTGTACATTGGTAGGGTGGTAGGAATCGGCACACCATTTCTGTAGGTCAATTTGTCAAAATGCATTAACATTAAAGATGCAGCCGGTTTTCGATTCAGTCATTCTTCTCTTAGAAATTTATTCCAAGAAGATAACTGAACGAACACAGGTTGATAAATACATATGGGCAATCTATCCTGGCAGTATTTATAGAAGCAAAAGTTCGGAAGCAACTTAAATGTCCTCCGTCCAGCTATTAATAACAGTGTTCTAGACCTTTATTCACTATCATGGATAAAGATCCATGGCCTTCAGCAACTGAATCTCTTTAAGCCTTTGTTTCTAACCTGTAAAATAGGGATACTAAACAAAAGTTTTGTTGGATATTGATGGATAACCAAAGTGAGATAACATCTCAACTATGTCTTTATTTATAAAGTGCATTCAAGGTTTAGTTCAGGAAAACAAACATGTTTGGAAAGATGTGTTTTAAAATGATGGTATTGTTGTCTTCTTGGGAACTAATTTTGATTTTCATGTGAGTATCTATTATCTTTTTAATAAAAACAATGGAAAGGAATGACTTTTTTTTTTTTTGGTCCTTTAACAGCACACCCTACACAGAGATCCACATGTTGATTTTGCTCATGTAAACTTGACTTGAGGTTGTGTTCCAAGAACCCATCATTAGGCCTTTCTTCCTTTTCTTTTTTTCCTTGTTTGCTACTCAGAAGTGTTTCTTCATTCCTGAGTCTATGACTCATGCAAGAAGACATTAGAACCGATGTTTTGCAATACCTTTCCATGAAATAAAAAAGCACATCAATGTTCACTCCAGTAAGAGGCGTGTACTTAAAGTCCCCTTGCTTCATCAATAATGATGAGGTTGCAGGGATTCTCAAGGCTCTGCTGGGGTGGGTGGGGTAAACCAGAAAGAACTGGTCAGCTCTAGACATTCAGGTGCTATCAAATACTAGCTTTAGGGCCAATGACTCTTCAAAACAAAACAAACTTGAAACTTCCTTTGCTTGTTTTGCTTAGAATCTTAGCAGTAGGAGGATTCTTGTTGCATTACTTGGACAACCTCTTCTGGCTGGATGCCTGGGGGAACTGGCAGGTTGACACTTGGAATGACATGAGGGGTCTATTATACTTTCTGTGCTCCCAGTACCTCCTGAACAACCCCATTATCTATCACATCCCTTCCTGGTTTGAATTTCCCACTGTAAATAAAAATTTCAAAATAGTTTCCATCCACATTTGTCCTTTGATGCATGCAACATTTAGCAAATATGGCTCCATTCGAATCACATTACAATCCTTCAGGTAGGTAGAGCAAGATTCATGATCTTCATTTTACAAATGAGGGAAAAGGGTCAACAGTATGATGGGATTTGGCTGGTGTATTAGCTTTTCATCTGTATAACAAAACACCTGATACAACTAACTTATTGAGAGAAAAGGTTTATTTTGGTCCATAGTTTCAGCGGGTCGGTGATCCGTTGACCCTGTTGTTTTGGGCCTGCAGTGAGGCAGCACATGAGGTAGTGAGCATGTAGTGGAGCAAACAGAGTGCATGGAGAATCAAAACCACTCATTTTATTGCTGGAAAGTAAAAAAGAGCAAGCGACTAGTATCCCACAATCCCCTTCAAGGGCATACCCCAGTGACTTCTCACGAGGCCCTGTCTCTTAAGGGTTCTACCACCTTCCTGTGGCTCTATGAGCTAGGGACCAAGCCTTTCCTACACGAGCTTTTGGAGGACATTCAAGATCCAGCTGGGGACACACAGCACATCTAGGATCTGAATTCAGGTCCTCAGTCTCCTGGTTTTGGTTTCGTTTTCCCTGTGACTTTAGAACTCTTCAGAAGGCCATTGGCAACATATCTGAACTCCTACATGGCCCTAGATTGATCTTCCCAAGTTGTTTTCTAATGAAGACACACCATTTTAAATTTCAGTCTCTCAGGGTCTCTCTTCTGTGTCTCTCAGTCCCCGTCCGCCCACCGCTCTCTCTCACATACATTTACCCAGAGAGAGACTGAAATAAGAATTTCCAGAAGTCATTATGCACAATAACTCAGATCTGCTCCAATCATATCTATTGCACTCTATTCTGTTCTCTTTCAAAAAGAAAGGGAATTTAAAAAAAGGAAAAGAAATCTGCTTATGACTCAGTAAGTTGATTTCAAGATACTGGGGAGGGATTGCTGCCCGCTGCATGGGGCATCCGCATTTTGATTCCTCTGAGTACCTTTGGAAAGATAGGATAGCTGGCCCAATGTGGAGAAAGAAATAGTAGAGGTGACTGAGATGTTCTGTAAGTAATCTCTGCAGAAAGAAGAGGGTGGTTGGAACAGAGGGGTACAGATGAGGATGACCAGATGTGGATAACACATTTCAAGGCTCTGGGCCAAAAGACCCATTTCACTTTATGTTTTCCTGTCTTTCTTTTGCATTGAGGATTCACCACCAATGTGGGAACAAAAGACGGTGTTGGAAAGCCCAGAGTCTGACTTTTACCTCCTCCATGTTTTCTCATAAATCTTACCTAAGTTTTCCTGTCTGTCTTTGGAGAGGACTTCCAGAGGGAAGGCAGCTTCTCCATCTCACTGCCTGGGCAAGGGGCATTGCATCTGCTGCAACCCACAGTCAAGGATCCACCCTTCAGGCTGTGCTGTGGTTCCAAGTAACTAGCCTTAGGGCTCCCTGGGGGTGGAGGAGGCTTCAGTCAGGATCCAAGAGGGGCTGCCTCCCTGGGGAGATACCACCTGGATCTCAGCAGGGGAGGTCTGGAGCAGGGTTCTTGAACCTTTATAGCTCACAGATCACTTTGGAACCTGATAATCTCTTGAAACACTCTTTTTTTTTCTCATTTAATAAAAAGTACAAATGCATAATATAATAAGAAAAATGCATATATATTTTTTTTTTTTTGGTTTTGACAGATGCTAAAGTGAATGGCTTCAGTGCAGCTTGGTGCTGACCCAGAGGATCCTAAAACTTGAAACCCAAAGAAGGTGGCACTAGACAATGAATTCACTTGGAAAAATCCTCCTCAAATCACTTTTATCTAAATTACCTAATGTATCTCACTATCTGTTTGCTTTGGCTTCCCGGAATTGGTCCTCTTCCTTTCCTTTCTCTTTCCCAGACACTTTGCAAGTTCCCCCTCTTATCTCATGCTGTTTATAATTAATGCTGTCTGACACTTGATTATGTGAAGGAAGGACTCAAACTGTGTAAAGTACCTGCTGCCAGTCACCCTGCAGGAAGGGCCACTGGCTGACTATGAAGCTCCATTCATGGTCCAAGGGCTGCGTCTTTCTGCCTTCTAGACCCAAGGACTCTGAATTTTTACCAACCTTTGGCTACACCTACCATGTGTTCTAGATCAGTGTCCAGATCTGTAAAATGAGGATGATAACACCTTCCCATTAATTTACTGTGAGGAGTAAATAGAATCATTTATGTAAAGTATCTAGCACAATGTCCAGCCCTAAGTATCGAATAAACATTAACCATTATTGTCATCATCAGGATTGGGTTTGTTATCAACTTTATTTTGAAACTTTTTCATAAGTATATTATTTAGTCTACATTCAGTGTCAGGACGTGTTCCTTGATTTAAATTCCTAGGGAATATGGCTATTGATGAATTTTTTTTTCACTACCTACATATACAGTTCAAATGGTAGAGTTAGACTCAGAATCATCCAATATTACTAGAGCAGGCTGTCCCATGTTGGGCATTAGTGCAGTCTCACTTTGTGCTTAGAGCAGCCCCTTGAGAGAAGCATTATTAATGCCATTTCTGCTGTGCAATGTTTAGAAAGTGAATGACTTGACCAGGACTATTGACTAATTAACTGGTGAAGTTGAAATTTGTCTCTACATCTTTATTTCAGGTCTAGTTCCTTTTCTACTGAACCACGGAACTGCCTCGACTTCAACTTCTAGAAAAAGTACAATTTAATATATTTGGTGCTAGGGATTGAACCCAGGGAAGATGTACTACTTAGCTGAATCCCCAGAATTTTTTTTTTTTTAAAGACACGGTCTCGCCAAGTTGCTGAGACTGACCTCAAATTTGTGATCCTCTTGCCTCAGCCTCCTGAGTCATGGGGATTACAGGCATGCACCACTGAGGCCAGCACTAGAAAAAGTACAATTTAATACATATAAACCTAACAGTTTAGACAAGTCTTAGTGGGCACTCACAGGAGATCTGGGCTGTTTCTGCACATACTGTTCACTTACAACCAGACTGTCTGTAGTAATAAAGAGAAAAGGTCCTTTGATATACATGGCATGGTTATACAGACAATTATTATTATTATATTTAAATTTACACTAAACATATTTATAACATCTGGTTCTAACTCTTGGCTTAGTACCCAGTAAAAATTCATATTTTAAGCAGCAATTATGTGTTTTTTATAAGGTTACAAGGAAATCCACCTGGCTATTGTCCGAGAGCAGGGTCACTTTGTAGTTTCTTTCAGTGTCTTCTGAGACCTTAGGCCATTTTGGAGCACAAAGTATATTCTCATTACCAAGGGCATTTGCAAAAATCATCAATTCTCAGTTTATACAAAGTAGTAGCTACAGGAAACAAGAGCACAGCGTGGTCCAGGAGGGCCAACTTCAGGACAGATTAAGTCACAGTTCAAAGGGCAAAGTAGTGCTCCACCCACCACTGATCTTCTTCCCAGAAGACCACTTTTCTTTTGGTCTGCTCTGGGGACAATCAACAGGGAGGAAACAACAACAAACCTAATAAATGTAATCAATGCATTAAATGAAAGAAGATTCTAGATCACTACTACGGACTCCTCATTGAAGGCAACATATTTGAGATGCAAAGATGTCTATTGCTTTGATGGGCAGATAGAAGTCATGTCGGGTAATGGCTTATGGACTGTCTATAGGCCAGAAGACCAGTGAAATTTTGACTAGTATTTAATGATGCAGAACAAGTCATAAATGGGCTATGAGAAAATAACACAATTGATTGGGGGTATTGGATAGTTTGCTTATTCAGCAGTAAATGAACTGTTTTCTATTCTGGTCGTTATCTCTCCCAAGACATAGCAGAGTATGGTATGGAGAAGAACATAAATATCAATGTCCCCCAATGCACGGGCAGCCTTTTCTGCTGTTCAGCATGAATCTCTCAGCAGGTGACAACTGTTTAATTAGAGAAAATAGGAGAAACAGAAATAACTCCCCCACATCATTTTTTGCCTGTATTAGGTAGGAATAAGATTAGTTATTCCTACTAGAAAAAAACAAATTAACAATGGGTCAAACACAAAATGTGTGAGGGAAGGGGGTTAGTCCAGGCTGGGCATGATTGTTTCACTAAAGTCCTCAAAGACTCGGCTTTCTGTTTTGCCTTTGCCAATACTTCATAATCCATACTGGATGCATAAACCCCAGCCATCACATCTAGTCCAGTCAACAGAAAGGAGGAAGGGACAAGGCAGGAGGCTTTCTCTTCTTTGTATGCAGCATTGCCTGACTCCCGTTGCCCATGGTCATATCTAGGCAAATGGAAGATGGAGTCTTTATTCTGGTCAGCAGGGGAGCAATTATGGAGAAATAGGGAGGAATTGATATCAGGAAACCAACCTTAGTTTTTGCCCCCATTCCTGGGATTTGATTATCCCAGCTAGAAATGGGGCTTGGAGGGTGGATGCCCAGTGAAGCCCTGATAGGGTAGATTTTAGTGACTTGGACTCTGTTCCACAGAGTCAAAAAACTGTGCATGACAATAATAAGGTCAATAAGCTGGACACCTGCCCTTTAGAGCCTTCTGCTGGCCACATAGTGTCCAAGGGGGTGATCATGGCAGCACCTGTCATTGATGTGTTCTGTCACTTGCTCAACTCTGGGCGCTTACCACGGAAGGTTCCAGATGTGTCACAGTCCTCCTTGGCTCACTGCCTCCCATCCTTCCCTACCACAACCCTTCCTCATGGTACTGCCCTTGAGAATTATAGGCATGTTTGTCCTTGATAAATAAAAGCACAAGAGACAACAGGGTGTGGAATGGAAAGAATAATCATGAGGTGCCTTGGCAAAAATCAGTGATTTCCTGAGGAACCAGTGGGCAGTGGCTAGGGTGTCAGAGAGGTAAGAGAGTTCCATAGTCAGGAATTTGGAAAGAATTCATCTTGATCTGAAGTTTAAATTCTCATCAAGCTCAAGATAATTCTCTTGGAGGACCTACAGTTTGGAAGTGACTAAATTCTAGGATGAGAAAAAAAAAATGTATAGAGGAATTCATGGCTCCCAGCCCTCTCCTGAGATCACATAGCCTGCCACCTCCAATGGGAACTTCAAGCCTGGCAGGTCCAGACTTAGCCCATCATCTCCCATATTAACTTCTCCTGCCCTTTGTCTTAATGAAGGCATCTCCACCCATTCAACCAATCAGCCAGAGAACTGGGAGTTATCTTAGCCTCATCTCTCCCTCTGTCATTCCCATCCAAGCCAACAGTCCTTTAATGTGTACTTAAAAAACCCAACCCATTCTCTACTTGTCCACGACAATGGTCTCAATTCAGACCTTCATTATTTCCCTAGGAATTATTTCATCTCCTTGGAGTACTGACCTCCTCCTCGGCCACTTGCCACTTCACCACCACAGCTATCTTCCTGAATCACAAGCCACTGACCTGGCCACCTGTCCATGGCTCCCCATCATTTCCAGGAACGATCTAACTCTGCTGTTCTCTTTCCATGTTCTGTGACCTCTCCTCTCCCTGCTTGTCCCCAACTCATCTGCTGCTTTGGACAAATCGAATGCTTCCAGCTTTGTAGAAGGTTCCTGTCCTGGGTGACTCATCCAAGTCCTTGTTCAAACCATTTTCCACTGGGAGACCCTCCCTGGGTTCAGCAGAGCTAGGTGTGGGTTCCTGTATCATCTCCTATCACCATACAGAGTCCCTCCTTGACCAAACCCTATCCAGGGGCCTCTGAGCCTTTCTCCATTTGGCCTCAGTCTTGATCTGTGAAGACTTGAACAACAACAACAACAACAACAACAACAACAATTCATGTGGTTTCTACATGCTACAAGCTCAAGGTCATACTGCTAGGATGACCTCACCACCACCACTACCACCTTAAAGTGCCTGTGTGGGAAAACTCAAGATTTCCAAAAGAATCTACTATTTACTCCAGCCAACATAAAGATAGGGCCCCTCTCCTCTGGCCTCGGTGGGAGGGTAGGATCCCTACTTCTGTGAGTGCCAGTCAGCAAATTCAGGTGGCTATCATGTGAACCAACCTCTGCTTCTGTCATTTTTGTACTTCTCTTACTCTCCTGAGCCTCCACTCACTCTTTCCTCCTCCTTTATTCTTTTTCTAAAACATCTAGTCATTACCAGACCCACCCAAGGTGAATTCAGTCTAGGCTGGACACTTTTCTATTGTAATAGTATAATAGTGATTAAAATCTGTCCTTATCACTCTCCAGCCAGTGTCTGGCTCTGTTTATCTTTGACATGCTTTGGGCCAACTGTCTTATAGTTTTTGTCATTGTTTGCCTATGATGTCACTTCTCTGTGGATTCATCCATTCCACTGATTTTTTGAATGAATTTCCTTCTTTGTGTTAGCTGCAAAAGGTGTGAAATAGATATATTTTCTGTCTTAGTTCAGACTGCTACAACACAGTATCATGGACTAGGTGGTTTGTAAATAGCAGAACCTTATTTCTCAAAGCTCTGAGGCTGGAACTCTTGACATCAGGCTTCCAGTATGGCTTTGGTCTGGTGAGGGCCTGCATCTTGTTTGCAGGCTGCTGTCTTGTATCTTCACATGGTGAAAGAGGGCAAGAGAGCTCCCTGGGGTACCTTTTGTGATGGCATTAATTCCATTCATGAATGCTCCACACTCATGACTTAATTACCCCCAATGATCTCACCTCCTATTACCATAACAACAGGGGAACATAATTTCATCATATGGACTCTCAGGGGCCAGGGACTTTCATAGCACCCTCCCTGGGAAGCTGGTTCTGGTCTGAATTCCATGTCTCTCTTCTACACTCCTAAAGGACTTGGGCTCACAGTTTATATTTATTACATTATATCCCCAGACATTCATCTGTCCTCCTTACCATACACTGATCTCTTTAAGGACAAACTGGAGCACCTCCCGACCCCATGTCTCAACCAAATAAATAAATGGACACAAGGTGTTACGGTTGTTCTATTCAAAATAACTTAGCAAGATACCTGGAGAGCAATTCTCTTTGCATTTTTATGACCTGTAATGCAGTCATTTGGGAACATTCTTAAAGGCACAACCCATTATTTAGTTGCTGGGAGGTCTAAGGGGTGAGGGTTCCTACAGAAGAGCTATATTTAGCACGTCTGTCCCTGTGTTGTTGAAGGGTCATGTTTCCCTGTGGTAATGAAAGTGCACAGAGCAGTAGCTGTCTTATGTTGAGAGCAGCCATGTAATGATTAAAATGAATAACCTTCATGCTTCTGGACACTGTGCTAAACCAGTTCTGTCAAGATCCAGCCAGTGAGTTCTGGTGGTTATATTTAGAGTTAAGCTGGAGGGATAGGGAAGGGGGAGAGGGAAATTTCTCTGAATTAATTGTTGAAGATGACTTCTGGGTGAGCTTAAACGGGGGCCATATTTTGCTTAGAAGGTCTCATGTTAAAGGGTCCATTTCTCACCTAGTCATTGGGAGATTCAAATAGCGACAGCAAGAGGAGGCCTAGCTGTGTGGAGGATGTGAGGCTTGGTGGACATGCTGTCCTCCTAATGGGCTGGCCAGGCAAGCTGATTCTGAGTCAGGGCAGTGAGGTTTTTTTTTTTGTTGTTTTTTTTTTTTGGGTAGTGATCTAATATGATTACTTACATCATTCTATAAAGCACAAAACAGGGTTCAATGTGCAGTCATGGGGAGCAGGAAGTGGGGGGTCCTAACTGTGGGGAGAAAGGGACTTGTGAATTGTATTTTGAAGCATTTTAAGGAACTTTTCTTGACCTATGGTGGAGGAGGCAGTCCTGAAAAGAAGGATTGGGGTAAATATTCTAGTCTAGAGTAGGAATATTCTAGGAGGTGATATTGTAGGACTGACTCAGGCAATCAGTCATGGTGATTCAGAGCTTGGGTTTTACACTAAAAGGAAGGGAGCAGGAGGATGTTTGATGGCTCAATGCAAATTTTATAATTTCAATTTTAAAATTAAATTGTGGAAAGAACAATGAAAACTCCTGTTTCTCTCTGTCATTTTGTGATGTCCTGCTCCCTCACTGGTAGCTCAGGGACGGGAGGCAGGAAATGTCCTCCAGGCACAGCTGCATAAAGAAGTCATTGGCTTCTGATATTCAAGGTTCCTTCAAGTTCCAAAATTCTGTGAGTCACCCATTTACTGCTGGTCAGCCCGATAATGTGGCACAAGTTAGGTATTTGGTGCTTAAACAACTTAGCTATTTTGAAAACAGTTTTCATAAGCAGAGAGAACACAAACCACTTTTTAAAACATGAATACTGGCAAATGCTCTCAGAAAAATTTTGGTGATAGAATCAACCATGTGTGTAACTACACATTAACTCTGTTAAAAGGACTATGAACACAATTGTCATGCCTTCCAAAGTCGAATGACAGGAGACTAGTGTAAGGAGTGGAGACCTGGAGAGGCCTGTGATGGATGCTCCTCACTTAGGACTCCAGTGACTTTCAGAAGAAAATTGCCTTAGAAATGTCAACAAAATATTTCTAAGAGCAATTTTTTTTAAAATGAAAAGAATCATTTTTTTTATTAATACAGATGCTCCTCAATCTATGATGGAGTCATGTTCCAATGAATCCATTGTAAGATGAAACTATCATGAGTCAAAAATGCATTTATTACACCTAACCTACCGAACATCCTAGCTCTGCAACACAACACATTGTACACACAGCATTGGTTGTTTCTCCTTGTGGTGGGTGGATGGGGACTGTCTGGGAGCTGAAACTTGGTCTCCTTGCTGCTGCCCAGCCTGAAGAGAAGTTGTACTATGTATCAATAGCCTGTGAAAAGATTCAAATTCAAAATTCAAAGTAAGGTTTCTACTGTATGCATGTCAGTTTCACAAGTCTTGGTAAAGCCAAAAAAAAAAAAAAATCCTAAATTAGTCCATTGTTAAGTTGGAGACTATACACATTCAATTCAATGGGAACTCTGACATAGTGTCAATGTCTATACCCCTCCTCCAGGATTGTGATTCTGTTGATTTAGGAGAAAGCTCAGACATCTCAGTGTTGAGAACCACTGGAGTACATCATCAGGGCACCACCTCCCTCACCCCAGGTTACAGAGGGTCAGTTGCTGAATGAGTCCCAACAATGTTCCCACTGTTGCAGAGTAGCTGTAGAGCTACTCTGAATCCTATTCTCTGAATCCTTCTATGTATTAGGACTTCAACTTGAAAGAATTTCTCAGAGAGAATCCCCTTTGCCCCTACCTTGCTATGGTCATGCCGTTCGTCCCCAGGAAGGAATGCTCAGGAACTTTTGTTCTGCTGAGCCATTACAACCTTCCTTGAGGAGTGGTAGATATGAGAAGGGGCCATCTAAGAAAAGCCTGTAATATCTTCTTGCACTGTCCCAAAAAGCAAAAGGCAAGACAGAGCCCATTTTTTTTTTTTTTTTTTGGTGATGGTACTGGGGATTGAAGTCAGGCCAAGGGTCCTTTAGCATCAAGCAACACTCTCAACCCTTTTAATTTTTTATTTTGAGGCAGGGTATCATTAGCTATTGTTGCTGAAGCTGGCCTGGAACTTGCGATTCTCCTGCCTCAGTCTCCTGAGTAACTTGGATTATTGGTGTGCAGCACCATGGCCAACTTGGAATGCATTTTGTTCCATGAACTTGTTTTCTTTCTTGGTGTTTGTTCCTTGAAGGATGACCTTGGGGAATGTGGGAGAGAGAGGTAATAGTCTCCAATGACAAGTCTAGGTTTTGGACATTTTTGTAGGAAATGGAGAAATGGCTAATGTTTTTGAAGTTAGTCCAGGGAACTTTAAAGGTGGTGGGGAGACCGTTGGAAGTGGTGGAGGTGACCCAAGTGAGTGGTGAGGGGAAAAGAGGAGATGATGCATACAGAAGGAATCTAGGAGGTAATGGGTATTGTGCTTTGTGGTCTGTCTGCTGCTGTGAGGAGCAGGCAAAGATTTATACTGGCTTGGGCCATTGGGTCGGTGGGGATACTTTGAATCAAGAGAGGAAACTTCCAAATGCAAAATCATTTTGTAGAAAGAATATCCAGCCACATTTGTATAGAAATATTACATTTAATTGGAAGATATTTTATCACCATAGGTTGAGACAACATAGGCAGCATGAGGAGGCCTTCTATCTTTGCTCTGCTCAGATGGTGTGGGAGGGCTCCTCTTGTCTGTCTCAGAGGAAGGGTCTGCCCTGAAGGCTCATACTCTGAGCCTGGGCAACAAGACCAACATTCAGGTCCACCCCACACCTTCTTCAGACCCCAGTCTCTAATTGCATGCAATCTGTGATCTCTCCAGCTGCTCCCATATCTCAGTCAAAGGGGCCTGAATTAATTACCTTGCTAGGACAGATCATCTTCATTTTGCCAACTTGTAGGGTGTTTTGAGCACATAGCTTGTTCCCAGAGACAGAAGAAGGTAAGGAAGAGTGAGAAAGAATTTCTATGATGGATAAGCTCAAGTCTAATTGAAAGACAGGCACACAAGGAATGACTCAGTTATCAATATAGTGCATGAGACAACTTTATCTTGGAGGGCCAGAATTGCAGTGACTGGCTTCACTTGGGGGCACTCAGACTGTTCAGAGTGGTGACAGCCGAACTCGGGTAAGTGGATATCTTCTTCTTCTTCTTTTTTTAATGGCACATTATGATCATACACAATAGTGTGATTCATTGGCATCTATTTGTACATGCACACGGAAAATTTAGGACTATTTCATTCCCAGTTACCTTTCTTATTTCTCCCCTCTTATCTCCTCTGATCCCCCTTCACTACATGACTGGTCTATTTTCATGAGGTCCTGTCTCTTGCCTTTTTTCTCTATAGCCTCTACATATGAGAGAAAATATCCAACACTTCACTCTCTGAGTCTGGCTTATCTCACTTAGTGTGATGTTCTCTAGTTCCATCCATTTTCCTGCAAATGACATAATTTTGTTCTTCTTTATGGCTGAGTAAAACTCCACTGTGTATATTTACCAGATGGACACTTAGGTTGGTTCCATAATTTGGCTATTGTGAACCGTGCTGCTATAAAAATGGATATACACACATCACTTCAGCACGCCGACTTAAGAATTAGATGTATTCCAAATGAGGATGAAGGAGGGCATCTGGCAGACAACTACCTGCAAAACTTGGTGGTAACTTTGAGTAGTTGCATACAGGGAGTAGTGTAGAGTTCTGTGGCTAGAGCCCAAGGTGTTTCCAGGAAGGTGGTGGGGGATGTTGGTGAGATAGGTGAAGTAGGTTGGGCTGATAGGGAGGAACTGGCGGGTCTTGCTAAAGCGCTGGGGCCTTTTCCAGTGCTCATGGGGAATATTGTTGGCTTTAAACCCAGAAGCAATAGGGGGCTATTTGTAGGTTTGAGGTTAGACAATTTACTCCATCATCTGGTGGCAGTTAAAGATCATAAGCTGAGAGCCTCTGCTTTGGCTGCATGCTCTGTCTGCTTGATTTACCATCTGTAAAATGGGGGAAGAGTAACTATACTATGCCTATAACCTACTTGAAGAACTGTAAGTGCTATCTAAAAATGATCATTGTTCATAGTAAAGGAATTACAACAGCAAATTGCCTAATTGCAAGCATGGCTGGATCCTTGCCCCTTCAATTAGCTGACTGCAGGTGCAATTAGTTTGTAAGAACAATTTTGTACCCAGGTGCAAATTTTCTGAATGTGCAGAACAGAGTAGAAAAAACGAGGCCAAACTGAGTTTCTTGAAAGTCTGTATTAAATATTTGATAATGCCCAGCCTGAGGGAATGTTATTTTCCTTCCTGTTATCTATATATAACTTGTTTAATACATAGTCTATTTATTTCATAGTTTCAGAGGCACCTCACTGTTGGAAAATTCTCAAACTCCAAAGCATGTTAGCAGAGAAGGCGGGAGTCAGTGCTGCCTGTGAGAGGAGATCTTTAGTGTTCGGTTTGCATCTTGAAATAACTAGTTGAAGGAGAGATCTTTATTCGTGTTTTCATTGTATCTATTTATGGGGGTACAGTGTGATATTTGCTACACTGTATAAAAGTCTACAATTTGTGCTTGTGTAAGTAATGATCAAATCAGGGTAGTTAACAATTTTATTTCTTAAACTTTTTTTTAAAAGTTTTGCTTAACACACAATAATCTTCGTATACAGAAATAATGTGATATTTCAATACATGCACACAATGTATATTGGTCAAATCAATATAATTGGTGTTTTCATCTCCTTATCATTACTTTGAGTTTGGAAACTTCTGGCTTCTCTCTTCTATTTCTTCATAAAATATATAACAGGTTATGGTGAACTATAGTACCACCATTGTGCTGTAGAACACTAGGAACTTGTTACTTCTATCTAACTACATTTCAATACTTGTTATCCAACTTTCCTCTACCTCCCATCTCCCCAATCCTTCCAAGCCTCTAGTAATCACTATTTTACATATAGATCAACTTTTATTTTTAGCATGCATGTGTGAGAGAGAACATGTTGTGTCTTTCTTTATCTGACTTTATTTCACTTAACAGTGTCCTTCCATTCCATCCATTTTTGTTGCCAGTGATAGGATATTATTCTTTTTTATGACTAAATAATATTCTATTCTGTATTTATACCACTTTTGCCTTACTCATTTGTCCATTGATGGGAATCCAAGTTGGTTCAGTATCTTGAGTAGTGCAGCCAACAAACATGGGTGTGCAGATATCTCTTTGATATGCTGATATCACTTTAAAGAGTAGATCTTCAAGATGGCTAGGGGCAGGATCTGAAGCCAGGGCAAGTGTCAGATATCTGGACATGCAGGCCCTATAGAAATGAAGTGGCCAAATATACCATCCCTCCACAAGGAATATTGTATTGGTGATGGGAGGTAGCAGAGGCAGTGATCTGCTGGTAAGTAATTACCAGTGATCTTCTGGCAAGTAATTACCAGTCGGCTTTCAGAACGTGGTTCCAGTATGCATGTTGCTGTTTTTGCTTACCATTAGCAAGTAAGATGAAAGTCAAATAATGAAGACATGATATGAGTCACTTGTTTGCTGAATGAGACAGTAGTTTTTAAATTCTGGAGAAATATTTCCTCAATTAGTTTAGCTTATTCCCAATATAAATCTGTAGATAAGACACATTTTTTTAAAGTTTAATCTGCCAATTTATTAATGGTTGAACAGTCTAATCTATTGACATTTTTTCTAGTATGTTCTAAGTATAGACAATTGATCAAATAACTAATCAAGCCCTGATTTATAGCATATGCCAATTCCACGGGGGGTAAATACTCCCACACATGGGTGATTTCAAATTACTAATTGTTTCACAAGCAGTTTACAGGTTTTTTAAGAAAAATTTGGCTCTCAGAGGACCCCTGGTGCTGGTATAACGTAAACAAAACTTTTTGGAAACTATTGTGGAGTACATCCTGTTGGTTTTCGTGATTTGAAAGAATCATGGAGATTCAGAACAAAAGAGAAGTATGGTGGGTAGCAGAGGGGAAGAAAATATCTGCATACATGATGGTGTTTGGAGGGTCCACCATTCCTTTCTGTAAGGGAGAACTGAAAATATGTGAAAATAGGAAAGAGGAAAATCCAGAATGGCAAAGACCTCAGGGGTAGCAAGATGCGGAGAGCTTCAGCCACTCCAGTATTTTGGTTTTGGATAAAATACTAGCTACAGTTCTTCTAGGGCTTTGGTCCCATGGTTTTCAGTATGTCCAAAGGATGCTAATTCTCCTAATACCCTACTATTAGGTACTGGCATCACCTATACTTTGAAGATGAGAATAGTGAGGGGCAGAAGATCTATTATTTGAGCTGAAATTATACGGTCAAATGAAGTGAGAGGTGAGAAGCTGTTATCTTAACTTATTTTAGGAACTTGTTGTTAATAAGAACAAAACACAAACCTGCTCAGTAATCCAAGCACTACAGAAGATTTAGTGAGGATGAAAAACATTTAATTTGGGGGATCTCCCATGATACATGCTGGTGTGCTGGGTAGGAACTTGATAGGCTTGGGCAGGTTATTGCAGCCATCTAAGAATGAAGCGATGAGGGTCTGGACCAGAACAGTCGGCTTCAGCTCCTTTTTCCCAGTGGGGCAAGGTGAATCCTCCTAGGACTCTCCACGTTTTTTCCTACTTCATGTTTAAATTCATGCCAGTTTTCTAAACCCTTTATACTCAGGCTTACCATCATGCCGCTGGAGACCCCCACTCAAACTGCTCATCTCACTCTCCCATGAGCATTCCCGGCTCATTCCCTCATGGTGCATGGTAACGGCTGATATCAAAGAGAGCCATGCATGGCCTCATGGTTAGGGCTTCACATGCATCGTTCCGTGTAAACCTTGCACAAACGATTTGAGGTTGTTACTATCATTTTCCTGTTTTTTAGAGAAAATGGAAGCAGAGGTCATCAAAGGAACTTAACAAAGCTCACAGTTAATAAAGGGAAGCAGCAAGTGCTTTAAGGTGGAGCTGGATGCTCAAAATTTAGACTCACAACTTGCTGTAGTTTGGATGTGGGGGGTTCCCTGAAGGATTATGTGATAAAAGCTTGCCCCATGGTGTGTGGCAATGTTGGGGACCTCCAAGTGTGGGAGGCACTACCTTTGAAGTAGATTAGTGCTGGTCGTGTGTGGCAGTTGGCTCAGCTTGAAGTACGTGTTGTGAAACTCGATACCCTGGTGTTTTTTCCTTGTCTTCTTCTCTTTGACCTCAACTAGCATATTCCAAATTACATGGAATACACACCTTAGTTTCTTTATAGTCTATTCATTGAAGTGTGGAATCTGTTTACTCAATGGTGAGGTCAATAGTGATGTGGGGAAGACACAGGTGCCCAGCTGCTGGCTCTCACAGGAGAGGGGATGGTTATAGCTGCTCTAAAGTGAGAAGGGAAAGGTTCAGGGAGTCTATTGTGGAGCCTGTGAGGCCCAACCTTTCTCTTATTGTCATGCAATCTCCTATCTCTTATCCATAGATGTGGGTAGAGGTCATTGTCCCTCTTTCTACACTTCCTATTCATGGCAAAGGACTGGAAGGAAGAGCAAAATCTTCTTGGATCTGGCCCTACACTGAGATTACTTTGCAATGTGCTTCTGTAACACTGGTAAAGGGACTTGCAGGTGATGCTCCTCTTTAAGGAGCTGGGAAATTCTGATTTCTTCTGGTTAGTTTTGTCCTACCTAGGTCCTTGGTTGTCCATTAACTACCAAAACTACCACTAACTGTATAGAGGAAGCCATGGTGGATGACAGATAGCTATACCTGTATTTTTTTACTTGCATGAGACCAACTTAACTAGGAAATTCCTGTCCCCCTTCTGTTTCTTTGAAAAATATATTGTGTTCATCCACCTCCTGCCCATGGGGACACACACACACACACACACACACACACATGGAGAAAGGAAGAAGAGCTGCTCAATTTTTTAAAAACTTAATGCCATTTAATTAATTAACTTCACTCACCTAACTTACTTCTTTAAGGAAGAAGAGCAGCCTTGGGAGCTAGCAGAGCTCTAAGGTATTGAAGCCATCCTATTATATCTCTGTCCATTTGAGATTTAGACTGTGGGCTCATGTAGCTCATCAAATTCTAGAATGGGGTCACTAAGTCTGCACTGGCCCCATGCATAGGTCCATGTCCCGCATCAGAGTTGCCAGCAGAACATTCCTAGCTCGTGTCCACCTGGTTAATGGCACCAGGGGTAATGCCAACATGAAATAATAAGTGGCTGGAAAAATCAGGTCAACATTTAAGAAGACATACAACTCATCCTTCACATTAAAACAAATTTTGCTCTTAAGATATGCATAAATGAATTACATCCCATAAATGTGAAATTAATTTGTGCTTGATTCAACATTTTAAGCTTTCTGGATTCAAGAATGAAGGTGCACAGGGTAGGGAGGGCACACAGCTTTAGGTTTAAGTGACAACTCAGCTAGGTGGGCAGGTCCTGTCTGTAGGGCTGAGGGGCAAGTCTGGACTTGGAGCGAAAGAGGGGTGTCATAGTCAGTGACAACATCTGTCCTAGTTTCTGGGAATGTATTCCTAGGATTGTGAAGCTAAGTGTGTACATTTGAATGGTTGTATAAACTGTATGAGCTTGTGAGCATGTGTGTATATTTGTGAGTGTATATGAGTATGTGTGTGACTGTGCCAGTCTGTGCGAATATATTTGTATACTAGGTAAATGATGATGCCATCTCCCAAAGCTTTCTTGGGTCTCCCAGTGGAACTATACTTAGTGAAGTTCAGTTTTTCCCATCTTGCATACAAATAAACCTATATCGCAAGTTGAAAATACTCTAAAGTGCATTTAATGCACCTAACCTATGGACTTACCTTAAATGTACTCAGAAAACTTACATTCACCTACAGTTGGGCAAAATCATCTAACACAAAGTTTATTTTGTAATAAAGTATTGAATATCTCATGTAATTTCCTGGTTACTATTCTGAAAGTGCAAATCAGAATGGTAAACAAACAAACAAATGAAACAATCCAGAATGGTTGTATGGGTATGCTTTCACATCACCAAAATGTCAAAAAAAAAAAAAAATCACTAGTTGAACTCTTATAAGTCAGGGACCAGGTGTATATGGAAAAGAAATTGAGTAATTCTACCTTAGGTATGAAAGCAACATTAATTTTTCTCCCTACACCTTGTAAGCAAAGAACAGTTCCTATATTTTGTATATGTTCTGAGAAGAGAACACAGGTCTTTCTGGGGAGCCTCTTTCCCTGCAGGACAGGACTGGGGACAGCCATCTTTTTCTGTGAAAATGAGGTGGGGACCACCAAGGTCAAGCTAGCAGAGGGAGCTAGATGGTTGAATTCTCTGCTCTACCTATGGAGTCTGACTGCCTTTTTTCTTGTGTAAAGGTGACCTCAGCTGAGAGACTTCAGCATGTGCCTCTAGTGCTCATATAGCTCATTTTTATCCCTGTGTAATTAAAAAAAAAACAACCAAAAACAAACAAACAAACAAACAAAAATCAACCAGAAAACAACAATGTCCAGGATAGACTTGGGGAAATCCTGTTTGATATTTCCTCCTGAATGACTTCAAAACAAATCTGCTCTTACCTTTTAAAAGTTCCTTTTAGCTAAACTTGTTTTGGAACTCTTTATTGCTTAGTCTATTTACAACGGTAGTTTTTATAGAGGCCTTATTTTCAAAGAAATGCATGCTGCTTATTTACCTAATGGGCCAGACAATGACTAAGGAGCAAATTACATAAAGATTATTACATGGGCTTAGCATGTGTTCAGGTCTTATGACTCACAGGGCAACTTGTTTGTGTTGCATTTATGGGTAGAAGTGTTTAAAAAAAAACACTTTGTAGAGTAATAATCGTGAAAGAATGCCAGTCATGGAAAACATCTGCCAATATGTGATGGTTTTACAGCTGGAGATGATGCTGAAAGCAACGTGAAAGTCAGAAGGTATGCAGAGAAATGCCAAGGGGCTGTCCACAACAGAACCACCTCAACATGGCCCTCAGCCCCTTAAGAGAACTAATTCCAGGTGTAAACAGAAACCACCACTTTAGAAAACTCTCATCTTCTCACAGAGCACCAGCAATTCCAGGTCAGGTGAGGACTGGCAATGTTTATAATGGTTGTTCTTGGTTGGGAGGCTTGGATGGGAGGGAACCATGCTTTGTGATGCAGAGGGAAGAATGTATGTGTCCCTGACTTCTATGGGGGAATTGAAAAAACAACTCTAGTTATTTTTTAATCCTAGTAAAATACATCATAAATTTACCATTTAGTCATTTTCAGTGTACCGTCTGGTGGCACCAAGCAGTTCACGTGGCTGTGTGGCAATTACCACAATCCATCTCCAGAACATTTTCATTTTGCAAAACTGAAACTCTTAACCCATTAAATACTAATTCCCCATTTACCCTTCCCAGGCTCTGAGCACCGTCTCCCTGTTTTTTGTATCTATGAATTTGACTTCTTCAGCTACTGCATAAAAGTAGAATCATGTGCTATTTGTATTTTTGTCTCTGGCTTCTGTCTCTTAGCATAATATCCACCAAGTTCGTCCATATTATAGTGTGTGTTAGAATTTCCTTCCTTTTTATTATATAGATAGACCATGTTTTCTTTGTATCCATTGATGGAAAGTTGGACTGTCGGGAGAGCATTTTTATTTTTTATTTTTTCTCAAAGATTTAATGCAGTTCTTGGGCTAAGAGTCTCGGGTGTGGCAGCATGCATTTTCCCCCAAATCCTTGTTGCTGAGCCTCAGCTTTTTGGACAGTTCTACCTTCAGACTAACATTCACGGTTTATCTTGATTTCTTTCAATTCCTGACTCTTTCAGAATTGTAAGATGATTTGCATTGCAAATGTTTTCTGGTAATGCTGATTTCAGCATAAGGTTAGTGGTTTCTGATGGAAAGAAGCTCTTTCCACTTCATCTTTGATGTGTGAGGCTAGTGTTATGTTCTTCAGCTGTGCTCTGTGGTGAGGAAGATTCAAGGTCATAACCCCAGGGACCATTGCCTTATGGGACCAGTGCCCCACTCTCCTTCATCCATTCGGGGTCACTTTCCTCTGCAAGGATCACATTTACGAAGATTTCTGTGCAAAGAGAATGATTTCATCTGGATTTTTCTTTTGTGATTATATAAGTTCTATTCACTTTATTTCCTCCTAGTAAAAAATTTAAATACTGTTTTAACTCGGGCTGATGATTGGGAGCTGGATTCAGTCAAACCAGTAACTGCTAAATAGTTAGGATTTTAAATGTCCCCCAAAGACTTATGTGTTAAAAGCTTGGTCCTCAGCTTGGTGCTATTGAAAGGTGATGGAATATTTAAGAGGTGGAGTCTAGAGGGAGGTCTTTGGTCATTGGAACTGTGCCCATGAAGGGGACTCTGAGACTCCCATGGTTTCTTTTCTCTCTTTCACTTCTCAGCTGCCATGAGGTGAAGAGCTTGCTCTACCACGTGCTCCCACCATCATTTACTGACTCACCACAGGCCTCAAGGCAACAGGACCCACTGACTATGGATTGAAACCTCCAAAACTGCATGCCAGATAAACCTTTCATTTTTTTAAGTGGATTATCTCAGGTAGTTGTTACTGTAATGAAAAGCTGAGGAACACAATGTCTATAACAGAAAATTCTTATTGACTGGAAAATACATTGTATATTTGCATTGTTCTATTCTTCCTAGTCATTTTTTTTACTTATACAATAAGAGTGACATAGCATTTGCATTTTTGAAGTAAATTGGTGGATGATAAAAGGCGGTCATCTTCGTCTTTTATGAATGGAAAAATTGATGTGAGTTTCTTGTAAAATTGGCAGTTACTGCAATGGAGGCCCCATTGGATTCTACCTCATTTCAGTTCCTTTGTTGCAGATTCCCCACCACAGAAAGGGGCTGTAAATGCACCTGCTTCTCTAGAACAGCACATGCCATGTAGCTTTTAGAGAAGGATGGGCACATACTACAAGTTTTGGAAATGTTGATTTCCACAAAGTTAAATAAGCATGTTTCTTTCCTGAAGCAGGACTCCTCATGAATCTCATATTTTTTACTTTCTCTTTATGATTTTCAGTAGGTTCTGACCATGTGCCGGACTTCAGTGAGTTCCTGCCTTCATGGGGATTAAAATCTGGTGGGGCTTATAAGGTTTTAATTTCAAATAGGGTGATAAAATAGGCAAGAGCCCAGAACTTGCTTAATGATGAGACCCTCTTGGGAGAACAGTTCCCAACACACATTTTTTGAGGTGCACTTTGGAAAACACTGTTGTGCAGTGAGGAAGACTAACTCTCCCTCCCATCCTGACCCTCAAATTCTTTCATTTTCCATTTCAACAAAATAGATAGAATGCAGAGCACTTGAAGGACTAGCCTGGGGCCACCTGTTTGGAAATAAAAGGTAGGACTGGCACACAAGTCTCTTTGGGTCCAGTCTCATAGTTTTTCTATCTTCCTTGCCTCTCTCCTTAAAAAGATCTATGTCTTCCATCAGAGAAATGAGAGTTCTAGTTTTGACCTTTCTGATAAATTGAGCTTAGCACTCCTCAGTCCCTTAACTTCTGAGAATTTGAGTCTTTGAACAGTTAAGACGAGTTAACATCTGAGTTTACCCTAGATTGTTAGGACAGATCAAGTGCTTTGAAAAGTACACAGTATGTATAGTGTTGTCTGCATTCCAGGTATCAATTATTACTTGCTGGAATAGAGTAGAATTGACTGTATTCCATTCCACTGGCTTCAATTTACTGACCTTGTGTTTTGTCTTCTCAAGAGCAACCATGTTCATGCATGTCCCAGAGCTGCTAAATGGGACCGTGTTTCTTTAAGAATCCCCTACAGCAGAACCTTCCCTAATAGCTGTCTCTGAAAATGACCTCAGTCCTCATAACTACTTGTTAAAGGATTTTTTTTTTAAGGGCAGCAACACCTGGAGGCTCGTTTATCACTGTCTCTTCCTCCTGGCGATGATCCCACATACATGCTGAAGAATGATGGCAAAAATAATATTTATGCAATAAACCACTGAAAAAATGTGAAAGGACCCCCTTTGTGTGGAAGGTGGAGATTAAAGGGCTATTTGTAATGATTTTAAATGGCATTCTGATCAGGAAGATTTGTGGCTTTGTAAACACAGAGGGCTCGTACATCACTATTAGGGAGGATAAGTACTTTCCTTTGGAAACCAGACTCATGAGTGGCACATTAGTTGGTCTAAGGTGGGATCACAGGCTTCATAAATGTTTTTCTTTGGTTGGGTTGGAAGGCTCTCCTGGATTGAAATTAACAGATTGGAATTCTGTTACTATGTGGGGGTCATTTTGCAACACAAGTTCATAAAGCTGACCCAGAGACACCCAAGAGTGAACGCTTCCTGTTGGCATTGTGGAAACTGAGAGAGGCAGGAGCAGGTTTGCAGGGAGACAGGAGGTAAGCCAGTCAAACAAAGCCAGGATTCTGAGGAACAGAGTGGGCAAGTTACCTGATGCCCAGTTTCCTTTGGAACTGAGGAGCAGCCCTGGAGTGCTCCCTTTGGTCCTCTGTCTTCCATGGACCCCTGAAGGAAAGGGCTGGTTTGCTTCAGGGCAACACACCCGGCTGAGCTCTGGGGAAGTTGGAGCATTGAGACCAACATTGTATTTAGGGACAGCCTCCACCTTTAAATCAACTAAATGCTCTTCAGACTTTTATGTGGCAGAGTTGACAGGCAGGGCAGGATCCTGTCAGTCAATATTTGCTAGAAGCTGGGTAGTAGTGGCACATGCTCACATCATGGTTCCCAGGCACGAATCACATTAAAGCAAATTCCTTGTTTCTTTGTACAAGGCCACTAGACTGGTAGGTCAAGAAAATGTTGTGACCATGGTGTGTTCAACGAGACACTTGGCACAATCTCCTGTGATGATATCCTTGTGTACAAAATGAAGGCATGTGGGCTAGAGGTTAGTAGGATGGCAGTTACCTAAGAGGTTCAGTGGAGACACCGGACAAAGCAGGTCTAAGCAATGACTGGCAGAAACTTGGTGCTCAACTGCTTGAGCTGAGCCATGAGACATAGCTCTGTCCTGCTCAAAGATAAAGCATACTTTGGAAGGACAGTCAGGATCAAGATCCAAAAAGCCCTTCACTGTACAAGTTAGAAGGAAAGGCTAAGAGTGAATCTCACCAAAGTGTATATCCACAAGAAGTTAATTAAAAAAAATAACTATGGGTAAATGTTAGAAAGATCAGTAGAATGAATGAAGAAGGGCATGGGGAGAGGGAAGGAGAAGGAGAGGTACTAGGGACTGAATTAGAACAAGATATATTCCATGCTGGTATAATTATGTCAGAATGGATTCCTGTTACGTAAAACTAAAAAGAACCAATACAAAATTTAAAGAAAGGCAAAGATAGAGTGACATTTCACTTTTTATTTAATTTAAAATTTTACTGGTTTGTGTGCTTGTGTGTTAGAGATTGAACCCAGGGCCTCATGTACACTAAGCACATAAGCACATGCCCTACCACTGAGCTACACCCCAGCCTTTATCACACAAGCATGTGTGTGTGTGTGTGTGTGTGTGTGCACATGTGTATATATTTATCTCTGAGCATTACACATGCATGTATATATGTGTACACACACATGCACAGATGGTGACGTTGGGGTTTAAACCCAGGGCCTTAAGTATGCTAGGCAGCTCTCAACCACTGAGTTCTTACAGCCAGTCCCTTATTGTATATTTTTAGAGTGTAAAAACATGGTGCTTTGACGTAAAGTTAATCAAGTGATTACTATAATTAAGTACATTGACATATCTAGTAAACCATCCTTCCTTCCTCCCTTCTCTCTCCTTATCTTCTTTCTTGTTTTGTGGCAAGAGTACCTAAAATCTAATCTTTTGGCAAATTTACAGTACACAATACAGTATTATTACTTACAATCCTCACGTTGTGTAAGAATGGCATTTTAAGAACTTAAATATAAATCTCTTCATTTGTGTTCAAATAATTAACTTCACTAGTAACAAGGGTGCCATGTGGCTTAGCAGCAGCAACTACAGCAGAACTTGGGGTTTATGGTGGGAGGTGACCCTCATGTGTATTCCATCCATTCACATCATGGAGGGTATCTCCTATAACCCTGAGCTTCCTTTCTCCTCTCTGGGTTAGTCTAACCACTTTTGATATGGTAGCCACCTTTACTCACTGTTTTCCTTTCTGTGACTTTGGTTACCTAAGGTCAACCAAAATCTGAAAATAGCAAATGGAAAATTCCAAAATTTGGAGAGAGATGACATTAACATAATTTTATTGCACTATATTTTTATAATTGTTCTATTTTATTATTAGTTATTATTGCTGATCTCTTACTGTGCCTAATTTATAAATTAAACTTTAGGTCTATAAATAGAGAATGAATCATAATGTGTATAGAGTTTGATACTATCTAAGGTTTCAGGCATCGACTGTGGGCCTTGGGACATAGCCCTTGAGGATAAGGGATAGTACTGCATTAGGCATTTGGCTTGGGGTACTGCATTTAAGAGGACCAGGACAGAATATACCCAAAGCATAGGGATCAGATTGCAAAGCTGACTGACCCTGAGCCTTGAAGAGGAAGACAGAGAAACTAGAGGAAACTCAGCTACTTCCAACTCTGAAGGTGTGGCATGTGGAGGCACAGAAAGTTTGTGTTGTAAGGCTCAGATATCAAAAGCAGGACTGGGGTAGAAACTAAGCATTCAGAGATGTCCAAAAAGGCAAACAAGCTGTCCTGGAAGCTATGAGATCTGATCCCCAGAAATTTAGACACAGCAAGTCAGATCCATGCTGGTGTATATGCAACAGGCCTTCAAACACTGCAGAACTGGCTGGACTGGGGAATTCCTCAGAACCCTGGGATTCTGCAGACCATGACAAGGAGCCAGGAAACCAAGGATCTAACCCTAGCTTTGCCACAAATTAGCTATGACTTAAGCAAAACATTTCAATTCCTTGCATCTGATTTTTCTCCTCTACTGACATGGGGAGTTGGATAGGATTCCCTCCAAGGTTTCATCAATTCATTGATTCTGCTACCTTTATTACCCTATGCCAGGATGTTCACAAAGTGCTGATATCCTTCTTTCATAGAAACCAAGAAAAGAATCTAGGAAATTGATATGTTCACTGTTGAGGCAGAAGTGAACCTTTGTTCTTGCTATTTTCTCTAAACCTTAGTCAGATTGCTCTTGTTCTGTATTTTGAGATCAATTGTATTACATCAGTAGAACTCAATTCTCAATTGAGTCAGAAATGGAAGTTCAGAAAAAAGTAATCAATTTTAATATCTGAGTGATTTAAAATCCAGTGGGGTCCAAAGAATAAACATAAAATGGAACGAAGAAGATCCCATGAGGATGGGCAAACGGGAAGCAGTCTGGATGTATTTTTCTGTTTGTGCACATGCACACATCCCTCCTGGGTGGGGGATGTTCCTGCGGTAGTTATTATGCATGCCCAGAGTAACATTTAGGTGGTGTGCATCTATGAAAGAGGTTGGTTGGGTTCAACCCTGAGCTGGTGTTGGTTTATTTGATGAAGGTGTGATTTGTGTTAGGCTGAAACCACAGCACTGCACTGATTCTGCCATATATTTATTGCCAATCTGCTTCCTTCTAAGAATGCCAGCTACAAGCAAGTTAGAAGTGAAATAAATAAGCATGAAAGGTGTTTTATATCCTATTTTCCAGGCCACCAAAACAACTCAGCACCAACTCGGACAGGTGGTAGAACAGGAAGGTCCTCTTTGAATAAATACAAAAACATTACAAAAGCTGATGAAAGTGGTAACAAAACTGGAATTTTCTTAATCTGGAAGAAGTAAAATGTACTATTTTTTTTTTTTTTGATTGCTGACCTTAGCACCAAATATGATAAAGAATGTCTTAAAAGAGACCCTTCTGGGTAAGGGAAGAGAAGGCTATCCAGCCATCTAGGTTTGCATTCTTTCCCTGCTCATATGCCCTCCCTCCTGGTACAGAATACTCCATGAAAGCCATCTTTCAAAGCCTGTCATTCCAACAGAAGAGCTAATCTGAGAGGATACCAGCTTTCAGCAGCTCCCTGGATGCTATTGAGGGGATTCGTAAAGAAAGCCAGCAGCTTCTACTCAGCATGAAAAGCAGACGCTAAGGGATTCGCATATGGTGTCTCAACTGTTAGTGTTTTTTGTATTCCACGATTCCTGCTTAGAAAGGAAAAAAATAACTCACTCCCCTTCTCCTGAGGCATCTGTGATTGGCAACTCTTCTTAGGACCTGGAAGTGGGGGCTTTATGGGAAGATGGACGTGCATCTGATAAGCAGAGGCTGTGACTCTTTTATTGTTTCCTGCAGCCTGTGATAATGTCTTCATAGCTGAATTCATTTGCGGAGGTCTTTGTCTTGTCCAATGTACCAGTCGTTAATTCAGGCTTGGCTTGATCAGAGTTCTTTTGGATGTTTCTAAACAGAATGTGCCCAATGGCTAGGAATCTTCAGCAACAATCAAAATCCAGAATGGCAGGAATGGGCATTCCTAAACATCAGATTTCCTACTGCATCCCACATGAATATATTCAACTGATCATAGCAGGGCTGGCCCTTTCCTGAACATTTATTCACAAGTAGGAATAGCACAATACATTGAAAGGTCCACATAGTAAATCTTGTCATTGATGTACATAATTTGGCCCATCTCATGGGTCTTACAGGGGTAGACTGTAAATGAATCAATAGATATGATAGGGGCACACTAAGATCACATTACCTTCCCTATATCATCTTTATTCATAAAACTTGCCATACTGAGTATGTCTAAACGAGATAATGTGTGTCTGTCTGCTTTGTAAATGATGATGCACCATGCCATATCAGCTGGTATTGTTATCCTTAGAGAGGAAAATTAACCTTGGGGAGAAGGTGCAACAGACCTTTGAGAATGATTAGTTCTTTGCCCAGATGTAGCATTGGCTCTCTGGTTACAGAGAGCAAGACTATCCTGGCCTTTGGAATGTAATCCATGAGATTTTGTTACTGTAAAGAGAGCAGGTATCTCAAAAGAAAGAAGACCCAAGTGTAGTTGTAGAGGCTGAAAGTAGTGGGAGAGATGCAGCTCTGGGAAAGCAAAAGGGATCTCCAACTATGGACAGGTTCTTGGGAGAAGGGAATTCATCTGCCTCTCAAGGTTTAGCTCATTTTTCTGAACAAATATCTATTATGTACCTACCAGATTTTTAGTCTCACAATGGAAAGTTAAAAGTAATTCCACTGCCTTTCTTCTGACTTTGACTCAGCAGGCCGTCCACCACATAGCAGTTTAGTTCCCACTCTGGTCCCCAGCGCTGTGAAGGTAGTCCCTGGGCATGAGAGCCCCTCTGAGTGTCAGGGGACCCCAGATAAAGGACCCACATGTGTACAGCAGTTTTCCTGAATTCTTCCAAGTGTTCTCCTGTACCTTAACTTTATATGGCCACTAAAATGATTGATTGATAAGTGTGTGAGCTGGCTAAGGCTACCATAACAAGGTACACAGATAACAGTCAAAGACAGGAATTAGACCAGAAATCTTGGGTCAACACTCCAGCATATAGGTGCAGCCACTGACTTCTCATGAAGACCCCTAAAACTCAAGGAATAAAACCAAGAATCAATAAGATGGATGTCATCAAATTAAAAAAAGCTTCTGCTCAGCAAAAGGTTTTTGACTGGGGGTGTAGGTCAGTGGTAGAAAGTGTACTCAGCATGCTCTTGGCCCCAGTACCAAAAGAAGAAAAGAAAACACCAAGAAAAGAAAAGAAAAATACTACTTTAATCTTGGTACTCTAATACAGCATTGCAGTACTTTTAAAGAAAAGCAAAACAACACACACCTCATCAACTTCAAACATTGTTTTGACAATCACTGAAAAGAGAATCTATGCCTCCCAAAATAAAATTTCATGACCAGATTACTCAAGAAGCCAGATTTTCCAGTTTATGCACAGGATTTTCCACAGAAATCAAACTCTACCTCTGTGCACTAAATAAACAGCAAATGATAAAGAATATACAACGAGTTCCTCTTTCCTTGTTGGGCGACCAAGCAACACAGAAGTAATCATTTTTGTTTATAAAGAAAATAAAAGAAAGTGACGTTTCACAGACAGGGAAAGATGTTGCCACCAAACAGAAGGTCTCTCTGATTCTAACACGATCCCACATTTCAGCTTCAGATCCAACTGGCCTTGACATTGGGGGTTGGGTTTCTCCGAGCCTCTGTTTGTCAAGCCATCCCATTGTCAAGGCCAGAGAACCTGACTCCGCATGTAAACCCTTCAGCAAACCACAAGTTTCTGTGGGGCCACACCCAGAGACCAGCTAGATTTGGCAGCCCAACAGGGAGTGTGGAGCCCCAGCAATGCCATAACATAAAGCACTGTATAATTAAGCAATTACTATGATCTCAAATGAAGGGTGTTTTGTTATTGTTTTGACCTTCCTTACCTATGTGTCGGCTGGAAAGCTGGTCATGGGTGTCCCAAAGCTGAAATCTACATAAACAATCGACTCCTACCCTTAGCTCACCTGCCTCATAAAGAGCCAGGCCCTGAGCAAACATTCTGTTGGCCAGTCTGGGTCATGAGATCAAGCTTTGGCTTTTCCAGTGACATCACAAGGTAGTGACCAGGCCTGTCATTAGAGGGGTGCAAAGGCTTGTCCTGGATGGAAGGACCAGAATCATGGAAGGTTTCTAAAGACCCTGTGTCTGAGAGTCAGAGCAGGAGGGCCCTTTCTTTCCTCTGTGACTCCCTGTTCTGCTATTTTATGCAAAAATCTCATGATCCATAAGATGTCACCTCCAGTTCAACTGACACCTCCAGTTCCTATTGTCTTGGATTCTGTTCCATGTAGAGAGGCAGAGCAATGGGGAATGGGGGTGGGCGGGTGGTGCAGACTCTAGAGTGGATCCCTGGATTCACATCTTAGCTCTACCACTCAGTTTCTGTGGGATCTGTTCAGGTTTTTTTAACCTCTCTGAACCTCAGTTTCCTGGCAGGTAAAAAGGAGTTGATAATAGTGCTTACCATCACTACAGGAGTGAGTGAAACAACAATATGTAAAGGGTTGAACACTGTTAAATAGGGACCATTATGTGTGCAGAGCCCCCTCCTGAGAACACTGGCTTCCAATTCTACCACGTAACTGGTTTAGGCTCTAAGTAGAACAGAATTTACTAGACAGACCGATTTGAATCATGAAGTTCTGGCTGCATATCATAGAAGGCCAGGTTTGTGTGGCCTGGGGGAATTGAATGCTTGGTGAAGTTTGTTTAAATTCAGAGGGGAACACTGGCATCTAAAGTTCCACAATTTCCTCTCTGTAAGGGCATTTGAACACTGACAGACTGAACCCTTAGATATTCTGTGAGAGTCTGCTCAGTTCTATGAGTACAGCTGTTTCTCAGTATCCATGGGAGGCCAGTTCCAGGATCCTCTTGGGCACCAAAATTCACAGATGCTCATGTCCCTTCACTAAAATGGTATAATATTTGTATATAACTTATGTGCATCCTCCTGAATACTTTCAATCATCTCTAGATTACTTATAATACCTGCTAATGTAAATGATACATAAATGGTCGCTTTGCTGTATTATTTAGGGAACACTAGCAAGAAAAAAATCTGTACATGTTCAGGACAGACACAATATTTTCTTTTGAATATTTTCAATCTGTGGTTTGTTGAATCCTTGGATGTGGAACTGACTGATGCAAAGGAATGACTCTATTTATTCTTACTGTCGTTGCTTGCTAACTTGGAAAGGCAACAGAGCACCAATGTTTAGGGTAGGGCTTTGGGTTTTTGCATTTGAATCCAGCTTTGCCAAATGTTTGCAGTGCGGTCTTCAGTGAGCCAATTTACCTCTCCATCGGCCTTGGTTAGAAGGACCTCACTCCTGGAGTTGAGAGGATTCCTTAAGGTTGTAGGTTAAATGCTTAGAACAATGTGGACATACTAATGTGCAATTATTCCCCAGGGTGACAATTATTCCTCAGGGTGACAATTATTCCCCAGGGTGAGTTAGATCCTGGAGGTGTGATCTAGGTACAGGCCCCTCCCACCATGCCTCATTAATCCCTTTGGATCCATACAGGACTTATGAATCCTAGTGCTGGTTTCTAACTGAACACATCCCAACTTGTGACATGTGGAAGGGGCAGAGTTTGCATCTTGAGTGACAAGTTCTGCCTCTTGCATTGGGAGATCTGAGCAGTTATTATTCATGCAATACAGAGAAGGATCCAGATTCCCAGGAGCTCAAAGCTCATACCATTTAGACAGCCCTTCTTAAGGAAAAAAAAAATAGAATTTTCAGTGCCAAAAGGCAATTGCCCTTTCTCAGGTGAGGGGACTGACTGGCAGCAGGCCACCTAGCAATGCTGGCTTTGAGATTGGAACCCTGGTGAGCCAGGCAGCCAGATCTGGCCTCTAAGCTATTTTCTCTCATTTAAACAGACATCAGTTTTTGTGGGTGTTTCCAGCACCAGGTTCCCCCTGACCCATCTAATTTTATTTCTTGATCTAACCTAATAACAGTCACCCTCTGCTAACAAGTGGTCTCCAATTGACTATGTCTGTGCTTAACAGTTAAACTTTTACAGCAATGTAAAAGCAACATGCATTAAGTGGATTTTGCATTTAAAGTTTTAAATTCCGATCTTTTCCCCTAGCTGGGACATGGGGTCAGAGCCTCTCCCTCAATGTTGGGCAGCAGTGGTGAGCCCCATCTCCTAGCAGCTGCATGATCACAAGGGGGGGAATGACTGATGATCTACAGTGAACCATCACTCAGGGGTGATGTTTGGTAGGTGAAGTGTATTAAATGCATTTTCACCTTTTAAATGTTTCATCAGGATGTGGCTCCATCCTCAGTTGGGAGCACCTGTGTAGGGCTCCCCTGGTCCTGGTGGTCCCCATCTCCACTCCAGTGTGGTGTGTTTTTGCAGGGCTTGCCTCTTGCCTGGAAAATGGAGAGGAGGAGGACCCACCCTCTAGCCCCATCCCATCACTTTTCAACCCCAAAATCCCATCTTCTTCTATAACCTAGGGATCATGTTAAGCCCTGTTCATCTCACAAGTACTTTTATGAGAGCCAAGAGAAAACATCTGGAAGCTCTTAGAAAACTGTAAGATGCTGTGTAATATAAGTAAGCCTTGTCATTAGGCCCTAGTCCTGCTCACTCCTGATCATTCCACTCTCTATTGAGGTTTTCTGTCCTATAGAAATCGGAATCACCACGACTCTATCACCGGTTAGCATTTCAAGGTTCCCTCATTGTTTTGTAAGATTTTATTTCTCTTCTATTATTTCTCTGCAAAGGGAATCAGACATTTTGCTTCCTCTGGATTGGTACTCTTCAAAGTCTTTGTATTCGTTATTTAAATTTTTTTATTCACAAACTTAGATTTCTGATAACTTGAGTTTTATAGGTTACCTCAAATAAATTTATCTCTATGAAAACTTGGCATTATGCTCATTTTAAAATTATGTTTGACTTTTACATGGAAAGAAATGTGTTTCAATTCAAACTCAGCACATCTTGTGTATCCTCATGTATTTCTACTCTGTGAAAGATGGGTTGTGATGTTTCTAAGACTGAGTTTGAGCAGGTGTGAGTTGGTCTGTTCTTGGTGAGCATGCTTGCCAGGGTTACTGGGCAGTCCCTAGGGTATAGATGCCCAGCTTGGGGTCCAGAATGACTGTTTCTGTTTCAGACCCTGGAAGATGTGCTGAGGAAAGGAGAAAGAAGAAACTAACCGCTGTGTGGAGTTTGAAGTTACATGATGTAGTTATTAGGAAAACATGGCCCGGGAGAAGTTTTCTCTCAGTGTGTCATAAAAATCTTAAACACACAGCAAAATTGAATCGATGTCACAGTGAAGATTCCCAATTCATCACAGACTAAATCAGGCAAACTTACTCTACTCGCCAGACAACATAACTGTCATCTATCTCTTCCTCTATTCATCTACAACCCATCTTAGTTTTTAATGCATTAAGAATATTCTTTTTCAAAATACTTCATCCTGAAGAGAGTTTGGTATCATTGACAGCATTTCCAGTTTTTCAATGTTGTACTTTTGAGATATAACTTACATGAAATGAAATGAAAGCCTTAATTGTACCATTCACTGGATTTTTACAAAAGTATATATATATATATATGTCAAACCTAATCAAGATATCGAACATCACAGTCATCCTAAATACCCCTCCATAGTCATCAAGCTCTGCTTCCATCATACTCAAATTAACTTTTTTTTTTTTTTGTTGTGGAATTTCTGTGTTTATAATCATGCTGTCAGTTCTCTTGTTTAGATCTTTTTTCTCTTAGCAAAATTCTTTTAACATTTATGTGGATTATTGAGCAAACAGTAGTTTATTTCTTTTTATTTCAAAGTGGCTTTCCACTGGATTCATAAGCCACAGTTTTTTTTTTTTTAATTCTTTCTCGTATAGATGACACCTGAGTTGTTCTTGTTTTGGCTATTATAAATCATTGTAAGCATTCATGTACAGATATTTATAAAAATATGCTGTCATTTTTCGTGGGCAAAATACAACTAAACATACAACTCACTTGGGAGATCTGAGCAGTTACTATTCATGCAGTACAGCGAAAGATACAACAGATTCCCAGGAGCTCAAAGCTCATACCATTTAGACAGCCCTTCTTAAGGAAAAAAAAATATGAATTTTCAGTGCCAAAAGGCAATTGCCCTTTCTCAGGTGAGGGGACTGACTGGCAGCAGGCCACCTAGCAATGCTGGCTTTGAGATTGGAACCCTGGTGAGCCAGGCAGCCAGATCTGGCCTCTAGCTGTTTTCTAAACTAAACATACAACTCACTCTTTGACCCAGAATTGCTGGGTCAAAGAGTGAGTTGTATGTTTAGTTTTTAAACAACTGTATGATTTCCAAAGTGGTCGTACCATTTTATATCCCCAGCTAACACACATGAGAGAGATGGTTGCTTCAAATCCTCACCACATTCATTGCTATCCTATTTCTTAACTTTAGTTCTTCTGATTGGTACATCGTTAGTATCTTGCTGTAGTATTAATTAGAATTTCTTTAATGACTTGTGACGTTGACATTTTTTCCATTGTGTATTTCTGTTTTAATGAAGATTTGAAATACCTTGCTTGTTTTTACTTTTTTATTGCATTTTAGGAGGTCCTTGTGTAATCTGAATATGAGTTCTTTATCAGATGTATGTTTTGCAAATGTTTACTTCAAATCTGTCTTGCCTTTTCATTTTCTGAGTGATATCTTTTGATGAGAGAAATTTTAAATGTTGGTGAAGTCTAGAATTTTAAAAAAATGATTTTTATTGAAAAAAAATCTTTGCTTGCTCAAAGTCATAAAGGTACTCTTATGCTCTCCTTTAAGAGCTTCATAGTTTCAATTTTACATTTTGGTCTAGGATCCATCTCAAGTTAATTTTCGTGGATGGTGTAAGAAATAGGTTCTGGTGTCCCCCCACCCCAAAGACAGCCAGCTACTACAACACAATTTGTTAAAAAGATTGTTCTTTCTCCATTGGGTTCTTTAGCTCCTGTAGAGAAAAAAAAATTAAAAATATATTATAAATTCTTATGCCAATACCATGTTCTCCTGGTTACTGTTTATCTTGAAGTCAGATAATATAAAGCCTTCAATTTTGTTCCTTTTTGAGATTGGTTTCATTATTCTAGATCATTTGAATTTCTATAGAAAATTTAGATTAACCCTGTTAATTTCTATAGAAAACCTGATGGGATTATTGTATTGTATCAAAACTCAGTTTGGGGAGAACTGGCATCTTAAAAACATTGTGACTTCAAATCCATAGTATCTATTTCTTTATGTATTTAATTTTTTCTCAGTAATATTTTATAGTTTTCACAGGAGAGAGCTTACACCATTTTTGTTGAATTATTTCTTAATATTATATGTCTTTTGGTGTTTTTGTAAAATAAATTTAAAATAACTACTTTTTTCAATTACTTGTTGCAGTATTAAAATTACATTTGACTTTTTATATTAATTTTGTTTCTTAAGACCTTGATGAATCCTCATATAAGCTTTAGTGGTTGTACACACTTTATTAGATTTTCTACGTAAGTCATGACATCATTTATAAGCAGAGACCATTTTGTTTATTCTTTTCTGATCTTTTGCCTTTTATTTCTTCCCCTCACCTTACTGCTAGGATTTCTAGTACAACTTTTAATAGAATTGTGAGGATAGAATTCTTTGCGTTATTCTCCATTTTAGGGGGGAAACAAAGCATTAAATATTTCACTTTGGATTTTGCTTATATTCCCTTTATCAGTTTGAGGAAGTTCCCTTTATTCCTAGTTTGCTAACAGGTTGTTGGTTCTTTTAAAAATCATAATGTGTTTTGTTTTCTACATACATTTAAATGGTCACATGCTTTTAGTGGCTTTAGTTTCAACTTGTTTGACTTTCTAGCCTTTGAAATGTTTCTAAAAGTTTTTATCTTCATTGGATCCTGAGGATTCAAGTATGAATTAAGAAGAAACTGAGATTTCAGGAAATTTCCAAGTACTGTTCAAGCCAACTGAAAAAAAGACAGATTGCAGAAAGTTTTTCAAAATGCAGTTATTCAGTACTGATTTGCTAACATTTGAGCTGGGTTGGTTTGTCTATTTATTTCAGAAAAGTTCAATGCCACATTTCTTCACATCCAGTTGTCCTTCTTCTTGTAGATCCATGGGTAGACCTTCCACTTTCCAAATAGTATAATGATTAAGATTTTCATTATGTAATAGAATGAAGTCCAGAGTAAAACATGACCAACTTATTTTAAAACAGTGTTAACAACTCAAATTGTAGATCATCTCTCCAAAATTACATTCGTTAGGGTAGAACTACATATCTAGTTTTTGTCTTCATTTCCTATACTCATCATGCTTCTAATCTTATTACTATTAGTATTTAGTATTACTAAGCATCACTATTAGTAATTAGTATTATTAGTATTTAGAACACTGTGTTTCACCACAGCATCACCCAGTTATGAGATTTTATAGTTTAACTCTGAAATAAGGTTTTATTTTATGAATCATCTTAAATAAACAAACAAATCATTTTGTTGACCAGGAATGTTTCATCTCATGATGATGGCAAGGAATTTGGGGATTAACTAAATGATGGATGCAGAACATAATAGGTCATGGCAGATCTGAGACATGATTTTTTAAATCTTTTATGAATGTACTTATATAGTGTATGTTGCATAAATACTGAGTAGCCATTATCTTGGGATATTTATGAAATCTCCCAGTTGTTTAAAAGCATGCTAGTTAATATATGTGTAAATAATCCACCTATTTTTGCTCTTTGATTGATTCTTTTTTTTTAAATTTTTTATTGTTGGTTATTCAAAACATTACATAGTTCTTGATATATCATATTTCACCCTTTGATTCAAGTGGGTTATGAGCTCCCATTTTTACCCCAAATACAGATTGCAGAATCACATCAGTTACACATCCATTGATTTACATATTGCCATACTAGTGTCTGTTGTGTTCTGCTGCCTTTCCTATCCTCTACTNGATGCATGGTATTATCTCTACTCCTTTATATTGTCTAAGAGTTGCCCTGTGACATAATATATGATCTATTTTTGAGAAGGATCCATGTGCTGCTGAGAAAAAAGTGTAACTGCTTGATGTTGGGTAGTATATTCTATATATGTCAATTAAGTCTAGGTTATTAATTGTGTTATTGAGTTCTATAGTTTCCTTATTCAACTTTTGTTTGGAAGATCTGTCCATTGGTGAGAGAGGTGTGTTGAAGTCTCCCATGATTATTGTATGGTGGTCTATTAGACTCTTGAACTTGAGAAGAGTTTGTTTGATGAACATAGCTGCACCATTGTTAGGGCATATATATTTATGATTGTTATGTCTTGTTGGTGTATGGTTTGATTGATTCATTTTGAATAACAGTATTATAAATGCCTCAGAAGAGCCTCTTTAACACACAATGCAGCAAGCACTTATTCATTTCTTACCATATAATAAGCACCCTGCTGGGCAGATTTTCCACAGGTCTTCAATTTTAGTTCTCCTTCTGTCCCATAGGATGACTCCAATGATACCTTTTCTGCTTAGAAAGAGAAAATACTTTCATTTGCATTTATCCTTTCTTCATAAAGATATGAAAGTAAAGAAGGTTTCTTTTCCTCTATGTAGAATACACTGATATACAATGGAATTTGATGTGAGATGAGTATGTCCTGGGCATCAGACTTAGTCTTTTGGCTGAAGGATAAAGGATAAAGGACATCATGACAGTATGGATCCTCTGTGTGGACAACTTTGGGGCAGGACTCCAGAATGCATCATATTTATCAGGTTGAAATAATTTCCAAGAGATTTCTAAATGAATGTGTGTGCCCATGTATTGTGTGATTGTGTGTGTTCATCAGGAAATGTATCAATTGCTTACTGCTGAGTAATAAATTACCCCAGATGTATCAACTTATTATAACAAATACTTTCATCACAGTTTTGATGAGCTAAGAATCCATGAACACTTAGTTTGGTGGTTCTAGCTCAGGTTCTTTTATTAGACTCCAGTCAAGCTGTCAGTCATAAGTGGACTGTCTTCACAGAAGACTCAACTGAACTGGAGTTCACTTCATGTGGCTGCTGCAGGCCTTGGTTCCTGGGTGGTTGTTGGCTGACAGCTCAGTTCCTCACCACATGGATACCATCAAAGGTTGCCTGAGTATCCTCAGGACAGCAGCCTGTTTCTTCCCCAGAGTGAGTGATTCAAGGCAGAAAGAGAGACCCAGGCAGACATGAGGCCTTTTACTCTCATACAAATGAACTCTGGTACAGTGTGGGAGAGGGCTAGACAAGGGTATGTCTGGTAGGTGGAGGTCCTGGGTGAGCATCTTGGAGGCTGCTACCACAGGAAAGTTTCTGCAAAGTAATTGGGGGTTTTGGCCATTTTACCCAATATAGAAATATATGTGCCTCTATTTCATTAGCTTTATTTTTGTTTACTTGTTTTCCCTTTTGAGACAGTCTCTATCTTGCCAAGACTGGTCTTTAACTTTTGGGTCCAAGTCATCTTCCCACTTCGGACTCTTGAGGAGTACCCTACCATGCCCAGCTTATTTTTTAAAATTTTAACTCATAATATTTTTGTCTTTTTAAAAATTTATTTTTTAAAATTAACAAATAAAAATTTTATATGTTTATGAAGAAGATGGTTTAAAATATACATGCATTATGGAATAGCTACACTGAACAAATTAACATTATGATGATAACATTTAAAATCTCCCATTTATTTTCAAGTTCATTATCTTTAAATAGCAATTTTTTTTATAAGACATGGTTGCTATAACAATGTTAAAACTTAAGTAGGTAGTTTTAGATAGAATAATAAGTTTTTTTTTTTTTTAAACCCACCTGCTTCCATGTAAGTCCTATGCTGAGAAGATAAACATTTATAGACTATAGAACAATCTTACACAATGTGTCTTCACAGCAGTTCTGGGAATAGCATGGCAACAGTTGTTACTTCTAATCATTAAAAAAAAAAAAAGAAAAGTTTAAAAAGAACCAGTGGCCCATCTGAGTTTTGTGTAAGGGTGTGGGAGGAAACTCACATTCACCATGTGTCACTGTATATATAAATGCTTACAATGACCATGTGAGGCTGGTACACTGGGGTTACCCACATTTCTCGGTGAGTACTGAAGCTGAGTAACTTGCCCAGGGTCATAAAGTTAGTGTGAGCAGAGCTAAGAATGCAGCTTGAGACTTCACACCCCAAAGCCCATTAACAGAGCCGAATCACCTGCCCGCCACCCCCACACAGACCCTGACCCACAGGTTGGAGCACTCGATTCTTCAGGCAATAACCCAGCTTGTGTGATTTACTATTAGATCTTTATAATATGACGAGGTTATGTTTTGTAGCCTGGAGTAGTGTTTCATGTTTGATGCTGAATAAAAGTCAATAATGAACTCCCTGGCACTATGTTAAAACCAGGACGATCTGTCCCCACTGAGTTCTCATGGCTGTGTTTGGTGCCAATACAGTTGCTCTTGGGTCTTTTGGCTATTGGAGTTTTTGTAGTGAAGGAACTGACTCTTGAGTTGGAAGCTGGAGAACAGGGTTATACCAGTGCATCTTCCATCCCACATGCATCTCAAAGATTCCTGAGACCCTTGCCATGTCACTGACAGCCCTCATCCCCCATTCCCATCTCCACTCCCACCTCATTTCCCCCTGTGGCTCCCCCACTGCCTACCATATTGGTCATTTCACTTTCTGAGGTTTCAATTACCTCTGATCTAAAAGGTCCAAAAATATTAAATAGAACATTCTAGAAATGATGTAAATTTTTGACTTATTGTTAGAAAGTCAATAGTAGCCAAATGCTGCATTACAGTGCCAGGTTTATTCACCTCACTACTTCTCATCATGGGAGCACTACATCATCTTCCATCATTACAAGAAGGGTGACAAAGATATGGAGAGAGAGAGAGAGAGAGAGAGAGAGAGAGAGAGAGAGAGGATATTCATATAACTTTATTACAGAACATTGTTATAATTAACCATTTTATTATTAGTTATTATTGTTAATCTCTTATTGCACCCAATTTATAAATGAAACTTTATAGTAAACATATATGTTTGGGAAACAACCAGTACATATAGAGGTTTGGTTTTCTCTGAGGTCCAGGCATCCTTGGGGATCTGGGCCTGTGTCCCCTGTGGATAGGGGAGGACTGCTGTATACTGAAGTGAAAGACGTTGTGAATCAACGGTCATTGCAGCTGTGGGGTGAACAAGACAGTGGCAGACCCTGTATCAGCACCCCTGCTGGACATTGGGGATTTCCTCAGAAGCCTCTTTCATTTTCTTTCCCCCAGTCTGCCTCCAGATTTATTCTTTAGTTAGTGGAATTGTAATTCTGTGGACACTTAAAAATGTATATCATGAGATGACAAAGGAGTCTTTTATTCTGACTAGACTTTTTCTGTTGCATAATTCCTAATTTGAATTTCCTTAATAAACATATATTACCTACCATTAAACTTCTATTATCTGTTTTATGTATTCTTTTAAGTGTGCCCTTGTGTCCTATTCATTATATACATTGCCATTCTCCAGAACAGCTCCATGTATCAACGATGACAACAGAACTAGGGAGAGAAGGAGGGAGAGGGACTCTCTGAAGAGGTGGATGAGCTAACCTGGTTGTGCTGTGCTGATGTTACCTCAAAATTTTAAGTTGTGGGCAGATAAGCAACTCAGGCTAATTATCGAAGAAAAATGATGTATTCAAAAGTGCAAGTTAACACACAGATGTGGTGAGGGCTGGAGAGGTAGCCTTATAGATGGCACAGCTGGGAACCATCTGTAAAATGATATTGCAGATTTTGAACAAAGTCACAAAACCACATAACCGTGCCTGTGGCCCTGACATCACCAAGGCTGGCTGCCCCTGTGGCAGCCACTAGAATGCCACCTCTGCAGACCAGAGGGAACTGTTGTCAAGGGGATGCCAGGCTTCATCTTCTCCTCTGCTTCGTCAACCCTTGAGTCAGAGTCAGCTGCTCAGTCTTGAACTTCCCTGCCTCCAGAACTGTGAGCTACATAAACTTCTTTTCTTTATACATTATTCCAGGCTCAGTTATTTTGTTATGACAATGGAAAATGGATTAAGACAAAGGTCTAGGCTATTCCTGCTTTTGTTCACATTGTTTTTTCTGCCTAGATTCTTGTCTTCCCATCTGCTGGACCCAATATTTCCCATAGCTCATCTGCTGGACCCAATCTTTCTCATAGCTCAGCACCTTTTCTGAGCTAAGAAAGGCTAATCTTCCCTTGTGTCAAGATGAAAACAACCCTCATTGCTTTGGACATACTTGTAGTTCCTTAAGAGCAGCAACATATCCCATTCACTTCTCTAAAACATCAGTACTTGCCTGAAGGAAACCCTGAACACATGGGAGTCTAGATAAAGCTTTTCCATGTCAACTTTGATGTTCTTCAGTGATGGCTCAGAGGAGGTGACAATCTAAGACATAAATTTTAGGGAAAATAGGAGTTAGCTAGACTAAGAGTCAAGTACATGCACTTTCCTCAGTTTATCTGCTTTCCCTTAATATACACTCATTGACTCTACTAAAAAGCTTCTGAAATAGATGAACTCAGGCAAACATTTGTGAATAAACACATCAAATGCAGAAAGCACTTTGAAAGCAAACATTTGTGTGTGTGTGTGTATGTGTGTGTGTGTATGTCCAGAGCAGTTTTTTTTTTTTTTTAACAAGCAAATGTCTATCAAATTAATAGAAACATCAGCCTTAGAGTATTGTGGAGTCAAATTGCTTCATGAGATTTTTAAGAAGAATTAGCAATGCATATGAATAGGACCAGGTACTGTAATTATTCTTGCAACAGTCTCTCAATGGGTAATTAGAGGATTAACCATACAATTTGATCAAATGTTCAGGCCATTTACATACTGTACTTAACAGGCCTAGGAATAGATCCATTTGTCTTGATATAACAGTCATCCTTAAAAGAATCACTCAGCTAAGCGATTTACCACCATTAATTAAACTGAAAGCACTACCACTTTGGAATAACACGGCAAAACATAATGATTTTTCTGTCTCCAACATCAGAGCATTTCAGCCCTCCTTAGCATTTCACAATCGTATGTTATTAGTCCTGTGTGGATGGGAGCTCCAGATCAAAGACCTTGCATATATACACAAGTTTTATGTACCATCTAGATAAGTCTTATGTAAGAAAAATGGTATGACTAAAGGTTAATTGTAGAACTGCAAGGAATAATACTGTGGATACTTAAGTCAGTGAGTGATGAATAGATAGATGTTCTCATCTTAAGGACAAGCTTCCTGCTTCTTAATAAATGAATCACTTGCATTAAGGTAATAGCTTTCTTTATATGTGAATTCAGATTTTCCTAATCAAGATTCCAGCTTGGAGCTCAGCATCTGCTATTTCCTTTACACGAAATGTTTGCTTTGAACATCTTTACAGTGACTATATATTTGTATATTCTTTCCCCTGAGGGACTTTATTTAAAACAGTTGTTACCTCTTACATTTTAGTATAAAGTTATGGAAGCTGCAGTTATTTATGTGGCTTGTTCACATCTGTGGCCTCTTCCTCATTTGGAAGATGTGCCATGCAGGGATTTAGGGGTGTGGCATGGACTCTATGTGGCTATTTCTGGCATTGTTTATAGTATCTTTATTTTATGGATGATGTTGGGATCACATCCACTCATAAAACATAGGTTACATATGACATGTGATGGAGTGAGAGGTGGTACCAGAAGGCCCCCAGAGATTTTACTCTGTTTCTGCTAACATATCCCCGTGGAGCATGCACTAGAGAAGATCACCCTCTCTCAGAGATCCCTACCCTCACCCTCTCTCACAGATCCCTGCTCTCACTGGACTCCACTGTGGTTTTGATTTCTTCTCAGTGGGTTGATTAGCACAGCTTTTGGAGCAGTACCATCCAATTTTATCATTACAAATGCAAACTCTTCCCTTTAAAAAGGAGGAGGAACCTCACACAGCTACCTGCACCTCTGTCTCAGGGTCTGTGTCTTGACATATTTGTGGTTGTGTGTGCTTGGCACCTAGCAAAACACCCCAGTACGGCTCCCTAGGCACATCTGAAGAAGTTGAAATTCAGTGTTTCCAAAAAAATTTAAATTCAGCAAATACTTATTAGTTATCTGATTAAATATAACTCAGTAGATTCCATTGTCTTATTTATATTATTTATTTATTTGGTTTTTTAATGTATTTTTTTGAATTGACACATAATACCTACTTATTACCTCTATATTTATTATGCCTATTTATGGAATATAGTGTGATAACGCTATATACATAGAGAATGTGTAACAATCAAATTATAGATCCCTGCCCTCACCCTCTCTCATTTCTATTTCCTTATACATTTATAATTGTTTTTGTTTAGAGCTTATGACTATCTCTCTTCTAGTTCTTCATAAAGTACATATTGGGAATTGTAAGCTATAACCATCCTACTAGGCAGTGGGACACTAGAACTTACTCTTCCTGTCTAACTGTATTTTGGTACCTGTTATCAAACTCCCCTCCAACTCCCTTCCTCTTTCCTTCCCAATCTCTAGTAGTTATTCTAGTTTCTTCTTTGATTCAACCTTTTTTAGTTTCCACAGACAAGTAAGAACATGCAGTATTTGTCTTTCTGTGCCTGGCTTATTTCACTTAACATAATGTCCTCCAAGTCATTCCGTGTGCTGAAAAATACAGGCTTTTGTTCTTTTTTAAGGTCAAATAATATCTCATTGCATATACACACACACCTCAGTTTCTTTATCCTCTCATCCTTCAGTGGGTACCTTGGTTAATTTCATATCTTGCTTATTGTGAACAGAGATGTAATATACACAGGGTGCAGATAGCTCTTCAACTTGCTGATTTCATTGCCTTTGGATTTATACCTAGTAGTGAGATTGCTGGATTGTATTGTAGCTTTATTTTTGTTTTTCTCTTTTTCCTGTCAGGAGAGGGCTTTTCTTCCTTGACCCTCCAGGATGGTTGTGCCTCTCTTGTGTGGCCCTGGAAGCCTCTGGTTCTTTATCTTCAATGCCACCTGGTTCTGCCTTCTTCCTAATGACTTGGCTTGATTCCCTGTCTGGATGGAGAACTCATAGGCAAGATGTGTCATTCCTCCTCATAGTCCCTGGGGCATATCCCTTCCAAAACACAGGGGTCATCATGCCATGAGGAATGAATGAAGGGTAGGTCAAGATGGAGCGTGTGAGGATAGCATCCAACTTATTAGGGTAAAAAGCATATGGTGAAGAGTAAATTTGGGGACAGAATATTTAGAGAATGGAGCCATTGAAGGAAATGTGCATGTGAGTGTGTAAGGAGAGGGTTTAGCACAGGGGTAAAGTGTGCAATGGGTCTCACCGAAGAAAAAAGAAGACTCAGATTCCAGTTAGAGTTAGCATCCTGTGTCCTTAGAGATTTGTACCCTCAGGAGGGCAACCAGCCCAGAAGAAGGTGAAGTGAAACCAGAGGAATGCCTTGGGGTGACTCTTCCCAGACTGTATCCCAGCTGAGATCATAGGTGTGGACCCCTGTGCTGAGCTGACTTGTTCATCCTTACAACTTTGATCAACATCTCCTGTTCTGATGGGAGGGGCAGAGGGATGATGAAAGGGGTAGAGCTGAATAAAAAGGGATTTTCCTACAGCTTCTGAGAAGCATGAGGATGGGCGGGGTCTTGCTTGGGGCAGATGGCACGATGCTCACAGGGGATAAGGAGAGCCGGTTGCTCAGCTCTGTGCTCTCTGTAGGGGAGGGCTATCGTCACACCCAACAGAGAGAACCATGTGATTAAGAGGTAACCAAAGCCTAGTTCAGTAAGGAGTAAGAGAGCCCCAAGTGGCTTTGAGTGAGTGTGTAACAGGAGTCCTGACACATGGCTTGCATTGTGGTGCTGAAAGAGGCAAACATGATCCCAGAGCCATTGTCAGGCCTTGGAACAAAGATTGAGAATCAGGAGTACTTAAAAGAAACAGGCAAAGGTCCCCGCTGTTGGAGAAACACCAGGCAGGTGAGGTTCCCATGTCCTCTACAGACACCTCTGGGTCTTTTGCTGCATGCGCACCAGCTGAGCTGGAATCCTGAGCTTGCAGGGTGTGGAGTGTTCATCATTCTTACACCCTCATCAGGACATCTCTACTGGGAGTCTCTTTCCCAGTCTTATCCTGGCTGTGCATTGCTTCTACAATCAGACCTTTTAATTAAAACATTTAAGACCCAGAGCTCAGACAAGACCTAATTTTACATACTGCTTTCTATGTGAAGAAACAACCCACCCATATATGTAATTGCTGCCTTTTATTTTATCTTTATTATCAACTCTTTGGTCATAAGGAAGTTTAGTATGCCCCTTTCTGAATTTAAAATATCCTTTAGAGTTTTATAAGATCACAGGGAGATGTCCATTTACAACAGTACTCTTTTATCTTTGAGAGATGATTTCCAGTATTCCAAGGGGATACCTGAAACTGTGACTAGGACCACACCCTATAGAAACTCTGTGATTTTTCCTATATATGCATACAAATGGCGAAGTTTAATTCATACATTAGGCACAGTAAGAGATTTTTCCAACTGCAGTTGGTCACAGGTAACTGAAGCTGTGGAAAGCAAAACTGCAGATAACAGGGACTATTGTATCTATAGTCTCCTCATTTGCATTGTCAATCATCATCTTTCCTAAAAGAAAGGCTAATGTCAAGCTCCCTGGAGAAGCCTACCCTGACTTTTATTGCAATAAAATCCAATAACCCAGAACCATCGAGGCCCTCCGTAGACTGCTGGGTGAGCTCAACCTGCTCTTGTCCTTTCATTTATAAAACAGAAGAAACTCTTGGGAACACCAAAAGGCAGAGACTCTGGCTTATGGAAACTATGTGTTCCAGAGATGTGGACAGCTTTGTAACTAGTGTTGAGTTGCAAGGTCTGCTGTGTACTAGGAACCAAACGATAGTGCTTTGAGAAATCTCTCTGAAATCAACAGTAAGCAGATCCTTAAGATTTCCTAGCTGGGTCTTGGATACAGCTTTATAAATGGAATCCATTCTCACCCAGGGGGTCCAGGCTCTCCTTATCAATGAATATAAGTTCCAGTGGGTATTATTTGCTGTTTCAGGGTTTAGTCAGGTGCTATGCATTCCCTTTCCTTCAGCATCTTTTGGATCTCTGGAGCGACTCTGGCTTTGGTGTTAAGTGCTTCCCTTGGACTTGGCGGGTGTGTGCCCTGCTGGTTCTGCAGTCCTGCTGGCTCAGTGTGTTCCAAGATGGGACAGTATTGCCAAATATCCCACCTTAGTTTGGTTTCGTGAATGCTTCATTTTTAATTGAGCAGTAAAAGGAAGTGATCACTTTAGTTCTCTTCTGCATCTAGCCCTTTGTAACTTTGAGTTTTTAGATGTAGAGACTACTGTACATCTGCTTGTAAGAGGTGATGAATTACTCAAATTAATTTACGTCCACGTCTTCCCAGTGTTTGTGGGGTGTTTGCTATAGAAAAAAAATACTCTTTGAGTAACTGCTACTCTTCAAGACATCAAGGAAACCTTTATCTGCAATAGAAATCAGCCAATCATGGTCCTCTGGCCAAATCCAGTGTGATTCCTGTTTTTATAAATAAAGTTTTATTAGAACATGGCCAGACTCACTCATTTAGACATAGCTTGTGGCTACATTTTCACTAAAAGGGCCAAACTAAATAATTAGGATAGCAATGGCCAAATCTGCAAAATCAAAAATATTTGCTCTCTGTTCAAGAATTATTTGTTTTCTGTTTCTTTACAGTATTGTATCAATCCCTAATGTGGAACATCATTTATTCAATAATACCAAGGCTCTGAATATGCCAGATTCTCTGCTAGGTGTTGGGATATAAAGAGCCAGATACCAGGCTCTGACTTGGAAAAATTCATAGCTTGGTGGGTTCACATGAAATAATCAGAAGCTATTATATTAAAAGCAAATGCAAGAACACTAATAGTGGAATTGTATTATTCATGAGGATGGTCCATTTTTAAAAACACACAAATAATGACAACACTATGCAATTGCTTTTTTTGCATCTGCAAAAAATGTGGCTATATGTTCAGTGACATTTCCTGTGTTTGTTTTTTTTTTCTGGGCTAGATTGCTATTTTCCTTAGAGCAATGACAATGTTACTTAGTGGAATCAAAATATTTAAAGATTATTCATGTCATGTCCCTCTACACAGCTGTTTTTTTACAGATGAGAGGAAGCTGAATTCTACAGAGTTCTAAGCTCCCAGTGATCTGGCTGTTTGCTTTCTTGCCAGATCACTGTCTCTCACTGTGTCTCATCCTCTATGGTCTGCTCTTGTTCAACTGCTTGTAGTTTCTTGCAGGTTGTGGTGTTCTTGTGTTTTAATGCACATAATTTTTCTGCCTGGATGGCACATCTCACCCACCAAATTCCTACTTTCTTTATGAGGTCCTATTCAAGCATCATCTCCTCTGAGTCTTTTCCTAGGGAGAGATGGTGTAGATTTTCTTTCGTGTGATGACCATAATTTATATATATTACTCCATTGGTAAGTTTATTATACTCTGTTGTAAATATTTGTCTATGCCAGTGGTTCTTTATGAGGAGGGGACAGAAGCAACAATTTTGTTCTCCAGAAAATATTTGGCAATATCTAGAGACGTTTTTCTTGTTATTGTCACAACTTGGAGATGGGGGCAATATGCACTATACTCTATGGGTAAAGGTCAGGGATGCTGTAAAACGCCTTGCCATACACAGAATGGCCCCACAAGGTAGGACAACCTTGCTCCAAATGCCAATAATCCTGGGAGCGAGAAAGCCAGTCTACATAAATGCCTTTCCTATTAGATTGAGTGCCTCATCAGCAAGGATCCAGTCTGATTCATCCTTGAACGTTTAGGGCCTGACACATAGTAGGCACTTAAACCTTGTTGGACGAATGTCTCCCATTTATTTTGTCTCCTATCTGAAATCCATAGTGCAAAAATAGATTCATAGCATGTGCCAATATTCACTTGTTGATATATTATCCAATCAAAAAAATGAGTGATAGAAAAATGATTGAAATGATAAAAAATGATTAAAATGATAAAAGTAATTAATTTGGTGACAAACTTCCCTCAGGGAGTCTATTGCTGTCTGATTAAGTGAACTTCCTTTAGTTTAATCACAGTTTTGTATCAAAAATTCCTCTTTCTGCTTCCTATGTTTGTAGAGAAAATGTTTTCTTCTTTTCAACTCCCAGCTTTCAGAAAAGAAAAGAGAGTAAGCAAGGACAGAGATGCTCAGGCTGCTAAGAAAAGGGAAACAGCCCATCCCCTGCCCCCCAGGCCCTGTGAGGGAACAGAGAGGACAAGCATCATCACAGATTCATCTGGAAAGTATGCCCCTTGAAACTTCAGTGGGAGACAGTGCAGAAAGCTCTGCTCAGAGTCTTGCAATTGTCACCTCTAGGGCTCTGCTTTCCTTGACAAAGGCAGGGAATTCTAGGCTGGAAATGTTTAGAAAACCATTAGCCAGCTGTAATCTCAGAGGGCTGGAAAGCAAACTATGTAAAGGCCACAGATCATCTCGGGCATTGCTTCAGCTTAGGATTTCACCTCCCACACACCTCTTTGAAGAGTGGTTTTTTTAACAATGCACGAGACCTCTTTGCCTTCACAGCTTTGTTTTCTATGGCCCAACCTCAGAAAAAGTTGGATTCCAATGACCATCCAATTACCCGGCAGATAAAGGTGCGAGACAGGGAAAGGATGAAACTGCTGAATACCTATGTTCACTTGATAATGGTCTTTGCAGGTTTTGACCTTCAGTGTCAGAAGTTCGAGTTCAAATGACATCCTGAGGCTGAAATAAACTCTGGGCATTCAAGAAAGGGCAAAGTATGGATCCTACATCAATGGAGGTCACCCACCCATAAAAGTACCTTGATTGTCTGTAGCACTTTGGGAAAGCAGGTCTTTCTGGACAACTCTCAAGGAGGAGAAGTATCACCTACATGAATTATTGATGGGATTTCAACTCTTAGCTTGGATTGCTGGCATCCGGTGTGTGAAAGGATCACGCCAGCTCATCAATGGTTAACTATGGTGAAATGAACCTTCCCCAAAGGAGGCTATTTGTTCTACATGTTGCCATGCTGGTGACTTCAAGGAAATGGTGTCGGATCATGTTTGTATGTGTGTGGCTTCTCCTTTCTTAGACACACAGATTACAGGGTGATTACATTGTTATTTGGAAATCGGTGATTCTGGCTGGAACTAGTGTGCTGACAGAGGGAGGGTCGGATTACACAGTGATGATATTCTAAGTGGTGTAATCATCCGGCGCTCTGCCAGCCTGTGGGCCCAGGTGCGTGCTCTTTGCAAAGATCTGTGTGTTTGTCCTCTTGTGAATTCACACAAGTCTCCTGAATGTGATAGTCATACCACCCCAGATGGAGTCTGCAGAGTAGCTTTTGGGAGGAGAGTGTGTCTGGTTTTCATAGAGATGTGTATATTAATTTCTGTGGCTTCAATTTTGCATCCTAAAAATTTTGGCTGTAGGTATTGGATTGATAGGTGAGGTCTATAGTAAGCCAGCTCTCTCAATGTTTAGCTGGTAGACAAATAGTGATTTTTCCCTTGTTCAGGTCATGGATGAATCAGGAATAATCCTGGATGATAGGACAACTTGATGTATGTTCCTAGAAAAAGCTGGTCAGGTTAGCTGCTTTATAGGGTGAAAGTGGAACTGCATCAGAGCTATTAGGATAGGTGTGAGATTCCCAACTGGGTGATTTTGCCTCCAGGGGACCCTTGGCAATGTTTAGAGATAGTTTTGGTGGTCACAATCAGGATGGTGGGGCTAGGAACATTAGTGGGTACACAGGCCTGGGATGCTGCTAACATCCTACAGTGCACAGAACAGACCTTACGACATAGAATTATTTGGTCCCAAATGCTAATAGTGCCCAGGTGGAGAAACCCTGAGATACGTGGACATGAAACACTGCCCCCTGCTTTGCTTTAAAACCACTGGTTCCATTACATTTCTGTTTTCTTCCAAATCCCTAGTGTTTTACACTAGATCGGAAACCAGAGTTCAGTGTCGACCTTGCGCCTTCTGGCTGCTTCTTCACCACCTCTCTCCTTTGTCACGAAAAGTCCCATCTCCTTTGAATTATATACCCGCATTGCTACCCTTCTTGGAATTTCTTTGGACAGTCTTTTAGTGAACTCCCAATTCCTATCAATGAGTTCCATGACTGGCTGATTCTTTTCTTCACCTCTACTCTGGCATCACACCTGGAAGTTACAAATTCGCCTGGTTCTCGAACACTCTGGCCTTTCCACATGTGAATAGTTGGACTCCCATGGGCCCTTCCACCCTCTTGAACTCACTCCTTTGTTGGCATGGTAATTCCTTAGGCTGGGAAACCCCGATAACTTTACCCTGTCCCTCTCTGGTCCCTTCCACCTGCCCTGGCAGCCTGTTCACTCTGTTGCTCTCCCCAGTCACCTTCCCTCCTGCCTCTTGGACACTGACATCCAGGTCCCAACTCCCACCCACCTGGCTTAGCAGAGCATCCCTCTCAGCCCTTCTTTGCGTACATCCTCAGCACTATACCCCCAATTCTGCTTAACCCCAAGCTTGCCTTACACTACTCCTGGAAGACAACAACTTTGCTTCAGTGATGCCAAATCTCTCAAATAAGCACTTGATTTCCTGTTTCTGAGATGTCTGCTTCATGGTTTCTCTCTCCTCTAAATCATAAGGTCCCTCCTCATCCTCATTCCCAGCGGTGATCTGGTTCCTTACTTGACTGAGAAAATAGAAATAATCAAAATACAGCTAGCTCGTTGCCTGCTTCTGCATGTAGATACTGCACTTTCCTTCTGATTATGATGGGTGAACCATCTCTTCTACTCTCAGGAGGAATCCCTTACTGTGTGCTCGCTCCCATCTACCCTCACTCACAAGGAGTTCATACCCTTGATCAAGCCATCCTTCTTCATTATCAGTTTTTCCTCCTGCTATGGATCTTCACAAACCCCCTACAAACGTCCTGGACTCTCTCCCACTTAGCAAAATTCCTCCCTTGACCCAGAACTTACAGGGTCTACTGCCTTATGTCTTTTCTTTTTCACAGTAAAACTCTTTAAAAACAGTTCTCTTGTACCATTTCTAATTTTGCTCTTTTGTAGTCATCGGTGAATCCTGTATTGAATAATCAAATGGTTGATTCCCAATCCTAAGCATAAGCTCTCACTCAATAGCAGCTGATAAAATGGACATGGATCACTCTCCTTCTTCCTTGGCTTCTAGATCATGTGAATTTAGTTTGTTGTTGTTTGTTTATATTTTTGTTTGCTGCATGAGTAGCCTCCTGACAGTCTCATTGACTGATTCCCCTTCTTTTTCCTCTTCAAGTGCTCAAGGACGCAGGCTTAAGTTCTCTTCTCGGCCCTAACTTCCTCTTCTCCAAAGCCTCACTTGTAACTCCAAACCCTATGGACTAAATGCCTTTCTCCCATGAGTCCTAGACTTGGGTACCAAATTTTCTACATGATCTATCTACTTAGGCATTACTGGAGGCACATCAAATCTAAATGACCATCTTAGAACTCTCGACTCCTACCACTTGTTCCCCAGCCTCTGCTCCCTGATCCTCCTTCATCTTAAGGATTAGTACCAGTTGCTCCTAAAATATGACTTATCTTGGTATTTTAAAAATTTCCTCATCCTCTATGTCCAGTGTTTACTCAGTCCTATTTTGAAAACATCTCTGAAATTCAGCCTTCCTCTTCTTTACTCTTCTCTCTTCTTCAAGGAGGGACCAACAAGACTTCTGAACTACTGCAATAGTCCACTCACTTACCTTGATACTTCCATTCTGTTACCACCACACCCATTCTGAATTTCCTACCTCACAGTGTGTCCTTTTAACATGTGCATTCAAATCAGGTCACTCTCTGGACCATGACTTCTTACCATGGCCCACAATCCTGTTTGCCGTAGTCCTGTCTGGTGCTCCCGTCCCCTGAATCTTCAGGAAGTTTATTTATCTGGTTACATAGTTGACCCTCACTATTCCCTTTGCCCAGGAGCCTCTTTCTCTGAGTCTTTCTATGTGATTCTTTGTAGAATCCAGGACTTTTTTTATGTTTCACCTTCTCAGGCTTTGCAGACCACTGCATCTAAGAGTGTTCTCCATTGCTTCCTCTCTCCTGTTTCATTTCTGCATAGAATTGATAATCACCTGCCATTAAACTGTACATATGTTTGTTTGCTTGTTGATCTGTCTTCTTCTCCAGAATAGCAGGTCCATGCAGCAGGGATTTCACCCCTTTTATCCATAACATCTTTCTGGTGTCAGGGATATAAACAGGCAAAGAAAGGGAGCTTGTTTGATACCCACAGGGTCTAGAATTTCTGTCTTGTCCCTTTAATTGCACAAAGAGGAAAACTGAGGCAAGGACTTTGATTATGATTATCCAGAGGTTGACACTCTCATCTTTTGGTGTCAGCATTAAAAGCAGGTGGGAGTAGGTGACTTTCATAAATTCCTCTTTCCTCTAAAATCCTTAGAAGGAGAGTGACTGGGAGTCTGGTAAATTGGCCTGAAATTTTATAGATCTTGATACTATTGTTATTTGGGTACTGGTCCTTGGTATTATTTAGGGTCATATTAGATCATTACTAAAATCTCTTTGGCTAAAAATATCTCTATTCTTTACCAATTGACATTTTTTTTTGTATTTTTAATTTTTATTTAATTGATTTTATTTTTTTAAATACATGACAGTGGAATGCATTACAATTCTTATTACACATATAGAGCACAACCAGTTGACATTTGTTCCTAGTAGAATGCAAATACCTTAGGACAGATAAAATTTAAAACTTCACTGGACAATTGAGTCATGGTGAGATTTTTAATGTTAGATTCTTTTCAAAGAAAGATTTGACAAGAAAACAACCCAGCAATGACCCAGCTAGTGTTCCAAGTGGGAGAAGGAAATGTTGTGAAGGCATTCACAGGAGGGAGGAGCCAATAAGAGGATAGAACACGCAGGCAAGTTTCAGAAGTTTCAAAGTCTTGCCCTTGACTGGATGCAGATGTTTTGCTGTTTCTTGGTCAGGGTAGGCAGAGAAGAAAAGTTGTGAAGTGTGTTTAGTAGGAAGTGTGCCAGGTTAAGTGCACCAGTCATGGGTGTGGGGATTCCCTACCATATCTGCATTGGATTATTTATGTCATTAAATCTTCCTTGGTGGAGACCTTGCTCCCTTTGACCTTCTGATGTTTCAAATAAGAGTTGGGTAGGAGTTTGCTTTAGGATTATCTATAAGGAAAAGCTTAACCCAGCAAACTATTAGTGAAAACAAATCCCAAGTGGATACTTTCAACTACTTGAATGAGTGAACTATTCTAGAGAATGAAGTCTAGACTGAAGTCTCTAGACTGAATAACACATCACAAATAGTGTCCGGGGAATTCAAGACCCACTGGACTCTTATTGAAATTTCAGGGAAATAGAGTCCTGTGCTAAAATGGACTCTTAATATAGAATTACTCCATAGATGTCTCAAAGAAGAGCACACAGAATGTGTGTTCTGACTATGGAGACCTTGTTTTCTTCCAAACATCACTAGTTTCCCTGTGACACAATAGGGGAGATGCTGCTTTGGAAGTAACCATTTGCATCATGTCTATTTATGATGTGATCAGATCAGTTATTAAAATGTCTTCACTGCATTAGTCTATTACTAAAGAGCTATCTGGAATGTCCCCTAATGGACCGTGTGTTAAGACCTTGGTCTTCAGCATGGACTTCTTGCGAATTGGCAGAAGAACATTTAAGATGTGGGGCCTCAACGGTAGCTCTTTCAGTCACTGAGGACCTGCCCTTGAAGGGGATTGTGGGACCCCTAACCCCCTCCTCTTCCTTTCTTTTCCTTCCCAGCCATGAGATGAGCAGTATTCCTACCATGGATGCTAGCTCCCCAGAGACCCAAAAACTGGGTGTGGGGTTGGGGGGCAACAACTGTAGACTGAGACCTCTAAAACTGTGAACCGAAATAAACCTTTTCTCTCATCAGTTGAGCACCTCACAATCATTGTTGGTATTTGCTGTTACAGCAGCAGAAAGCTAACACAGAAGGAAAGCACTGACAGAATTGGTGTAGTTCATTGCTTTTTCTGAAAACTAGAAAGCAGTTTTATCATTAAATGTAAATGATATCTGAGAACGCCCCTCCCTCTTTCCTCTCCAATAATGCCTTTTCTTTAACAAATGATTGGTCTACATTAAGACAGATTGATCAAATCAATTGATGAGGAGAGTTAGATAGGAAAATCATACTCTTTTCTATGTTAATAAATATCAGAAGTTTAAAAAGTTAAATTCAGTGTTATTCACATATTTTGTGTCTTTCCTTCTCCTTCCTTTGCTTTGTAAAGACCAGCCATTCAGCACCATTTTCTGCATTACAGATTCTTACTGAACACCCAGCATCAGCATAATCACAGGACAGAAGGCAAGCTTAGAGCACTCTTTAGTGATCACATTAACAAAAGTTATTTCAGATAGAGCACTAATCTCTAGGATATACAAAAAACTCAAAAAACTTAACACCAAAGAAACAACCAACCCAATCAGTAAATGGACCAAGGAACTGAACAGATACTTCTCAGAAGATGATATACAATCAATCAACAAATATAAGAAAAAATGTTCTCAATATCTCTAGCAATTAGAGAAATGCAAATCAAAATTACTTTTAAGATTTCATCTCACTCCAGTCAGAATGGCAGCTATTAAAATAATAGCTAAGTGTTGGCAAGAATGTGCGGAAAAGATACATTCATACATTGCTGATGGGACTGCAAATTGGTGAAGCCAATCTGGAAAGCAGTAAGGAGATTCCTTGGAAAACTTGGAATGAAACCACCATTTGACCTAGCTATCCCACTCTTCCGTTTATACCCAAAGGACTTAAAAACAGCATACTACAGTGACACAGCCACATCAATGTTTATAGCAGCACAATTCACAATAAATTGTGGAACCAACCTACAAGCCCTTCAGTAGGTGAATGGATGGTATATATATCATAACTGTGATATATATATATATATATATATATATATATATATATATTCAATGGAATATTACTTACCATTAAAAGAGAATAAAATCATGGCATTTGCAGGTAAATGGATGGAGTTGGAGAATATTATGCTAAGTGAAGTAAGCCAATCTCCCAAATCCAAAGGCCGAATGTTTTCTTTGATATGTGGATGCTGATCCATAGTGAATATGGCGGGGCATGGGAGGAATGGAGGAACATTAGATAAGGCAAAGGGTAGGGAGAGAAAAGGAGGGGTCATAGGGGTAGGAAAGATGGTGGATTGAGATGGACATCATTATCCTAAGTACATGTATGAAGACACAAATGGTATAACTCTACTTTGTGAACAACCAGAGACATGAAAAATTGTGCTCTATATGTGTACTATGAATTGAAATGCATTCTGTTGTCATGCATAACAAATTTGAGTAAGTAAATAAATTGAAAAAGTTATTTCATAATTTTTCTAAATGTTAAGATGATAATTTGAATATGGTGAACACCATTTATCTTTTCATTACTTGACTGAAGAGGAGGTCATTCTATTTGTTTGAAGCCACTGTTCTTTGATATCCAAACTCCAAAGAGGATAAATGTGGGTGAAAGGAAATAAAAATGCCTGGCTTTATGGGGGTTCTTCAGTGGTGATGTCCTCTGTTACACTGATTATATTCAAAAATCTGATGTTTTTGGTGTCCTGTTGGTGCTCCTTCAAAGTTTGTTGGGTAACTGATTCTAGTAAGGCCATTTTGCAAGGAACCTATGTTCTTCGATGGCTCACCCACAGTGAAGTGGAAAACTACTAGATCTCCTTAAGGGAAAGGTGTGACATAAGGCTGTCCCTCCCTTTGCCCTGAGACCTTCTTCCTGAGGTCCTCCCTGAGTTCCTAGATGTCTGAAGACTCCCTTCTTACAATTCTTTCTTGAGATTGCAGCCAAATCTAATCCCATCACACTGTATTCCCACTGTGCTTTGCAGACTAGACATTGGGAAGGAAATTGACAGTGTGCTGCTTCTCTCACCTCTAACCTGGCCTCCACCAGAAAGCTCTTTCCTTCATCTCGTTTAAAGGCAGCTGAATGAGGACAGGAGATCATTCTTACTCTGGTGAAGTGATGAGAAAAATCAAGAGTTTTGAAAATTACTACTTGCTTCCAGAAAAATCATTTGAGACAAGCAACTATAAAACAAGATTAATACTTAATAGTATTATTACTTATGAAATCTATGCAACCTGTACTAAGCTAATATGTTTTACTCTTACTTTTAAAATCTAAACATAGATTGCCAAGTTTGTGGCAAACTTTTGTATAAGCTTCTCTCGGGAATGAAAAGAAAATTACATTGAAGGTGAAGATAATTATAACTTTTATCTGTTTAATACCATTCTATGAAGAGAGCTATTGATTTTTGCACATTTACCTCACCAAAATCTTTGATTAATGTTAAAGTCTTTCCCATCTCAAAGTGTCTAGAATTTTATATGTATTGCATTGCATCAATGGAGTTGTTCTTTCTAAAATCAGAGTTAAATGAATGTTTAAGGTAATTCATTTCACTGATCTTGGTCTCATATGGCTGATCTTGTATATATTGGGGGTAGAGATTGAAATAAATGACCACCATAGTTTGCTCTCAAGTATGGATTCTGACTTCTGTAGATGCTTCTTTCCACAAGAGACTGCTTTGAAAATTTAATCATTCTTTACTTGTGTCATGTGTGTTCATGTTTCAGTCATACATCATACCATGAGGTTTAAGACAGGATACATATTTATAAACAAAATAAATTTAACATTTAATCCTTTTTGGACCAAGGTGGGTATAAATAAATAGATAGATTCACAGTTTTATTTCAAGCATACAGAATGAATTGGGATGATGATTATGCTTGACCTAGATTTCTGGATTTGGTTAAGAATGTGGAAAATACTTTTGCCATTACAGTGGTTGGATTTTTGGTTTCCTGACTGCAAAGCAAGTTTTACAAAGGATGTTTATGTAATTGAACTCAGAGCCAAGCCTTTCCAAAGTAGCAAACAAGTTCCTCTGCTATTCTTATCACCAATAGTCATTATTACTCCAAATCACATCACTTTTGTTTTATATAGATTATCGGCCACTGGAACCATTTCAGGTCAGTGTTGCCATTTTCCTCCTTGGCATCAGAACAAATTTGCTAAGCTAATATTCTTGCTTTTAAAACATAAGCATTGATTGTCAAGTTCATGCCAAACATCTTGCGTAAGTTTCTCCTGGAAGCCATGAAATCTAATCTGAATAGGAAAGTGGAACAGTCTCTACAGGTGTTGGTGCAGTGCCCACGGAGCTCCCTTTCTTTGGTGCCACCCGGTTATCTTCATAGCACTTTTTCTTTTTTTTTTTTTTTTCAAATGGAGAAAGACCCAATAGGTTCTGGTTGTTTCAGACAGATTAGGAAAGAAATTTATGTATTGCTCCTTCTTAGCTAGTGGACATTGGTAAAGTAAAAATTACCTTGTAATTTTAACATTTCCAATGGTTATAACTACTTTTTATATTTCCATTCTATTCATAAAGGAAGACTAATATTCTTGAAATCACTTTCTTTATCAACTACTCCCCAGGCCTTATCTTTTTTTTTTTTAAAGAACGTATTTAAGTACCTCTCATTTTAGGGAATTTTTTTTTCTTTTCTTTAATGCTAACCAGTCCGTCCATGCCTAGATATCTTCCATACTTGCTTCCCTATTTGTTAACTATTGACATAAAGTGTCTTCAGTTTTTTCTAAATCTAGTTCTTAATTCTCTTTTGTTGAACATCTACAGGCAGTTTGACATTTTTAACACCCTGGTGATAATTTGTCTGGATTTCCTGGTAGGGCTTGCTTTGATCACCATAACCTGTTCTTTAAACTCTCTCATTCCTGAGCCTGGGTGACATTTGTGGTCCTTCCTCTTCTGTCTCCTTTGTGCCTCACTTTCTCCTGGATTTTTTCTGGAGGTGCATCCCACAACCCAGTGACCCGTCAGTGTTTCGACTCAATCACTCTAGCAAATAATTCTTGTTTTATGAATCAAGTAACAAATTCCTAAACACTCGTCTCTAGATGTGTTCGGTTTCTAGGTCTGTATTGGTCCATTTTCTGTTACTAATGGAATATCTGAAGCTGAAAGTCCCGAGATCAGGCAGCTCTCTTTATTGATTTGGCTTCTGATGAGGGCTTCCTTAGCTGTGTCACATTATGGCAGATGACATCGCATGGGAGCATGTGTGACAAAGAGAAAAAACATGGCAACACAGGAGCCAGACAGGGAGAGGGGCTGCTCTCTTATAGCAATCGTCAGGAGACCTAATGAGGTCTCACGGACTATGCTAATTCCTTAATGACCCAATGACCCCACCTCTTAAGGGTTCCACCACTTCCCACCTCACCACACAGGGGACTAAGTACCCAACACATGGTCCCTTGGGGACACAATCAAACTGTTTCCAAACCAGAGCAAATCCCACATTTTTGAGTGCTTTACAAGTATCTTCTTGGCTGTATTATGGCTGCCTCAAACTCAACATGTCCAAAGATCCAATGATATTATTGATTTCTAATTCTTTTGTTTTTCTAATTTAATCATTTTAGAGTCTTGAATGAATCTTTCATATTTTTAAAAATTTCTCCATGGGGCTGGGGATGTGGCTCAAGCGGTAGCGTGCTCGCCTGGCATGCGTGTGGCCCGGGTTCGATCCTCAGCACTACATAAAAACAAAGATGTTGTGTCCACGGAAAACTAATAAATAAATAAATAAATATTTAAAAAAAAATTTCTCCATTACATCTGGGATGATGACCATAACTTGCGGTTGCTGTGAGATTCCATATAAGTCCTCAGTGTTACTGACAGGGACCTCCTAAGTATAATTGATAACGCTTACCTTCTTAGAAAGGCTGATAGGTTTGAATGATAGCCCAGAAGCCACATGATAGCCCACCAAGACTGAAAGAATAACCACAGTACTCTGAATCAGCCCTTTGACTTAAAAGTACCTTCTAGGGCACATTCTTGTTCACTTGTGCATCTATCTTTCCATCCATCCATCCATCCATGGATCCTCCTTTCTACAGTTCTATGAATGGACCCACCTGTCTCGGTCTCTCTCAGAGCTTCTCAATCTCAGCATTATTGTCATTTTAGATTTGATAACCCCTTACTTGGGGGATTGTTCTGTGCATTGCAGGAAGTTGAGCAGAATCCCTGACCTCTACCCACTAGATGCCAGTAGCACCCCCATCCTTAGTTGTGGTAATCAAAGTAAGTTCAGATTTTGCCTGATATCTCCTGGGGAGTTAATCTTCCCCCTACCTTGAAAACTACTGCTCTATCCTATGCCAAACATTTCTCCAGAAATGTATCCTGTTTTGAACCTTGCTCCACAAATTCCATGAGTGTTGAAAATATATATCTTTTCATTCAAAAATGTTACTAATGTCTTCCAAAATGAACACAGGAAATATATGTAGTAATATTCAGCATTTAGTTGTTACTTGTGGTTTTTTTTTTTTTTTTTTGTAAAGAAGACTATTAGAGAAATTATTTGGATAAGGACATGTCTGTGATTTCTGGTTAAAAGATTTCACATAATAAGGTATTATGTGACATCAAAGAATTTTGCCCAGTGGAGACTGAAAGACATTTTAATGTATAAATGTCTCAATTTCAAAGTCCAGGACCACTTTTTCATGTGTTCTGAGAAGCACATTTCAAAAGTTCTCTAATATTTAACTTTGCCATTTTAAAACCTGTCTCACAGTATAAGTGCTAAGTGAAGTACCCTTCCATATAAGATGCAATGTTGCTCTCTGTGATGTTAACATATAAGTAAAAGAAAGATGTGCCCTGCTCAAGAATAGTGAAGTTGGGAGTCTGTCATGTCATAAACACACACACACACACACACAAATTAGATAAAATCAGAGTGAATCTCAGCTCTGCCACTTTCTAGTTCTTTATTCAAGTACCAACATTTCTATGTTTGCAGGGAATGGTTAAAGCTACATTACAAACCATCCAGCACAAGGAACACTTGTACATCATAAATCATGTCAATAAAATTAATTATTTTTCTCTGTTACTGTATCATGCAAACATAGCTGGGCAGATTTTCACTGCATATGATGGGTAGATTTGGAATGCCTGACTTAAAATCCAGGTGAGCCCAACATCCTGTGACTTAAAGTCATGATCCCATAGAAGGTGGCAGATGTGACCTCAGATGCCTGCTCTCATGGGCAGACTGATTCTTGGGCCTGCCTGTAGACCTGGGTTCTAATGGCAGGATTCACAATTGGCCCCTGTGTCTGAGTCCACCTTCAGACACTTCCTAGGAGCCAAATTATTTTAGGAGTAGGATCTTACTCTTGGTAGTTGCCCTTGCAGGTTAGGAGCTCTGGGTCTGAAGCCCACCCCATAACCTGCCAATGGGACAGGTGGTTGCCTGCTTGAGGCAGCGTGTGTCTCTCCCTGGCCCCCTGACCCCAAACCCCTGCAATAGGCTTGCTCTAAATCTTGGCTCTAAATCTTTCCCACCCAGCCTAGCAAAACTACACAAAAGCCTTGTTTAAAAAACCTACTTATAGGAGAACATTATGTGGAGCAGATGTTTGTCATTGTTCACTAAAAGAAGTTCTAGCCCCTTGAGTTACTGGAGAGGATGGTCGGTATGAGAGGAGAGTGTGGTCTCAGAAGCTGAACCTTCCAGATGACTGGAGCAGAGTAAATCAAGAACAGTTATTGATCAGAAAGCCAGGAGGCTTGAGTTTCAACCTGTGGGGTCTGGGGCTACAGAATGGAATAAGACTGGGTCCCTGCTGAGAGAGTACTGAGCAAGTAGAAGCAGGCTGGTGAGAGGGGGGTAGCTCTTAAACAACCAGGGCCAATGACGGTTCAGGGTCAAAGGCCGGCAAATGTTTAGATAAGTGGGACAGTTAATTAGTGACAAGATTGTGCAACTTATACCTAGGAAGAATTTTTTGAATTCTTGCTCTTAACTGGTACTGTAAAACAAAAAATAAGTTGCTATAAATATCATTGTTTGGATTAAGAAATTATACTTTCTGTGGACACATCATGGAAGACTATGTGTTTGACACACTCTCTCTCTCTTTTTTTTTTTTTTTTGCAGAGAGGGGTGTGTCTTTGTTCTATTAATCTCAGGGGGAAACATCTCATCCCATGAACCAAAGTTACTTTAAACAGCACCTTCTTTCTTCTGTCACTAATTAATTGAAATGCAATTGAAACATAATACCTAGATAGTTGCTTTGCATTTTAGAAGAATTGCAGAAACATTTAAAAATGTTTAACAACTAACAATAATAAAACTATGAACATTAGTTGATTCCAAACTATGTGCCAGATCCTATTTGCATTCTCTCATCTAAATCTCTTAATCAGCCCCTTGAGACCAACAATGTTGTTATCTCTATTTTAATAGAAAGGCTGAGGCTCAGATCAGTTAAGCCACTTGCACAGGATCACACAGCCAGCAACATCTGGTAACCTGCCCCCTCAGCGCAAGCTCTTTACTCCTGTGCTTCATAGAATCGTAGGATGAACAGCTTAAATACTCTAGGTTATTTTTTTTTTCTTTTCTAGTTTCGCTTCTATTTTAAGGGGGAAGATATGAGTGGATTTGAGATATTTGTTTTAAATTGTTGAGCTTATTCAGCCAAGGACAGTTGGTGCTCTGATTGCCCTGGTGAAACAGCTGTGTACAGACTGGTGCTGAAGCAAAGTGATTTCGAGGTCAACTGTCTCAGTGACATGTGCATAGGTGTCACCTGGGCATAAAGAACTATAGCTTACAGATGTAGTTTACTGTTACTCATTTCCCTAAATAATGTGCTGATGTAATTTTTTTCATTGCTCTTGGCCAGTCCCAGGCCCAGAACGAGGCAGGAGGGGTGCACAATAGGGGGCACACTCCCTGGCCCCCGCTGAGACCACTGCTTCCTTCCATTTAACCCACCTGGATGCAGGAGAGCTAGGGACTCACCAGGAGGAGGAAAAGCAAGGCGTGTTTGTCTGACTCAAGGTCAACACAGCAGATATGTTCGGTCCTCATTTGATGAGGGTCTCACCTGCTGGTGGTGTGGATTCTAAAAGCCTGCTGCCCTGGTGTCCTCCCTTTACGGCTCCCCCTCCACCCCCAGGACCACTCTCCAGCCCTCTGGTCTACATCTCTCTGTGCACTGGACTGCTGACTTGGGTTTGGTTAATGAGGAGCTGCGGCTGGTGATGGCACTGAGGAAGCCAAGGAGGCTGGGGCGTGACCCTTGCTCTCTCTCGGACAGATCTGAGTGGGCCGTACCCCTCAGCAGCTAATCTCAGCTCTGGTTGGAGGGCCTGTCTCAGAACCCTGCGTCTCAGGCCTAAAGATGCTGTCTTCCCTTGTCCCTAAGCCCAGGGGTATCAGAGCCTTGCTCTGTGCCCACAGGTCAGCTCCACCCCGTGCTGCAGAACCGCACAGTCCTCCTTTGGAAGAGACCTGTGTCAAACTCGCAGATCCCAAAGATGCAGTGGGGACAGTCACCCCTGGAGCCGTGCAGTTGCCCGCTGCATGAGTTCTTCAAGAGGCCTCGGGTCTTAGAGCCCTGGGTTCCATCCTCAGCACTGAAAACAAAATCAAAACCAAAAAGGCATACCAATTAATACCAATTCAATTCTCTCTTGAGCGTTTGCTTTCTTGTTGTTGTAGTTGTCCCAAAATAGACATCAAAATAGCTTTCTAATTGCACAAATACAAATTATCACTATAGAATTTTTAAACATTACAGAAAATCATATGCAAATTAAAATCATCTGGATTTTAGTATCCTGTGCTAACAAGGTATGTCAGTCACCATCTTTCTTGCATCTATTTATGCACTTAGTATTCACCCTTTTAAAAATTCTGCCCTCACCTCTCTTTCTCCCATTCTTTGTCTTCACCCCATGTTGTCTTTACATCATTGTCTTCTTGTTCACATAGCTATAGAGGATTATTTGAGAAGCTACCCAAACCCATATAGGAATATATACATTATTTATTTTGCAAAAAATTAGAATCTTATTACATAGACTTTTGCTGCATCTGACCTTTCTCTTTATAGACATCCCTTGAGTCATTTGATATAGATCTAACAGATTCTTTACAGCATTGTATTGTGAAACACATTAAACAGAAAATTAGAAAAAAAAATTAGATAAAACACCTTTCTACTTACTATCTGGGATGTGACTGTCTTGGAGGTAGAACCCAAGTCTAAACACGAAATTAATTCATGTTTCATATCATCTTAAACTCTAAAGGTAATTTTACACAATATTTTAAACATTTTGCACAATATTCCAAATATTGTGTAAAATTTCATGCATGAAATAAAGTTTCATAGCATGGAATTTTCCACTGTGGTATCAAGCTGGATACTCAAAAAGTTTTGGATTTTGGAGCCTGTCAGATTTTTTGATTTTTCAGATTACAGATGCTCAGCCTGTGATTGTTTTCCTTCTATTCATCCCTCTAACCCTCTATTCTCTCTTGTTTATTTATTTATTTTTTGGATGCATTTCTTGGAAAGTTAAATACATAGTATACTTAACCTAAATAGTTTGCACATGTGTCATTAACTAATGTTCAATGTTTAGTTTTCTTCTGAGGTAAATGTTACATACTATCTGAGCTTTGTTACTCTTCATTTGATGAGTTTTGATGAAGGTGTGCCCTTCCCTGTTGAGATACAGAGGACAAATGGTGCTTCTCCCACCCCACCCAGTTATTCCTTCCCAATGCCCCACCAATCCTGACAGGCAATCTCTACTGATTTTTTTTCCCACTGTGGATTAGTTTTGCTGCATTAAGAATTTCACAAGTATGTATGTGTTTGTGTGTCTTTTCACACAGCACAATGTTTTAAAAAATCCATCCAGATTATTGCAATATTAGGAACTTGCTCCTCGCTTTGTTGAGCAGTGTTCCATTTTATGAATATGCCACCCTTGTTTAATTCATATTCTTGTTGATGGACACCTGGGCTCTTTCCAGATTTGAGCTATTAAGTTGAAAGTAGCTGTGCAACTCATTCTTTTTAGTGACTCTGTAATATTTCATTTACAGATATTTATACATACGTTTACAAAAATTTATTCAAACATCTCCTCCCTTTGGCCCTTCTCCTTGTCTTTCTTCTTACTTTTGTGAACATTGCTAAATTGGCTAAAAAAAGTTTTTAATCCACTGATGCTTTTGAAATTGAGCGAATTTTTATGCATGTGCTAGTTTTCTGTGAATCACACCCCATTTCCTTTTCCCATTTTACTTTGGGGTGATATGACTTTACATTAACAATTTATGAAAGTTCTCTGTACATTATGAGTGGTTGCCTTATATTTATGTATCATTTGTCTTGTGATTTTATTCATATAGTCTGCCCTCCGTATCCATGGATTCTGCGTTCTTGGATTTAACCAGCATCAGATCAAAAATATTTCCACCTAAACCTGCATCTGTACTGAACATGTGCAGACTTTTTCCTTATGATTATTCCCTAAACAATATAGCATAACAACTATTTACATAGCATTTACATTGTACTAAGTATTATTATAATCTAAAGATGACTTAAAGTACATAGGAAGATGTCCCAAGGTTATAAACAAATACTTTAGCATCTTATATAAGGGATTCAAATATCCTGGATTTGCATATCTGCAGGGGTCCTGTACCAATCCCTCCCTGAGAGAAGACAGCGCTGTATCTTTGGCTTCCATATTTTTTTTCTGTAGAAAATTTGGTATATTTGTAACATATTATAGGTAAGATAGACAGAAAAAAATTGTCTGTACTATATCTTTTGAGCTACCTTCTTTCTTGTTCTCTCTTTTATTTGCTGAAAGACTTATCAGTCCACAAGAAATGTGTATATTCTTCTGCAACTTACTCTAAAATATTGCTATTAACTTATTTTTTTTTTTGCATTTAAACCTTTGTTTGGTGTTTGTTTCATAGGAAAAATGAGGGCACTCTATATTTCTTTTCTTCCGGATGGATAACCATTTCTGCCAGCATCATTTGTTTAATAAATCAACCTCTACCACCAAAGTGAAATACCAACTGTGCCATTATTAAACTCCCATATAAACTGAGATCTGTCTCTGATTTCTGTTTTATTTCACTAATCTACTTGTCTCTTAAATTCCAATTCTATTTTATTTTAGTTACAGTGTTATAGTGATTTTCTAATATGTCTGGTAGCAGGTAAGGCAAGTCCATACCCATCCACCTCATACCCCCCCGCACTTAAAAATTTTTTTTCCTTTGCTACCTTTGGACATTTATTTTTTTTCCATATTAACTTTAAACATAAATTTATTTAACCCACATTCATCCTAAATCCAACTGCATTATTTTATTTATTTATTTATTTATTTTTGAGTACTGGGGATTGAACTCAGGGGCACTCAACCACACAAAATATTCTATTTTGTTTTTTTAATTTAGAAATGGGTCTCACTGAGTTGCTTAATGCCTCACCATCGCTTACAATCTTCCTGCCTTGGCCTCTCAAGCTGTTGGGGTACAGGCATGTGCCACCATGCTCAGCCAATTGTATTATTTATTAATTTTTTTTAGAATTGACATTTTATAATATTCAGTCTTTAAACTTAAGAACACAATGCCTTTTTCCATTTCTTTAGGCTTTGTTTTATGTCTTCTAATAAAATTTTATAGTTTTCTTCACATTGTCTGGATAACATCTCTTATTTTCTTCAGTGTTAGGGGTTGAACTCAGGGCCTCACCCATGCAAGGCAAGCTCTACAACTGAGCTACATCATCACCCATGAACAGCATTTTAAAAGTTTTTTTATGGGTGCATTACAGTTTTGCGTAATAGTGGAATTCATTGTGACATTTTGTACATGCACATAATATAATTTGATCCATTTCATTTCCCACTCTCTCTCCTTTTCCTCCCCTACTTCCCCCAACCCTTCCTCTGTCTACTGGTGTCCCTTCTATTATTATTATTATTATTTAAATTAGTGCACTATTTGTATGTAAAAGTGTGCTTTTATACATAAAAATGGGACTCATCATGGTATATTCCTACATGGACATAGCATAATTGGGTCTATTTTGTTCCCCAGTACCTCCCCTACCTGACCCCTTCCCCCTCCTTCTCAATCTCCTCTCTATTTTCATGAGATCCTTTTAATTTTTTTTAAATCTCTCTTTAGCTTCCACATATGAGAGAAAACATTTGACCCTTGACTTTCCAAGTCTGTCTTATTTCACTTAGCATAATTGAACAATATTTCTTATTTCCTGCTTTGCAGACTTAGACCTTAATAAAAATTAAAGATTTCTACAATATCCACTTTTATCTGTTTAATACCAATATATATGAAGAAAGCTATTGATTTTTGCACATTTACCTCACCAAAATCTTTGATTAATTTTAAAGGCTTCCCCATCTCAAAGTGTCTAGAATTTTATATGTATTGAATTTCATCACCAGCAGAGAAAAAATATCATTACTATTCCAATGTCTATATGGACTATGCTCTTATTTCACTTCACAGATGACCAAATCTATCGTGAGTAGTATTTTTTATTAGTTTTTTAAATTTATATATGACAGTGGAATGCATGACAATTCTTATTACACATATAGAGCACAATTTTTCATATCTCTGGTTGCATACAAAGTATATTCACACTAATTCGTGAATTCATGAATGATAATTGATGATAGTAGGCATCACTCTTGTTTCTGATTTTGGTGGAAATCACCTTAGCATTTCTTCATTAATAATGATATTAGTTGTTAGCTTTTGGTACAGATTTTCTATTATATTTTAAATATTCAATTTTATTTCTACTTAACTGAGGTTTTGGTAGGAACAGTTGTTCCCCCCTTTTTTATTGTGGCACTGGGGATTAGAACCCAGGTCCTTGTGCATACAAGGCAAGTACTCTACCAACTGAGCTATATCCCCAGCCCTAGTTGGCTCATTTTTAAAAAAATGTTTTTGCAGATGTAGATGGGCAACATGCCTTTATTTATTTTTATGTGGTGCTAAGGATTGAACCCAGTGCCTCACACATGCTAAGCAAGCGCTTTGCCTCTGAGCTACACCCCCATCCCCAGGTGTTCCATTTTTACCTTAGTTCTTTCAGTTCTAACTGATGTGCTTGTACAATTCTTCTTCGAGTGGATATAATGAGCTGTGTTGATACATCACTTCCTCATGGTGAACACTGAGTTATTTTTGGTTTGAACATGACTTGTTAATTCTCTGAATTCTTCTGAGACAATATGGATTTTATTTGTGAATCTTTTATTCAGAAATTTAACAAAGATTTTATTTATAAGTGATGTTCGCCTATAGCTTTTTTGGGGGGATACTGCACTGATTTTATCAACTTTGTTATTAAGAATATACTAGTTTTAGAGAATGAGTTAGAGAAATGTCCATATTTTTATATGTTACCAAGCAAATGTATATTGCATTAAAATTAATTTTGAAGAATTATTAGATAGGGCGCATCTTTGAAGCCAGTTAGCTCTGGGACCTTTCTTGATGGTAGGTATTTGAAGTCTCTTCTGTGCTAGTGATACACTCAATCTTTTTCTTCATTTTGGGGAAATTTTGGCCTTTTATATTTGCTAGAAATCACTAATTTTTTTTTATGGGTTCCAACTCTATTGCCATAGAGTTACAAACACTATTTACTTACTCTTAATAATCCCTCCCATATCTACAGGTTTTTATTTCCTATATGTATATATTTTTTGATACTGGGAACTGAACCCAGGAGCACTTAACCACTGAGCTACATCCCCAGCCCATTTTCTGTATTTAATTTAGAGACAGGATCTAGCTGAGTTGCTGAGACTGGCTTTGAACTTGAGATCCTCCTGCCTCAGCCCTCCCTAGCTGCTGGGATTACAGGCCTGTGTCACCCTGCCTGGCTTACTTCCTATATGTTTTTACTTTCTCTTTTGTTCTGAGTCAGGTCCACGAGGGATTATCTGTTTTAATGATCTTTCCAAATAATAAATTTTAGAATTATCTATTTTTCTACTATTTTTTCTTTCCTATCTGTATTAATGTAGCTTATAACATTATTGGTCCTCCCTCTTGCCCTTTAGTTTTATTTTCTTAGATATTTTTTTCCTCCCCCAGATGTCTTAAGATTAGGCAGTTGGGATTGTTTTGGCTATCTCTGTTTTGGCATAAAATATTATTTGTTGGCTTCCTATGTACATTTAATTTTAAATTTTATGTTTGAATTTACTTAAAGAATTATTTAGAGAGATATAATTTAGTTTCTAAACAATTAAATTGTTTTCACTGCCTTTTTAATTATATTTTTCTAATTTTATTGGATGGTGATTATAAAATAGCCTATCTTACTTTTGTTTCCCATTAGGTCAGTCTGATTCCGACAGAACTATAATAACCAATTCTGTAATTTTTGGTTTTTGGTGAATATGTTTGTAACTATATAACTACTTCTTGCCTAACTTTAAATTCCATCTTTTTTTTTTTGATATTGTGACTTCTGCTTTCATCTTTTTGCCTTCTCTTGCTCCCTCTCCCCCTTCACTCTGTCCACATCTGAAGGCAAGCCCTGTGCATAACCATGCAGTGTGGTAGCCACATAGCATACAGCTATCGTAAATTCCTCCCAGGACAATAAGAAGAATAATCATTTGGTGAGGGAAAGAAACAGAGGAGGAAAGAATGAACAAACAGATCAGTCAGTAAATTTATGAAAAGTTGAAAAATCATGAGTGGAATCATTAGGCTGGAGGTCCTTTCTATATTGATTGAAGTAAAAGTGAAATAAATTCCATTTCAATAATAGTCAGTCTCCATGAAAGATTCCACAAGAAAAAAAAAAGACCAATTCAAGAGAGGCTCCAGTTTCTGGTTTGAAATCGTGTGGTTTAGTTTTACCAAACTGAATAATGAGGTGTGCTGGTAAATGTTTAACAAGCAGCTCTTGCGGCGGGGGGTGGGGGTGGGTGGGGGTGGGGTGGGGGAGAAGGTAAAAGACCCTGATTGTCACTTTTGCCCATTTCTATGATATAAATCCTGGCTGGCTTCAAGTTCTGATGTGATGTCATTGCACATGGAGTTAGGAACACAGCTGTACATCTCATGGAAACTCAGATTTTTAATTCCCTGGGGCAAGTCCAGGGAGAACCAGACTCCTGTTGGCATCAGAGCCAGACCCTGCTAGATTAGTGGCATTGGACTTGACAGTAACATGAACCACTCGATGGACAAGTTTCACAGACACATTCCTGTGGTTCTCTGGTTGTTTTTAGTGATTTAGTCACTGCCCTAAGTTTCTAAATTACAGGGTTATGTTTTTATTTTTAAAAACAATGTGGTCTTGAAGTAGGTAGTACCTTTAGTGTACATTATCTGTATTGTTGACTATTTCTTCTTTACAAGTCTTTTGTAGTTTCAGACTGCATATCATGACACTTCAAAGAATTTAAATCTTAATGCTGGAAGAGGCAGTAAAGGGAATTTAAATGTCCTTTTTACTGCAAATGGTTAAGGCAAGCACTAAAGGACAAGGAAATTACTTAAGGACCCACAGCTGGTTAGTATCAGGGCTGAGGCTTAGAACATACACATTGGAAATCTCAGTTTGGTTCTTGTTCAGTATATTTACCGAATTTTAATAGGGCTTAATTTATATGGCATTTCATATGGTTAAAATGAGATGATCAAAGTATGATTTCATGTATCACAGGCTTTATTACCACTCGAGGAATTTTTGTTTTGTTTTGTTTGTTTTTATTTCCCTTTTCACAATGCTTAAAGGGGAGGAAAATAATGAGAACAAATATCCAGAAGAAAGATACTCACTAAGTTGGCCAATTTCTACAAAGTGAGCAACTCCCAATGATATGTAGAGAGAGGGCAGTTATTAAGGTCCAGTTACTCAATTAAGTTGGAGGCGTGCCTCTGGGGAGGTAAAGTCTAATAGAAGTTTGGGGTGTACCTTTCTATCAGAGTTACTTGGAAGAGATGATTTGACCAATACAGTAGAGATTCCTGGGGACCAACAAAATCCTTTAACATCCCCAAGAGGTGCTGGTGTTGGCAAGTGAGTCTTTGGAGAGCAGCTGGGGGTTGTCAGAGAGTGGCCTCGTCTCCGCCCCAGCTCTCAAACTGTCTGTCAAGATCTTGGGTATATATGTGCCTAGGAGTGCAGTAGTTGAAGCCAATAACTCAAATATGGGGTCTGATGAGGCATGACATCACAGTTTCATGGGAGGGGAGAACACGCCACATTTTTATCAGAGCAAAACATGCCACTTGTGTCAGTCCGCTTTCCATCACTGTTACAAATATCGGATATAATCAATCTAGAAAGGGGAAAAACTTATTTTGGCTCAGGGTTTCAGAGGTTTTGTCCATGATAAGTTGGCCCTGTTGCTTTGGGGCCTTTGGTGAGGCAGCACATCCTGGTGGGGAGCATGTGGTAGGTCCCACAATTGCCCCATCTCCTAGAACTTCCCCAATTTCCTAATAGTGCCAAGCTGGGGAAAGCCTTCCACACATAGGCCTTTGGGGGACATTTAAGATCCAAACTGTAGCACCACTCATATACCAAACTAGGTAAGTGTTTGGAGTCACTTCAAAGCTATATAACATGTGACTACAGAGCTCATTAGGCTATTATTTCACATTGGGAAAAACTCTTGTCACCTAAATAGGAAAATATTAAAGTCTAGAAAATTGACTTTACATGTCTTTCTGTGAAGTCTGAATTACACAGTGAAGAAAATAGCATCTGGATGAAATTATTCCAAGAAAAAAGTAATGAACATTTATTAAACACTTACTGAGTGGGCACCATACCAAGCATTCTGGATAACTTCTCTCATTGATCCTCACTGCTGCACAAAAATCTCATTTCAACAGAAGAGTAAACTGAGGCATGAGTGAATAACTTGCCTGAGGTTGGCCAGATAGCCATTGGTTGAGGGAGCCAGAGTTTGACCACATATAGTCCTTCTGACCACACTATGTGCAGCTGTTGATGATGGGAGCTCCAATATCATGTTATTAGGATACAGATGCTCCTCCACTTTCTATGGGGTTATGTCCTGATAAATTCATCTTAAGTTGAAAATATTCTAAGTCTTAATACACATAACCTACCGCACCTAACCTAGCAGCATAGCCCACTGTTGAGTGCTGGTTGTTTTCAAGATCACAGGGCTGGCAGGGATCTGTGGCTTGCTACCATTGCCCAGAATCAAGAGAGAGGATTTGACTGCATATTTCTAGCCCAAGATCCAAAATTAAAATTCCAAGTATGGTTTCTACTTCTGTCACCTTTTGTATAATCATCATTGTAAAGTTGAACCATCGTAAGTTGAAGCATTATAAATCAGGGACAATTTACATGAAAGAAAGCCCAAGAAATAAAATGTATGAAGTGGAGAAGTCATGTTATCTAGAGAGTGATCTTCAATGCCTGTTTCTGATCTCAAAATCCCTTGGTAAAAGGTCAGGGATGGGGCCTGAGAACCTAGATCCGTGTATTCATGAAGCTGTCCCCTGATATCCAGAGTGACATAGAAGCAGGAAGATGCAGGAAGTATAGTCTTATGTGCAGTTTGCTTTATTCAAACCCCTTCTACAGAAAAGCCTTTTTATCAGTTTAAAGAACTGTGTTTATCAATGCATGGATTGGACAAATGCTACTTTTAATGTGTGGCTAAGTGTGTTTCTCCTATTCTCACATCAAACAGAATGTCATTTTCCCCTGAGACAGTTGCTTCTTTTCAGACATAGGAAGTTCAAGAAGTTAGGAAACTAAGAGTTTGTAAGTTTGACATATCATCAGAGTCACATACTTTTTTAACATAGTATATTGTTATAATTGTTCTTTTTATTATTAATTATTGTTATTAATCTCTGAGTCTAATTTATACATTAAACTTTATCATAGATATGTATAGGAAAAAAACAATATATACAGGATTCAGTACTACTCATGGTTGCAGGCATCCACTGGGGACCTTGGAACATATCCCCCATGGAGAAGGGGTTGGGAAGGCTGCTGGATTTCCAGACATTTCCAGATGGGTCTGAGGGAATATGAGACACAGGTCAGGGCTAAAGAGTGGTGGGGTTGGGGAAGATAATTAGCAGTTAGTCATAGGGACAGGGGATGGGGCCATGAGGTGGCAATAGAGGAGTCTGCCAGGAAGATACTGAGGGTCCAGAGGAAACGAAATTCCTTCAGTATTGCATCTGGCCTCACCAATGGCCAACCATAGGGTTTAGGTGTCTTTTGGAGACTCTGGCAAGGAAGACAGTGAGTGATTAAGAAGAACCATATGAATACAGTAGTGGTCGAATGGGCTGAGTGTTCATACTCTTCTGGCCTTTATGCTTGTGTGTAGTCTATGATTAAGCAAATTTTAATAGTATATTTAGTAAATAAAAGTGCAGGGCTCCCAGTTAAATTTGAATTTCTGATTAAGTAAAGATTATAAAATGTTTAATATAAATATGTCAATTGAAACATTTAGGACATACTTATACTAAAAATTATTCATGGTTTAATCTGAAATTCCAACTTTTAAAATTTGTTCTAATTAGTTATACATGACAATAGAACATATTTTCACACATCATACATAAATGGAATATAACTTCTCATTCTTCTGGTTGTACATGGTATAGAGTTACACAGGTTGTGTAGTCACACATGTACATTGGGTAATAATGTCCAATTCATTCCGCTATTTTTCCTACCCCCTTACCCCATCCCCTCCCTTCACTCCCCTCTGTCTAATCCACCCTACCTCTATTTCTCCCTAGCCACCCCACCCCCTTATTGTGAATTAGGATCCACACATCAGAGAAAACATTTGGCCATTGGTTCTTTGGGATTGGCTTATTTTGATTAGCATGATATTCTCCAGCTCCATCCATATACCTGAAAATGCCATAATTTCATTGTTCTTTAAGGCTGAGTAATATTTCATTGTGTGTGTATATGTATGTGTGTGTGTATATATACATATATCTCACATTTTCTTTATCCATTCATCTGTTGAAAGGCACCAAGGCTATTAGAATTGAGTTGCTCTAAACATTGATGTGTAGTATGCTGATTTCAAGACCAAAGAAAGACACATCAAGGAAAGAAAACTTCAGACCATATCCCTGATGAACATAGTTGAAAATATTCTCAATTAAATTCTAGCAAATTGTATACAAAAACATGTTTAAAAGATAGTGCACTATGATCAAGTGGGCTTCATCCCAGGGAGGTAAATTTGATTCAACATATGGAAATCAATAAACATAATTCATCACATCAATGTACTTAAAGAGAAGAATCATATGATCAGTTCAATAGATGCAGGAAAAGCGTTCGACAAAATATAGTCCCCCTTCTTATTTAAAGTGGTAGGAAAACTAGGGATAGCAGGAACATACTTCAATATTGTAAAAGCTGCGTATGCCAAACCCAAGGTCAACATCATTCTAAATGGAGGAAAATTGAAAACATTCCCTTCAAGAACTGGAACAAGTCAAGAATGCCCTCTTTCAGCACTTATAGTCAATATCATCTTTGAAACTCTGGCCAGAGCAATTAGAGAAAAGAAATTAAAGGGATATGAATAGGAAAAGAAGAACTCAAACTATCACTATTGCCAATGACATGATTCTATATTTAGAAGAGCCAAAAATTTTCACCCAAAACTTCTAGAACTAATAAATGAATTCAGCAAAGTAGTAGGATATAAAATTAACAGCCATAAATCAAATGCATTCCTATACATCAATGATGAATCCACTGAAAGAGAAATTAGGAAAACTATTCCCTTCACAATAGACTCAAAAATAAAATATTTGGGAATCAACTTAACAAAAGATCTCTTTAATGAAAACTACAGAAAATTAAAAAAAGAAACCGAAGAAGACCTTAGAATATGGAAAGATCTCTCACGCTCTTGGATAGGCAGAACTAATATTGTCAAAATGGCCATATTACCAAAAGTGTTATACAGATTTAATGCAATTCCTGTTGAAATTCCAATTTAACTGGGTATTCTGTATTTTATCTGGAAAACCTAGATGTGTGTGAGGAAAAAAAAAAATTCTGACCCGTGAGTGAGGCCAAGAACACTTTGGACAAGTTAATCTCTGAAGCCTATTTTCCTGTGAAATGATCTCAGTCAGACCCATGTCACAGGGCCTGGGTCAAATTTGAGTTTCTGATTAAATAAATAAAGATTAAAAAATGTTTAGTATAAATATGCCCATTGAAACATTTAGGGCATAGTTATACTAAAAATTATTCATGGTTTAATCTGAAATTCCAATTTTTGAAATTTGTTTTAATTAATTGTACATGACAATAGAATGTATTTTCACACATCGTACATAAATGGAGTATAGCTTCTCATTCTCCTGGTTGTACACGGTATAGAATTACACAGGTTGTGTACACAGATGAAATAGCACACGTCAAAGCAATGATTGTAGTGTCGAGTACATAGATGACACTCAGAAGGGCCACTCTAGTCGATATTGCACACTAGGGTGCAGATCAGGTGAGAGCCCTGGGTGGATTTCGGTTCTCCCCCGCCCCAGGATGCTTGTCCACATAGGCATACTGCACCCAGGGCTGGCTGCTGCTGCTCCTGCTCCTGCTCCTGATATCCCAAAGGATGAAACAGACACAAGACTGTCTTGCTGCCATGGTTTGAATATGTCCCCCCAAAGTTCATGTGTTGGAAATTTAATACCCCAATTCATCTGTATTTGGAGGTGACCTCTGGGTGGGAATTAGCATTAGATGAGATCATAAGGGTGGGACTGCATGATTGTATTAGTGTCTTTACAAGAGGAGGAAGAGAGGCCTGAGTTTGCAACTTGGTCTCTCCCTCCACATGATGCCTGCACCATGTTATGAAACAAGGAGTTCCTCGCCAGATGCTGAGCAGATGCTAGTGCAATAATCGTAGATTTCCCATCTTCCATAACCATGGGCCAAGTGAACTTTTATTCCTTTATTAATTACCCAGTTTGTGGTGTTGTGTGACAGCAAAAGAAAATAGACTGAGATACTTCCTTCTCTTCTCTTTCTTCTTGGACTTCTTGTCTCTCTCCTTTTCTTTTTTCCAAAGTGTTGGTGGCTCAGGTATTATTCAGGGCTGAGATAGAACAGATTACATTAGACATGGCCCTTGTCTTCATGCTCTAACATCCTAACAGAGGGCAGCGGTGGCAGAGGGTAAACAAAGGAGCACTTAATTGCTAGATGGTCCTTTTTATCTTGAAAATTTACAATTGACCATACGATTGTGTGACTGATGGGGACCTAGCCTAATGGAGGTGAATCTGTAAACTAATTTGAGAATTGAAGGAAAAGTGTCAGCTTGAGAAGCTTGGGGACAGGGAAGAGTACCAGGGAGCAGGAACAACATGTGCAAAGTGCTGATGTGGGGAGGCTAGGACATTGTTGGAGAACAGAGGGGAGGCCTGGGATAGACAGGCCCAGCTCGGTGTGCTCGAGGCAGCCCATTGACTTTGCTGAGGATTTAGGATCTAATCTGTGGCAAGGAGAAATCCTTGGAGGGATTTTAATCAGGTCACAAGGACAAGCACTTTATACTTGTTTCTGCTTTTCACTCTCTAAGTCTAGATCTAAAGTTTCAGGTTGCTAACTACAGGTTGGTGACCAGAGAAACTACCTTTGCTGTTAGGTCATAAACAAAGTTATTTTGGATTTGACATTATCATTACTTCTCCCTAAGAGGTGGTGCCTAATTGTTTGAATTTAGAAGTCAGACTCATGGGGTTAAGTCCACTTTTCATTCAAATGAGTGAGTAAAATAAGCCTTCCTCATACTACTGATGGGAGGAAAAGACAATAAGTGTGCAGGCCCTATCAACTGTTCCCAAGACCTTTCTTTCTGCTTATGGAACATCTTATCTCTTCCACTCACATTTTTTTTCATCCAAAATACCAAACTCTTTCCGGGTTTGTGCCAGGCTTTCTACTTCTGCTCTGAAAGGCACATCACAGAGTCCTCTATTTCTTTAAGATCAATATTTTTTGTGCCTTGCATTAGATTCTTCTTTAGAGGAAATGCATTCTGTGATCACCTTGATGGAAGTGAAGTTTGGCAATGTTTTTAATTGATGCTTGATAGGAGCCAGTGGTTAAGAAATAAGCCCTGCAGTGTCAGGAACTGTCCACGTCAAATGGGTACCCAGGGCCAAAGGACTGCAGGATCTTAGCAAGGGGAAACCACAGAGAAAGCATTAAAAGCAGAAAATGCAAGGGCTAGGGATATAGTTTTAGGGGTAGGGCGTGTGCTTAGCCTGTGTGAGGCCTTGGTTTGACTTCAGCATCACAAACAAAACAAACTCCAAATGCAAAAGCAGAAACTGCAGAGTAAGTAAAAGTTTCGCGTTTGTTTGGGAGGAAGGACAAGACTCAAGTTTGGCTGGTGGAAACCTGGGTAGATAATCTGGAAGGCAGCTTGGTGCTATGTACAGAGAGGATTTTGAATGTCAGATAAGAAGTGTATATTTCTATCATCTGAGTGGAGAACCATTGATGTCATGTGACACAGAAAGCACCAGCTAAGGATCATTGCTCAGGTCTAGTGGTGAAGACGGTTGCTTTGAGGAGGGAAGAGGGTAAGGCACCTGCAGCACTGACGTCCAGGTGAGAGAGGTAAGAGAACCTCACCTGGGAGACTGCTGGGATGGAAAGCTGGGGGAAATACATTGACATTAATGGTCTTTACATCTTAACCAAGCCAACAATTAAGAGATATCCCAGAAGATACATTTAGAATGAGCTGCTAATCACTGGGGAGATTTCAGCAAGCATGACATCAAAAGAGCCATAGATGAAGGTTCAAGGGCTTCAAAGGGTTGCAACACGGCTTTGAATTGTAGCAGATTGTTATTTAGAGTATTATACTATTAAGAGATGACCAGCTGTTCTCTCCTCCTTCAATATGTAATTGGAAAAAAAATTGTTTTCTCTTTATTCTTGAATATCTTGTTTAGGAACATCCTTCTTTGCCCATTGAATGCTGTAGTTTAGATTGGGATCTCAAATCCAAATAGGAGGGAAAGCTTTTCAGGCTGCCAGTTTTCATATGGAATTTGGGGTGTGGGTTGGATTGGAGGAGACTTTTTTTTTTTTCTGATTCACAAGGGAAAACTGAGTCTGCTACCTCTCTGGGTCTCTAGGGCAGCATTTGTCCAGAGAAGGGGAAGATTTCCAAGAGCAGTGTGGGTTGGAAATGCCAGGGACAGCCGTGCCTCTAGTAGGGGCAGTATGCTGGCCTCAGCTGAGAGAGGCTCTGGTGGAAACTTGAAGAAATGGCCCTGTAAGGGCCGGGTGTTCTCCCTTCTTTCACCTTCTTCTTAGTCACCCAGCAGCATGTCCCTGAGGAGGGGCTGGCGGGGGCAGTTGCAGATCTGGCTTTGCTCTTGGTACTTCTGCTCGTCTCCGTGCATCCTGTGAGCTTCCCATTCTCATTCTGGGTGACTCCAGGCAGCACAGCACAGCAGTCCCGCACACAGGCACTGGTCACAGCTGGGCATGCACCTTTCTCTTCTGCTCGCTTGCTGATACAACCTTGAACAAATTACCTAGCTTCTTTGAGCTTCAGGGATTTTTTTGTTGTTGCTTTTTGGCGGTGACAGGGATCAAACTCAGGGTCTTGCATTTGCTGAACAAGTGCTTTACTACTGTGCTACATCCCCAGCCCTGAGCTCCAGGTTTTTAATCCCCTGCTATGGTTTGAGTGTGTTCTCACAAGGTTCATGTGCTGGAATCTTAAATGAAGCAATGGGAAGTGAGACTTAGTGGGAGGGGAGGCATGTGGCTCATGGGGAAAGAGCCCTCACGAATGGATTCTTGTGGGAATCTATTAGCTACTGTGGAAATTTGGCCCCTTTTCCCTTTTTGCAAGTGTTAACTTCCCTTCTGCTTTCTGCTGTGAATTGATGTAGCAGAAGACCCTCTCTAGAAGCTAAACAAGTGCCAATGCCTTATTCTTAGACTCTCCAGTCTCCAGATCCATAACCCAAGATAAACTCCTTTCCTTTAGAAATTACCTTGTCTCAGGAATTCTGTTACAGGAACAGAAAAGGGACACACAAAGATACCTCCCTTTGCAAAGATTACACAAGAAACACACACAAGTTACATACCATTGTGCATATTCTCAATGGATTGTGGCTTTTATTATTAGGAGGACTCTCTTTTTAGGGAACTTCATGGTTCAAGTGGAGCAAATGGAACACTCAAAATCTCTTTGAGTTATGAGAGTAGTTCAGTCCTCACTTCTGGGCCCCTTTTGTCTCCTTCAAATACTACAGTGTGGCAGTTAACAGTGGACTGGATCTAGGGACATGAGGATAAGAAAACATGAGAGCAAGAATGAGATTCCAGGCAAAAGGGATATTGGTGAAGTTTGGACAGCAGATCTAAGCCCATAGGGAACAAGGCCTCCTGTAGTAGTTGGTGGGGAGCATGACCCAACACCAATACTGTATTCTGTGAGCTTGCTCAGCCACTGCATACCCAGTCACTGTGCCTAGAGAATGGATCAAAGTCAGAGGGAAGTGACACAGTATACAAAAGCACAGAGCTTATTGATTTGAGCCTGAGGCAAGAGGTATTGATCATAAAACAACCGAAACTAGTTCAAGAGCTGAACTTTCTCCAAGTTTGTATGTTGTGCAGTTTCAAATACTTGGTGGCAAACTCCCCAAAAAGGAAGTAGGAATGAATGACTCGATGCACAAGGCAGCTGAGGGGAAGAAGGACTTGGTGATTTGAAGGCAAAGAGGGCTCTGAATCTACAACCTGTTCCACAAGAGGAAAGTTGAAGAAAACCTGTTCCCTTCGATTCCTCGGGGTTGCCCATGACCACTGATGTTTTTGTAACTCCCACCCGCTCCTTCTTGCTGAGAGGGAGAAGTGAACAGGTTGGACCAACCTGCCATTGTGCCACGTACCCCAGGATCTTCAAAGGTGGAGGTCTTCAAAGAGGGTAGACAGTAGAAAAAGGACTGAGGTGGAGACGTTCCTTTGACATGGAATTGGGGAGAAAAGGGATTTAGGATTGTTCATTTTTGAAATAGCTGCAGTACTGTTCATAAGCAACCCAGCTATTGTATTTTTCGGGTCAATGACATGGAGGTACATTCATGAAGAAGGGGTGTGTTTACATCACCACAGTCCACGAAAGTCAGAATATTTTTCTAAATCAAAATGTACCTGATGTTGACCCTCACTTAAGTAGAAGAGCCAGAAATTCAATCTTCATCTTTCCTGTGGCTCCCATAGCCCTCTCCCTTCCCCCTACATAGTCAGGTGAGGTCCCTGGACCTGCCTTCTGAATGCTTGTTGGTGTCAGCCACATTGGGGCTTGCGCCTCTCCTTTGCCACTTTCTAGCTGATCCTGGGGAGTCTTTGGTCTTTAGTACACATGGCCCCATGTCTATGTGGTCATTTGAAGGCGGCTGGTTCTGACCTCTCTGGCCAAGTATATGCTCATGGTCTGTACTGGGAGACCCTGTCCAGGATGCAGCTCTCCCTTGGTCATTTTTATAGCCCTCTTTCCCGAGCTTCTTCCTCTCCATGGGGCTCTGCAGAGGAGTGTATCCCAAGTACTAGGACCTGAGTGAATCTCAACCAACTCGCCCAGTCTTACTTCTTATTCTCAAGCATTTGTCTCTTTGCTCTCCCTTTTAAAAGAGTGTCTCACTTTATCTCCCCTTCCAAGGTCTCCATGTGAGGGTAGAACTGGGCAAAAGCAGTCAACATTCATAAGCTTGTTTTCGTACCAACCCATTTACCAAACCTGTCTTTCAGCTCACCCCTAGGGAGCAGCACAGAAGGCAGGCCCCATGAGCCAAGAGTAAGGAAACCACTTCCCTCCTCCCTTTTCACTCCACTTGAATTGCCCAGATGTTACAGTTGCCACAGTGTTATCTTTAATGTGGAAGAAAAAAGGAATAAGACCCCATACCCTCTTGTAACATGATTTTACAATTTGATAACTATTGGAGGAACCTGAGTGTGAGCTGCGCCTGGTCCCATCTACAACGAGAGAATGGAAACAGTAGAGGGAAAAAGGGTTGCCTTGAAAAGTTGCCCTGTGGACCTGAGTGCCTCTCAGGACTCTGCTTCGTGGCTCCGGGCCCAAGTTACACACCATCCCAAAGCAGGGGTATGAAGTGAATGCCACAACTGGTGAGTGTGTTTTCTAATAGTTAGAATTATTACTTTTATTCTCTGAATGCTTTAAAAACCCTTTGAATTGTTGCTTCATTTAACAAAACGGGGAGGGCCATCAAATTCTGGCAAATCTTTTAGGAAATTCTAAGTATATCCATTGATGGTTCACATAGAAGGTGGATTTCAGAAAAGAGATGGGTGTTGGTGAGTTAGTTTGAAACCATGAAGGGATATTACCCCTACTTTCAAGCTAACACGTTAGCCAACTAGAATAGATAGATAGATAGATAGATAGATAGATAGATAGAAATTGATTTACACACACATACATGTCAGTCCTGATATCTGACCTTTAGAGATTCATAGCATGTATAAACAGATAACTCTGGATAAAGGAATAGGTCTTTTATTCATAGAGTAACTTTTTGGATTCTCCATACCCCAATCCAATATGTCTATCCACCCAGGGTTTGAGATTATTAAACCCAGGGCTTATACAAGAGTTGCTGACATATCTGCTTCTTTTCTTCTTTGGATCAATTCTAGGCAGGTGGATGAGACCTTTTCTTGAAAAGGTGAAAATCTTCTGGGACACCAGAGAGGTAAAGATTTCCAGGTTTATAACCCTCAGAATGTTAAGAGATATCTCTTGAGATGTCTCTACTCATCTCCAGAAATCTGTGTCTATAAATTCCAAGGCTTGTTTGCCATTTAATCATCCTTGAACTCAGGCTGCCAGTAAGTTTCCAACTAGGCAGAAAGATGCAAATATTCATGTAGCATATCCCTCAACAGGAAGTGGGAGATTTGTCCCAATCATTAGACATAGCATGGAATAAAGCTCAGGATCATGAATAGGAGGCACAGTTAGAAAAAAGGTTGATCTAGATGAAGCATATAAAAAAATATCCTTGGGTTGGATAGGAGATCATGTAAGTCCAAATAATCAGAAGTAAACATGCTGGAAACTCAAACAGATTCTGTGAGCTGAGAGAGCTTTCTAGATCAAATGCATGATCTGTTTGATGGGTCCCCATCCCTACCAAGGAAATGATAATGAATATGGAGAATATAGCATATGCTCTTAGGAACTCCTATAGAAGGATATAGTGTGGTAGCTGAGAGTATGGGATAAACTACCAGCTAACTGAAATTAAGGATTAAGGATGCACACTTAGTTCCATGTTAACACTCACTGAGTGCTTTCCATGGGTCAGGAAGTGTTCTGGGTACCTTATATTGATTAACTGAATGTAATTCTCTACACAACCTTATAAGGTAGGTACTATGATTATTCCCATTTTACAGATTAGGAAATTAAATCACAGGAAAGTTAAGGAACTTGGCAAAAATCATAAACTTAAGTAAGTAGCAGAGTTATGACTTGGACCCAGGTAATCTGAGTCCTGGCTTTTAACCACTACCCTCTGCTCTTGTGTAGTCAGACATCCTAATTAACTTTTTCAAACACTAGCAGGGCTGTGCAAGTAGCGTGTGGATGTTTTAGAGATCATAGATCCTATTAAATCCCTTATATTAAATTTCATATATTTCCTCAAAAGTCCCCAATCCTCATCCAATAAAACCTTGGTAATTATGTGGGATAGGTGACCTTTCTTTCTGGGTTTGGACATGAAAACCCTTTCTGTGCTTGACTTAGGTCCTCTTCAGGGAGGCCCTGTATTAGCAAGGAACTTGCTTGGGAGGAGAAAGGGAGATTCAGGAGCAGTCCCTACCAGGGCCTCCCTATTACAATTCCTCATTCAGTTCTCCCAGGTATGAAAACACAATGCAGCTGTTAATGAATGCAAGGCCACTGCCTGGGGCCCACAGGAACAACCAGGGCCCTTAGCTAACCCATCACCCGCACCTCTTCAGCTCTGCACTCCCCACAAAGGGGTCTCAACACATGAGGCATATCTTCAGCTTTAGTGGCTTCCCCTAACCCTCTGGAGAAAGACTTTGGGATTGTATGTTGGTTTTACTCTTCTTAATCCTAAGAACAGTCAGTGGAAGAAGCAAGCAAGATATCTAAAGAATGCTCATTTATTGAAGTTGGTGTAATTGCCTCTATTAAACTTAATTATCATAATTGTTGCTTGACTGTCCTAATTGTTGTTCCTGTTGCTTTTATAGGGTTCACCAAAGGCATTGTGAACTTTGTGTTGTTATTCACATGGTGTTTGGTTCTGCTTATGTTTTCAATCTCTTACTTTCTGCTCCTTAGGGATTACATAGTCTCCAACTCTTCCAGGGTGGGACAAGAAATGTGGCTGCTGCCAGCCTATGATTGCATGAGGCAATCAAACAAATAGACACAGTAAATCATGTAAGTGCAAAATACTCCCTGGAAACATCCTTGTTTCTTTTAGCTAACATTTATTGGGACTGTGTGTCAGGTGCTTTATATACAGCCTGATTTAATCTTCCCATACTCTATGTAGTATGCATGATGGTGTTGCAGATGAGAAGACAGGCACAGAAAAACAAAGAGACTGAGGTCACAGAGTTTGGAAGTGACAGCCCTGGGATATAAACCCAAGTGTATTTTAAGCCTAGAGATATTCTGTTAATTTATTTACTACAGTAATTAAGGTGCTAAGCTTTTGTTCTTTGATTTTAGGTATATGAATCAGGAAAGGAAATAGTCTGTTTCTCAGATGTCCCTAAGTATCTCCCTCATATTTCCTGATATTTTTACCAATAGTAACCCCTACCCCTTTTTAAATTGTCATTAATCTAGCTAGACATTTTTTCCATAATATTTTTCTTTACCATGTGTTTCTTTTTCTTATTTTTATTTATAACACAATATTGATGCAAGTAAAACTAAAAAAAATTTTGGTTGGGTATCTCCAACAAGCTCAATTCATTTTACTTAACATGCTTTTCGAACAAGGGCCCAGGTGAAATGCCCATAGATAACTGGGGATGATAACATGTGGATGTGTTGCCCAAGTCATTTATCCAATTATTTCATTTCCATCTGGCAGATTTTGGGGCCCTAAGGAATAGTATCTTGGAAGACATGAGTTTGAGCATGATAAGGAGTCACGTAGTCCAGGTATGTTCGGATAGTGCTCCTTAATAGGTGCTATTGAGAAGGAGAGACGTTGGCTCAAAAATGGGAAAAGAAGAATTTGATCATGTCCCAGATGGCATTTGTTACCCTTTATTTCTACAAAGCCTTCTCCCACTTTCCTTATTTATTGATTTGTACACCATCTCCTCTGTTTCCTTAGCTGGATAATTGGGATGGAACTTTGACCCTTTGGATCAATTGAACAAGTTGTCCTAGTGGATCAAATTCTACAATTATAATCAATCTGTGGGCCAGATTCGAATTTTATTTTTTTAGTAGTTGTATTTATCGACAAAATTTTCTTGGAGCCTGTTCCAATGGCTAGATGTTTATTTCAAGCTACTCTGCAGCCTGTTTTTGTCAATGCTGCAAATCTACCAGTCCCTGACTTCTCGCGACATAACTTTTGATCTGTGGCTTAGGTTATAATTGCTTAATTGACATGCTCAATCCAACCATTTCTTCCTGTTCTCCACATTTCCCACTTTCCTCTAGTCTATTGTCCACAGATTTCAGAATCAGCTTTCTTTCTGTTTTCAATGTTTTTTGTTGGTGTATTACAGTTGTACATAGTGGTGGCATTTATTGTTACATATTTGTACATGCACACAATATAGCAATATAATCTGGCCCATATCTTTTCCCAGTATTTCCCCTATCCCTTCCCTCTTACCTCCTCCTGAACCCTTTCCCCTGCTCTATTGATCTGCCTTTGACTTTCATGAGATTCCTCTCCATCTTTCTTTTTCTTTTTTCCTGTCTATGACCCTTCACTTTCTGCATTTGGCTTATTTCACTTAACACAATATTCTGTAGCTTCATCCATTTTCCTGCAAATGACATGATTTCATTTTTCTTTATGACGGAACACAGCTTCTTTCAATATATATACTGCATTATCTTTATCTATTTGTTCATTGATGAACACCTGGGCTGGTTCCATAGTTTGGTTCCATAGTCTGAATTGTGCTGCTATAAACATGGATATGCATATGGTGCTACAGTATGATAATTTTAATTCTTTAGGATAAATACCAAAGTGTGGTATAACTGGGTGGTTCTTTCCTAGTCTTTTGAGGAAACTCCATACTGATTTCCATAATGATTGTAACTAATTAAAAGTTCCATCAACAATGTAAAAGTGTTCCTTTTTCTTCACATTTTTTTACACAATTTATTAATGTTTGTACAGAATCAGCTTTCTAGAGTACAATTTGATTTTTCTTGCTTAAAATTTTTCAGAGACTTCAAAGATCTGGTAGGTGAATTCCAAACTCCTTATCATGTCAAGGAGGAACCTGCCTGATCTGATTCCTGCAACTGGTTTTCATTTTCTCTTATTTTCCCCTTCCGGAAGCCTGTGCCCTGGTCATGCCCAATGACTGCCAGTTTCCAAAATGGTTCATTCTCTTTTATACCTCTTTTCCTTTTCTTATGTGTTCCTTCTAACTAGATTCTCTTTCCCACATCCCACTCCATCTATTTGCATGTATCTGTTGATATTTTAATCACAACTAGTCATCACTTCATGTGTAAAATCTTTCTTTTTCAAACAGCTAAGAAAGATTACCTCTCCTGTTTGTCCCATTTTTCCTGTGTGTATTTATTTGCTCATCACCATCATAATCATCATCATCTTCATATCAGCCCTTATTACTGAGCACTCTCCTGTCATTGATTTACCAAATATTTAATATTTCCAATGTGACAAAAGCTGTCACAGGTTACAGGGCTGAGACAACCACCTATGGTTTCTGCCTTCCTGGAACCTTGAGTATGAGAGAGACTAACTTCCAGCAAACCAAGGACTATGAAATCACAAACTAAAATATATGGCATAAAATGAAAGAATGGGAATCCAGAAGAAAATGGGAGTCATAAAGAAAAAAAAAGTGGGAAAAAAATCTGGGAAAATATCTACTGAAGAAGAGACATTCCATCTAGAACTTACTTGTGAATTTCTTAAAAAAAAACTTTTAGCATCATCAATTCTTTTTATTGTTTTGTTTTCTATTTCATTGATTTCCATTCTGATCTTTATTACTTCCTTTATTTTGCTTTTTTAAAGTTTCATTTTCTCTTCTTATGGAGAAAACTGAGATTTTGTGTGTTTGTAGACTACTAGGGAACAAACATAGGGTCTTCTGGAAGTTAGGCAAGCACTGTGCTGCTGAGCTATACACCTAGCCCACTTTATTTATGTATTTATTTATTTAAATTTGAGACAGGGTCTAACTAAGTTGCCCAGGCTGGCCTAAATTTGGCAATCATTTCAGCTTCCTGGGATTATTATTATTATGTGCCACAAAACCTAGTGGAAGCTGAGATCTTTGATTTGAGATTTTTTTTTCTGTCTTATGTAAACCTTCTAATGCTCTAAATATTTCTTTAAATACTACTCTAGCCACACACCACAGTTTCTGAACTCTCTCTCTTTCTCTGTCTCATAATATTAGAGGTTGAACTGAGCTATTTTTTATTTTGACACAGAGTCTTGCTAAGTTGCATAGAGCCTTACTAAGTTGTTGAGGCTGGCTGCAAACTTGCCATTCTCCTGCCTCAGCCTCCCAAGTAGCTGGATTACAGGCCTGTACATCCTCTCCCAGTTCTGAACTGTGTTTTCATTTTCACTCACTTCAAAATACTTTCCAATTACCTTTTCTACTTTGATTCATGAGTTATTTAAAAGTATGCTATTTATTTTCCAAATAACCCAATCAATAAATGGGCCAAGGACCTGAACAGACACTTTTCAGAAGAGGATGTACAACCCATCAAGCAATATATGAAAAAATGTTCATCATCTCTAGAAATTAGAGAAATGCAAATCAAAACTCCTCTAATATTTCATCTCACTCCTGTCAGAATGGCAGCTATTATGAAGAAAAACAACAGTAAGTGTTGGCAAGGATGTGGGGGAAAAGGCACACTCATACATTGCTGGTGGGACTGTAAATTGGTACAGCCAATATGGAAAGAGGTATGAAGATTGCTTGGAAAACTGGGAGTGGAACCACCATTTGACCCAGTTATCCCTCTCGTTAGTCTATACCCAAAGGACTTAAAAACAGTATACTACAGGGACACAGCCACATCAATGTTTATTGGGCACAATTCACAATAGCTAAACTGTGGAACCAACCTAGATGCCCTTCAGTAGATGAATGGATAAAAAAATGTGGCATATATACACAATGGAATGTTACTCAGCAATAAAAGAGAATAAAATCATGGCATTTTCAGGTAAATGGATGGAGCTGGAGAAGATAATGCTAAGTGAAGTTAGCCAATCCCCAAAAAACAAATGCTGAATGTTTTCTCTGATATAAGGATACTGATTTATAGTGGGATAGGGAGGGGGAGCATGGGAGGAATAGATGAACACTAGATAGGGCAGAGGGGTGGGAGGGGAATGGAGGGGGTATGGGGTTAGAACTGATGGTGGAATGTGATGGACATCATTGTCCAAAGTACATATATGAAGACACGCATTGGTGTGAATATACTTTATATACAACCAGAGTTATGAAAAAAGTGTGCTCTATATGTTTAATATGAATTGTAATGCATTACACTGTCATTTATTTAAAAAAATCAATAAAAATAAAGTAATTAGTATTTCTACCACCCAGAAATAAACAGCGTATTCATTTTGGTTTCATATATGCATAAATATATACATTTATATGTGCACATATCTTTCTATACATTATAAAATATTTGTAATTTTAACAACTGAAATAAAATATAGAAAATATTTTTAACTCACTGTTTTTTTTCATTGAACAAGTTTTGTGAACATATCCCCATGCCTCTAAATATATTTCCACAATTTTATTTTCAATGCAAGATAGAATTCCATTGCATAGATGAAACAAACATTCTTTTGCTGAAACTTGTTTCTGATATTGCTATCATGATGAATATGCTTGAGAAACTTTACTTTTTATATATCTGATTATTTCCTTAAAGTTCCAGTAGTAGAATTATTAGGTCAAATATATAAATATTGCTTTATATCATTTTGGTATGTTTTACTCATTTTGACAGATCACCCTCCAGGGAGATTATACCAATTTATACTTTTGGAACAAGGTATGAGAATTCTCCCACACTCCATATGCTATTGTTTTAAAATATTATTGTTTTAATGTGCCTGATTCAATAGCTGATAAGTAGGTGCTATTTCATGTTTGCCATTTGTGTTCTTCTGGTTTCAATTGCCTTTCCAAGTTTTTTATCCTAATTCTGTTGTGTCATTTAATGATAATAATTTATTACACTAATGATCATATTATTATATATTATTTATTATGATGATAAATAGTAATGTAAAAATACTCATGGAAATAATGACAGCCAACATTTAGTAGACCTTTCCTTTGCTAATTATTTCATGTATTAGCTCTTTAAATCCTCATAATCCTTTAAAGTACATTCAATTATCCTCATTAAAATAAGGCAAATTTATAAAAGTAAATGACCCACCTAAAGTCACATAATCTGTAATAAGCAATCTGATTTGTTAAAAGCCTTTTATTGAGAATTTTAACTACTTGCCTATTATAGTTTTTAAATTATTTCTAGTTTATTGCTAATCTTTTAATTTGGATAATCTTTTAAGTTCTCTCTTTTTATAAAGAGAAATTCAAACTTTTGTAAAATTTTACATATTGGTCTTTCCTTTATTATAACTTCTTTTGTAGTTATGTTTAGGAACACCATCTCTTAACAGTGTGATTGGATGAGTATCCACCTATATTGCTTTCCAGTTTTTTTGTTGATAATTTTCAGCATGTCACTCTGTAATTCATTTGAAATTTATTTTGGTATATGATGTGAATTATATATGGAACCTGTTTTAGTCAGCTTTTTCTCCACTGTGACCAAAAGACCTGTCAATAAAAATTTTAGAGAAAAAAGTTTATTTGTAGGTTTCAGAAGTCTCAGTTCACAGATGGTTGGCTTCACTGCTCTGTGCTTAAGGTGAGCAGAACATCATGGTGGAAGGGTGTGACAGAGGAAAGCAGCTCAGGACATGGAGCCAGGAAGACGAGAGCTCTCCTCACCCTAGACAGAATGTAAGCCCCAAAGGCACACCCCCAATGACCTACCTCCTCCAGCTACCTACCTGCCTATGGTTACCACCTGGCTAATCACATCAGTGGATTAATGGATTAATTAGGTTAAAGCCTTCATAATACAATCATTTAATCTCTAAACTTTCTTGCATTGTCTTACACGTGAGCTTTTGAGGGATACCTTCTATATAAACCATAACAGAGGCCTTTTTTAAATAACCTATTTTCCTTCTAATTTCAAGATCTTACTCCAATATCATTCTGTCTTTGATTTTCTACCTTTATAGGAGTTGTTTGTATCTGAGGGGCATAACTTCTCTTTCTTTTTTAGTCTGAATGTGGTTGGCTATTTTTAAGGTCAAATCATGAATCAAGTCTCATTCCTGAGTAGATTTCTTCCAAGGCTCTGGCTCATCCTCTTGTACCTTCCTGTCCTAGGAGCAGACATCTATTTGGCTGGCCAACCAGAATACTCTGAGAAGGAGTTATGAGAAGTTGTATGATCTCTCATTCCCTGAAGATAGAACTGAGGAGCTGTCCACTGAAGGATCTTGTTTGACCCCCTCACTGGTATATGGCTCCTGGACCATCTTTGGGCATTGGTAAGCAATACTGGGGACTTCAAAGACATCAACAGTATATGGAGGCAGGCTGTGTCTTATATTTTTGGTAGGTTTTCTCTACATCTCAACCTGGGCTTCTTCACCAGTAATGGTTCTGGTTAATCCAACTGAGAGTTCACCTAGCCTAGCATTTGAAAGGAGGATTAGCAACTTCCACGCCAGCACAGATGACCTTAGATATCTCCAGAAATGCCCGGAACAACTTTATGTCAGAGTTAAAAGGAACTTAGGGATGATCCACTCCAACCCCATCAGTTTACAGATGAGGTAAGTAGTACCTCCTCAGGGTTCTGGTATTCCTAGCAGCCCCAAGGTCAGTTATTGAGGAAACCAGTGCTAGCATTTATACATCTTCTCCTTAGGTCCAGAGTCTTGTCCATGGGACTTGTACCTGACCTAGGATTGTCACTACTGATGACAAAAACCTGTGGAAGAAACTTCTCTTATGACTCCTCACGTATTTCCCTCTGATGAAGCACAAATTTAGTCTAATCTTCACTGAATCTTGATCAACTTACTTTTACCTAAGCCCCTAGTCCAGCCAGATGGGAAACTACCTCATCAGGGCTGGATGAAAGAAAATATATAGCTGTAAGTTGATGATATTGTTTCATGGATAATAAAAAAGCTGGAGGCTTCCTACTAGGATAAGTTAAGGAATGTGGAAAAAATGTTGGGCTCCACCAACTAAAAAAGTTACCAGATTTCTTAGCATTTGTTGATACAAACATGAAATCTTGTCTTTTTTTTCCTTCCTTCAAACTAGCTGCTCATATTCTCCTTCTTTACAGCATTCCCATTTATTTCTACTAAAAGTAGGATGGCAGAATAGACTTTTGGTTCAATAAATGGGATAAGGAACCAAACAGATACTTCTTTGAAGAAGATATACAATCGATCAAGAAATACATGAAAAAAATATTCAACTTCTCTAGTAATTAGAGAAATGCAAATCAAAACCAATCCAAGATTTCATCCCACTCCAGTCAGAATGGCAATTATTAAGAATACAAGCAACAATAAGTGTTGGTGAGGATGTGTAGAAAAGGTACACTCATACATTGCCCGTGGCACTGCAAATTGGTACAGTCAATATGGAATGCAGTATGGAGATTCCTTAAAAACTTAGATGACCTCAGATATCTCCAGAAATGCCCGGAACAATATTTGACCCAGATATATCTCTCTTCTCAGTCTATACCCAAAGAACTTAAAAACAGCATACTATAATGGCACAGCCACATTAATGTTCATAGCAGCTCAATTCATAGATAAACTGTGAAAGCAACCTAGATGCCCGCCAACAGATGAATGGATAAAAAAATTGTGGTATATGTATATACCATGGAATATTACTCAGTATTAAAAGAGAATAAAATTATGGCATTTGTAGGTTAATGGATGGAGTTGGAGAATATCATGCTAAGCAAAGTAAGGCAATCCCCCAAAAACAAAGGCTGAATATTCTCTCTGATAAGTGGATGCATATTCAGAATGCAGGAGGGTGGGGGGGGAGAATGGAGGAACTTTGATTTGGCAAAGGGGAGGAAGGGAAGGAGGGTATGGGGGAGGGAAGAGGTGGAATGAGATGAACATCATTATCCTAGGCACAGGTATGACTGTTCATATGGTGCGACTCTACATTGTGTACGACCACAGAAAAGAAAAGTTGTGTCCCATTTGTGTACAATAAATCAAAATGCATTCTGTTATCATGTATAACTAATGAGAATAAATACAAAAAGAAGAGACCATTGGTTTTCATCTAAATTCCTAGCTATGGAATATAATTAGGAAAAGTAGCATATACATTTAATTTTTCTACAGTTTTTTATGGAATATCTACTATGAGCTTAGAACCCTGTTCTAGGTGGTTAGCAGATCAGTCAATGAACAAAATAAAGAACTCTCCCTTCATGGAATATATATTCCAGTGAAAGGAACCAAGCAATGAACAACAGCCAAATTAAATTAGTGCATATTATAGTACAGCTGTCCTTTGGTATTCACTGAAAATTGGTTCTAGAACATCTCTCTGGATATCAAAATTCAAGAATGCCCAAGTCCCTTACATAAGATGACATAGTCTTTGCATAGAACCTATGAACACCCTACCTGTACTAGTTAGCTTTCTATTACTATAATTAAATGTCTGAGATAATCAACTTATAAAAATGAAAGTTTATTTTGAGATCACAGTTTTGAATATTCCCATCCATGGTCTATTAATCCTGTTGCATTTGAGCCTATGGCAAGGCTGAACATTATGGTAGAAGTGCACAGTGGAGGAAGATGTTCACCCCATAGCAGCCTCAGAGCAAAGAGAGGAAAGGGCTGAAGTCTCAGTATCCCCTTCAAGGACAAGCCCCCAGTGACCCACCCTCCTTCCCCTAGGCCCCACCTCCTAAAGGTTTCAGCACTTCCTAATAGCACCATAGCCTTACTACATGGGCCTTTGGTGATGCTTTATCCAAGCCATAGCACTCCCACTTACTTTAAATCATCTCTAGATGACTTATATCACCTAATGCAATGTAAACGCCATGTGAGTAGTTGTTGCACTGTATTGTGTATGAAATAATGTCAAGAAAAAAGTCTACACATGTTCAGAAAAGAGGCAATTTTTTTTAACTGAGCTATCTCCCCAGCCCAAGAGGCAATTTTTTTGAAACTATTTTTGGTTGAATCCAGAATGTGGAACCTGTGGATTCTGAGGGAATATCCATTTGAATGTTACATTTAATGGTTAGTAGTGTTGTGAGAAAGTAAAAAGCAAAGCAGGAGGATGGAAATTGTGGAGAACTGATCTTTGAACAAAGATTTGAAGGAGGTGGAAGAGTTAGTTGTGCTCATGCAGAGAACAGCATGATTCACAGAGGGGAGGCATTGTTTGTGAATGAGTTGGACTTTTATACTCTGTGTTCTTCTTTTAGAACTTGCATAGAGTAAATGCTACCTAAATGCCTTTTTGTACACACACACACACACACACACACACACCTTTTGCTAAAGGAAAAGAAGAACAATATGTAGAGATTAACAATGATTTCATATATAAACACAGTATTTGTAATAGACATGGGGAGAGTTACACAGACACAGGTACACATGTGAATGGAAGATGGAAAAACAAAACCCTTGGTCTCCCTCTATCTTAGCCAGGTGGAGGATTTCCTATAGTCATGGGTTAACATTTGTTCTTTCAGAATTTACATCCAAAGAAATAAATCTTGGGAAGAAGTTGATAAAGTAACATGAGGAGATTGCTTCCACGTCAGGAATGTGGACCCCAACAGGGAGGCTGGCAGGATTGTGCAGTGGAAGGCTCAGACAGGCTCTGGGCAGACGTGGGTCCTGCTTGTCCATGACAGTCCTCACACCTGCTGTAGGACCAGGGGTATCCTGGGGAAACAACCCCAGGCTGCAGCTCTTGAGGTGCACCTGCTAGTTCTACTTGCCCTGGGCCCTGGGGAAGAAGCTTCACCTGATTGTTCTCTGCCATCCTGAAGGGCCTGCCCTGCTCCACACACTCTCAGCTAATCAGGTAAACTGAGGAGAATTCAGAGTCATGATTTCCTTGTCTTGGATTTTTTGATGTTGATATTGAAACATTTCCACACCTTAACTGTGATATCCTGTGGCACAAAATTGATAACACCTATGTAGATGGACACTTCTCATCTGTAACTAGTCACTGTTCTGATACTTGGTTCTCATGGATTCCTCCAAGCATTACAAAGAAAAAGACCAATGAACCAATGAACAAAATAGGTGCTATCCAGGCTTTTCCTAGTTCCACCAATGTGTATCAGAGTTCTAGGATGAAAGAAAGCTAAGGCTGCAAGAGGGCTAAAGCTGAGGCCCCAAAGACCCACCACAAAGTAAAATGCAATGCAATCTCATATTCCATATTCAATTTTCTTGCAAATGAGATATAATCATATAAGTCATCAATATTTTAATAGTAAACTCACTGGATTTGCTCTTCAGCAGAAAAATTTTTAACTCTATCTTCTTCTAAATCTTCTAGTGAAACTATTACTCAGAAATAATGTTCTAAGTTTACATAGATTTAAATATCCTGATATCCCTCTGCGTATCTCTAGGCAGGGATAAACCCCATTCTAACTGGAGAAGCATGGATATCTGAATCTTTTAAAGACCAAGTTCTGAGTACCAAAGTAAAGGGCAGTGTATGTGAGAGGGCTTATTCAACTGGATGGGTTGTCCCAGCTCTGCATAGAGTAGCTTTGGGTCCCAGGGATATAGCTTTCTATTCAGTCTTGAGGTCTGATGCACATTGTTCAAGATAGGCAGGCAGACACCCTGGATAGCATTTACCTTGCTTCTGTCTCCAGCTTTCAGTAAGCAAAAGAAGAGTAAACAAAAAATTGATCCCATTGAAGATCAACTAAATCCAACCATTTGTCTTCTCCATAACCCAGCCTTCATGTACAACATTTATTTGTTAATTAGAAATTTTACAAAATTCTTTTAATTTAAATGCCCAGGTATTTGAAGACCATTAAGTCCCTGTCAGTGTATGTTTTTCTCTTATCTTCAAGGTTGATGTTTATCAGTTTTTCCCTACCACGAGTGAGGCTAACAAGCCTGTCCTTTTTTCTCCCTGCATCAGTTACTAGGTACTTGAATATTGCCTTGTGGATATAGATGCACCAGGTGTTTTTCTAGCTGTCATTCCAGGGAGGAACAGAGGGATCCAGAGTACCATCAGTAGCAGATAAGGTGCCACTTTCTGGCCATTTTCCACAGTATTCAGACTTATACCTGAGCTCAAGGTACTCAGTTTTTCCCCACATGCCGGGACAGGCTTGTGTCTGAAGACAAGACTCAGGAGTGAAAGGAAGAGGCTTGTTTTTACACGCGGTCAATTCAGTGCAATCTCTTTCCAAAATAGGAAAGGTCCCTTCATTTGGGACAGGCTTCATCTTTGGCCAGCCTTTGTCCCATGCCTCGGGAATGAACCTCTTTCACATGATATTACAGCCTGATCCTCCAACCTTGGACCTCCCCTTTCTCTGAAATAAAGATGTCTTTACTCCTTCCTTTTGATGTTTTATCTGGAGCCTTTACGAAAGTCTAGCTTATAATTTTTTAAAATCAAGATGCCTGTATATGAAAAGGTGGTGACAACTGAGCTCCAGGCTCCTCTGGTTTATTACATACTCCAGGACAGGTTTAGGTTGGATTTCCATCAGGCTGTAACATGAAGTTGGAATCTGTGACAATCTCATTATTCACAGCAACAGAGACTCATTGATATAAGGAGACACTCCAGTTCCCAGCACAGTTAGTGTCTTTAACTCAATACTCTTGGATTGAAGTTTCTCACCACTGGATTGGAACTTTATATTTCACGAAGCTGTTTTCTTACCTTGCAAGAGATCATCTTTCTCTTTGGCAACCACTAGTATTTTGATTCACTTGGGCAAATAATTTAGCATATTTACAGTTCCACCTGGTAGGGGATTTGCTAATACTTAGGCAAACTTTAGTTTGATCTAACTAAAGGGTGTCCATAAAAGCCAGCTTCACCTGCCCTCAGAGGGTGCCTGACATTTTAATTTTCATAGTCACTGACTGAAGATATAGCCCAAGGAAGGAGAGAACACTTTTACACAACTCTTTTCTTAGCTCCCATTGTGCAGTAGACAGCATGGTTCTACAGGATAGAGATTTGGGTCAAGTAGCTATTATCAAGGAAAGGATGGTTCAGTCTCAGCCTGAGACTTTCAGTGGAAGAATCAGACACAGCACAGTGGAGAGAGGTTAAAGTTGACCATGGAGCAAATGGGGAGAGTTGGGGGGGGGGGCGGTGGCTGATAGGTCCAAAAAGTTAAAGGTCATCACTTTAAGTACTCAAACTTTACAGTGTGAGTTGTTTATTATGGTCATAAACTACATACCTCCTTGCTCCTAGTTTACTATGGCTGTGCTTTTGGGAGAAAACACTGGCCCATCATATATCACAAATGCCCTGAATAATCTGTTTGTGCTTGGGATCTCAAGATAATTGTTACTAGTTCCCATTTCACTTTCAAAATTGCTTGTCTGGATGATAAATGGTATGGTCACTCCAGATGATGAAGGTAGATATTGATGATTACTTTGTATGCATTATAGAGATACCTCAAGCTTTGAGGTGTTCGTTTTCCAAATGCATGGCTATTTTTGAATACTTTGGGATAATACTTTTCTCTGCCTTCTTGAAAATGCAGAAAGTGGTTTTCACTGTTTCAACACCTTTTTTCTTTTCTAATTTTTTCATCTCTGGCATTTCTGGGCCTATTTATATCGATCTATTCCCCACTCATTATGGATTATATTTTTCTGCTACTTTGCATATCTAGTAATTTTTGAGCAGATGACTGACTACACATTGTAATTTGTATCTGTTGCCTGCTGAGAATCTTTGTATTCCTTTAAACAGTCTTAGGCTTTGTTCTGGAGCACAAAACAGTTGGTATTTTTGAAGATGGCTTTCAACCTTGCTTCAGGTGGTACCAAGCCAGCCTTTAGTTGAGGGATATTTTCCCCTTTCTCAGGTAAACTCAGTGCCCTAGGTATTTCCACTCGGGCTCTGGGAACTTCAACTATTCCTTGCCACATGGAATCCAAGAAATTTCTTCTTCATGCTCATTTCTAGTGCTTCCCCCTCCCACCTCGAGCAGTTTCTTCCCTTCCATGCACTGACTGGTACTCAACCAGAACAGAGGGCTTCCTACCCTTCTTCTCTGGACCTCTGGAGTCTCCCTCTGTGTAAATCTCTCTGTCGCTTTCTCTTCTCTGTGAGTTACAGAGAATCATACACAGAAATCCACTACTCTCCTGGGCAACCATAGCCACTTTGACATCCCTGAATTCTCAATGATGTGTGCTTGACTCGGGGAGACTGCCAGGCTTTGTGGAAGTTTCCTCTTCTTGTTCTGTTACTTAAATGAAGTCTCTCTCTATTCTGTCAGCCAGGACCTTCCTAGGGATCACCCTGTTTCTTGCCTCCCTCTCAGGAATGCCTGTCCTGAGCTGCCTGTGGTTAGTGTCTGAAAATCATTGTTCCATTTTTTATTGTTATTATTTAAGGCAGAAGGGAGGGTAAATATGATCCCGGTTACTCCACGGTGGCCGGAAGTGCAAGGCCTGGGTTTTGTGCTGTTTTCACTTCCATATCTTTGGTACGGATGTATTCTCATTTCCAATTTCAATGTGAGTGTGTCTTTCTCTCTGCTTTGGTGTTGTCGGTGGCCCACACTCTTGCTGCTACTGCTTGGAGCCCTCCCTTTCCCCATCTTCTGTTTTTCTCTTCCCTTGCTCAGTTCTTGTCTAGTTTTTCTCTTCTCTTCCTGGCTTTTACACCAGAAGGCTGGTCTTCCACAGACATTACCATTTATGGGATCAGACCATTGCATTCTTTTAGGAGTAAACCAACTCCTCTGGCAGTCCATAAACTTACATCTTCAAATGTCCAAACATTTTGCCTGAATCTGTTGCATCCTTCCACTGATGCATCTTTACCAGCTAAGAGGTGTGGTTGGTCTATCCGCCTGTCCATCTATCCATCCAGACATCCATTAGTTCATCCATCCATCCATCCGTCCACCCAGCTACCTACCTATCCATTCATCTATCTGTGCCTCATCTACCTATGTTTCATGATTATTATTTTTATTATGATTTCTTCCGTGATTGAAGGGGTTCTGTGCTGAAGAAGATTCTATAAGGCTAGTGTCACTATATGGTTTTGTCAAGGACGGTCTTCAGAGCCCAGTGAAGATATGTCCATCTCTTACAAGGCTTTATGACAGACACTATTTGATTTGGGGTACTGTGAATTAATTTGAGCTTCAGCTGATGATTCTATGGTTCATTTAGGCAATTATATACTTCAGTTTTGACTTTGTTTATGTCCTGGAGGTAACTCTACCCATTATGTCTCCTAGTTTCCTGTTGAAGTCTGGGATTCTGGAAATGCAATAGACCATCTTTGTCTCCTAATTGCTAAAATCTGTCTTCAAGTCACTTCTTCCCGTTATACAGAGTTCCTCTTTGCTTCTCTTTCATTTTTCAAAATTAATTTGTTTCACAAACTTTTATTAACCAGCTATTATAGACTATTTTGGATGATATAAATGCAAATATGAATGTAATACATCTTTGTTCTTTAGGCATCTATGTGCCTAATTTGAGAAGATGATCATAATACAACGTGGTAAGTATCATGACTGAAGTAAGCACAGGCTACTACGAGAGGACAGAATTTGGATGCTAAGTCTAAGTTTCCGCAAAGAGATTCTACTGAGATAGGAGTATGGAGGAGTTAGCAGGCAAAAAAAAAAAAATGGTATAGAAAGATTATTTTAAAGGCAGGCTTTAGAAAAGTCAGAGATGAGAGTATAGACCATTTGAATTTTGGTTTGATTAGATTGTAGAAGGACAGGTAATAACAACAAGGGTAAAGAATGGACAGGCAGGATGGTGAACAGATCAGGAAGGATGTTATGTGGTACCTGAAGATTTTGAGAATTGGTACAGAATATCTTGAGAAAAAGTAAAAACTTTCTGTCAATGAGGTGATAGGAACAGATTAGATTTCATAAAGATCATGCTAAGTGCCATATAGAGAGTGGGTATAGAACAAGACTAGAGAGGGAATGACTATGGGATTGGTTTGAGAGAGAGAGAGAAAGAGGGAAAGAAAGAGATGCAAAATCAAGAAGTATGCAAAGTGGAATTGACAGATCTTGGTTGTAAATGGAGAAAGAGAGAGGAATTCAAATAGACCCTGGGTCTTAGCACTAATGGCTGTTGAGAATACCTGAGCTCTTCACTGGAGTAGGTAAAAGCAAAGAAAGAACATATCTGGACTACAAAATGATGAGGTCTATTTTGGACATTGTATTTGAGCTATTTACAGTCTGTCACTGGAGTTGTCTGGAAGCTGATTGGACATCTGGTTTTGCAGCTCAGTACAGATACTTAGGAGTAAATAACTCTAGCTTTCAGTTGGTAGGTCACGGGTGACAATAGAGATTCTGAGATGGAGGCAGATCACTCCAAGGAGACAAGATTGCACTTGTAACATGTACTTAAATATTTTCCATATCTGTGCCCCATTTGTTCCTAATCCGAAAGAGTTGTGAAAACATGACCTGTGACATTGTCTGTCATTTTATCTGATATCTAGGAGAAAAATGAACAACTAAACTGTTTTCACATTTATACTTGCAACTTGCACATCCACATTTTTCTACTAGCTAAGGAGAAAGAGGGTGTACGAATTTCTACACAATGTGACATGAGGCTGTGCAACCATACACATGCAAACTCTGCTTCTCTAGTGGAAACAAGGAAAGCGAGTTACACACTTAACCCTTGATGACTTTTTGTAATGTTATTTTTAACCTCATGACAGTGACATTTTTTTATATAGAATGCCCTGTGATTTCCCAACATAGTATCTCCTTGAGTTTTGTGACCTATATTTTTATGTTGGCCAGAATTTCTGTACTGGGCAAGCTTAATCCTATATATTGTTTTGTTTTTCTTTTCTTTTCTCTCCTCCCCCTCCTCCTCTTCCTCCTTTTTCTTTTTTCTTTTTGTTTTTTTAGTAGTCTATCCCTGTAAAGGTGGAACTTTGCCCCAATTTCTCAGAGCAGAGTCAGAATATGACCTCTGAAGTCAAGACAGATCTAATATCGAGTCCAGTTCTGTGACTAGCCAGCTCTGTGATAACACAGAAACTCCATAACCATTTTGAGTCTGAGTTTCAGTGTCTAAAAATTGGGGATGAAAGAAGTGGTCATTAAATCATTGCAAGAATTAAATCTGAAAATACCCATGAAGTGCTTACCACAGTACTGAAACATCCAGAAGCACTCCATTGGTGCTGTTTACACTGTTATTGTGACTTATTGTCTTCTCTAGGGATCAGTCCAGTTCAGTTCAGCCAGCACTTAGTGAGAACCTGGTACTTAGCACAGCCCCAGCATGGCATTCTTTGTTGAGTGAGGGTACAAAGATGGAGAACATCCTAGTTAACATCCTTGAATATTTTACACTAAGGTTCCATCACCATTATTTCTTATTTTACATTTGCCTGTGCTGTCCACCTCCTTTTACCATTTTTTGGGCTTGGGGAGACTTCTGGTCTGAAGACTTTGGGTGCTTTCTCACTCCAGGTTGCCATCTGGGACTCTTTGTTCAGGTCTTGGCCAGAAAAAATACCAAAACAGAAAACAACACACGCTAACTTAGGAAAATAACATTTGGCAGGAACTTGGCAACAATAACCCCTTTGTTGCCAGAATTTTTGATCACAGTGTGGGTGGCTCAGATGGCACTTCATTAAATGCATTTTCCTATAAATTCTCAGCAGTGTGCTTATTTTTACTGATAGCTAATAACCACCCTATCTCTAAGGCAACCAATTTCACAGCTCGAAGAATAGGGAAATCAGCATGCACAAATGACATGTTGCTTTTATTAGTATCCAGCCATATTCCTCATCATTCTGGGAGTGACAATGGACTTCTCTATCATTATTTCCCACTTAATGCTTTATCACTCAGTACTTTCTCCTGGGTGAAATGCCTGTATAAGAAAAACAATACCCATTATTTTCAGTGCCAACTATGAGTCATGCTGTCTACTAAGCACTTCATATTCATGATCTCATTTAATCTTCACAGTTCTTTCAGGTAGGTACTATATTCTCATTTAAAAATGTGAGAAGGACTGGGGGAGTAGTTCAGTGGTAGAATAGATGACTGGCATGTGGGAGGCCCTGGTTTCAATCTTCAGCTCCACAAAATGAAAAGAAGAAGGAGAAGGAGGAGAAGAAGACAGCTCAAAGAGGTTAAGTGCCTTGCTTGCTTAGGATGAACCTGAAGAGTAATCAGAAAGACCCATCCATTGCCAAAGTCCATGGTCTAACCTTTACATCATGCAGACTTTACTAAGGCAAAGTGACTTACTATGTTTTCAGATGAAGTGTCAATATACTTCTCTTAAGTCAATGCATAAAAAATGATGTATGCATTCATTCAACTTCACACTTTACCCTTAATCATCTTCTGCCTAGCACAGGAATAGTAGGGATATAATGCAGAGAGAGGGGCAAGGTATTTCTCTCTCTTCCTCAGCTTCTACCTGATGATAAGTAAAATAGTTAAATAGTCTCATTTTTTAATTAGCAAAGAAGTTTACTTATTGTAGAGATATTGTTTATTTGGCATAGCATTTTATGTATTTGAGACAAACATAAAAGCTGGCTAAAAAGTTGTGAATTGTAAAAAGCAAAAAAAAAAATGAGATGCAATAGTTAATTACTCTTCAGATAATTTATCTCATATGTTGTCTGTTTCATATGTTGTCATATGCAGGTTGATACCTAGTGGAAAGTGGTATACATATTAACTGAAAAATGTGTTATAAAAATATTTGTCCATACATTTACAACTTTGCTGTATTTTATATTAGAGCTGATTAAAATGCTTTATTTGGCCTTTATTTTACAAGATATTTGTCTAGGTCTGGAAGTTGGAAACTTCCTTTCAGCTCCTTTAAAGATGTCCTTCCATTATCTTGATTCCATTGTTTCTTCTGAAAGGTCAGTTTTCTGCATAATCATGGCTCTTTTGAATATGATGGATCCCTTCCTCACCACCTCTAGCCTTCACCCCTGGATGTTTTTAAGATTTTTTTAAAATTTATTTTTAGTATGTTGAGCCTGTGATATTTTAGCATGATGTAACTAATGTGTTTCCCTTCTATTTTATACTTCTTAATTTTGTAAAATTTCTTTTAAAATGTATTAATGCTTTTAGCATTTGGGGAAAATTCTTGACCAGTCCTCTTCAAACATCACTTCTGTGCCTCTCTCTCTCTCTCTGTCTCCCTCTCTCCCTCTCCCTACACTTTTGGAACTCCAAATACATCACCCTGTGTGTACTTACTTCTCTATATTTTCTTCCAAATTCTTGGCTTTTCCCATTGTGATACCCTGGTGTCCTGGACTCCAAGTTTTGTCTCCCATTACTTGTCTGTGACACCTGGTGATAACTCTGAGCCTCCACTTTCTGCTTGTGCTGAACTATTTCCTAGAAACTGACAAATGCTTCAAGGAGAAAAGCAAAAGACAATGTTGGACTCACCTGCCTTTCTCTATTTCTCTCTCCCTCCCATCCTTCCTCCCCCCACCCTTCTTTCTTTCTCTTCAGTTTTATTTTACTCTGGAATCCTTGACCTTCTAGTATTGGCTGACTTGTTTTGCATACTATCTCATAAATTTATAAATAAATACTATCTTATTAATACTATTAATACTATCTCATTAATTTAATTGTTGGGGCTATTGGAAATATTTAAAGAAGAGTAGAAAGAGATTTTTTTCTGGTAAAATGCTCTCTTATTATTCTTCCTCATTTTTTATAAGTTAGCTCCATGTGGAAATTAAGAAATGAATTCTTAATTAAAAATCTTACTTTAACCACCAGCCGCTGTAATCATTCCTGCACTATGTCATCTTGCCCATGTTTACCATCTTTCCACCATCAAAGAAAGCTGAAAAGAGGAGTGAGCAGATGCTAACTCAGTGTGAAACTGTAGTCAGAGTGCAGCATGTATTGGATTTGCAATATCCTTACAGCCCTGGCTCTGCACAGCATTTGGAAGTGATTTCAAGATGTTTTTTAAGAGGAAAGAGAAAACTGTTTGTCCACAGAGGTAACTCTTACCCACCCAGATCACCTGTGTCCATTTCAAAACTCACCACAGAGAGTACACATGTGCCTGTTAATTTGACCACCGCTAAGCACATAAATAGGTGAGCCGTTAATATACATATCTTGGTCATCTTAGTAAGCCAAAATTGAGTCAACATTTTTCTAGGTTAACCTAATCTAAAAATAACACTTTCATCTCTTATTAATAGGCTAGTTGTTATCTAATGTTTTGCTGTGGGTTCAGGACTCCAGAATAAATCATGCTTTGATTATAGGGTGGGTCAAGTTGTGCTTACTCATTCAGGATAGGGCTGGGCACAGAGTTCTGATCTGACCCAGGTCTTAGCTAAAATAGGACTCTTCAAATTGTAGGTCCTGTTTCTATCATGCAGAAGGTTTAGAATTCTTATATATGAAATGGTGGACACACAGTGTGTCTATAGCAGGGGAGAGAACAAATCATCTGAAAAAATTTTTTTCTGCTTTTCTAGTCCCATGAAGATATTTTTCACTATTAATATAAGTCATGAACTGGAAGGAAAGTCAAGGTACCTTGGAGATTAATTCCTGGGCAGGAGTACACCATAGAACTCCAAGTTCACTGGGCTTCCGTTCATTTAAATTTCTGTCCAAAAGCAGGGTCCTCATTTTCTTCCCACTTTGACAAGATCTCATGGATGTTTGGGAGGGGGAGGTCCAAGAGACACACCAAGAGTATCTAAGTTTCTGACATTTTATTTTGACATTTTACAGGTAAGAAAAAGAGCAGAAAGCAGCCTCTACAATGGCCCAGCTTGGCCTCAGGAAAGCCGAGATGCTGAAAAGGATATGGGATCTCTAGGAATCCAATCGTCTTACTATCTACTCTGCAAGGGCAGTAATTTCTTATACCAAAGCTCAAACCTGATGGTCAAGAGTTCCTCTATGTCTATACTTATTAGTCTCCAGGTACTACTGACATACATCTCCCTATTTATAAACCAGTTTTACACACATGTTCATTGGCCACCTTCCTATGAGCCCATGATTGCTCTAGGTAGCTGGGATTCACAAGCATCCATAACAGACTGGTCTTCTTTCTCTATCATGCTTCTGCTTGCTGGTATTCTATGTCATCTGGGATTCTATCCACTATGTTCTTTGTGCTTCTCAATGAGCTGTGTCTTTTAAAAGTAGCTTGAGGATGCCAACTCAAAGGATATGGTAGTTCCTGCTAGTCTGTCATCTATATTAAGAAATCTTGTAAAACAGAGCTCTTATTCATGGATTCCTTCTGAATTCTTGGGCCAGACACTAATCTTTGGTCCACTCTGTTGTAGCCAGGACAGCAAGGCTGTCAAATATAATCACATTGGATTATAACAGCTAAGGAGACTCTAACTGAGAGTATCTGCAGGTGGCAGGTCACTGTTGCTCTTCATAAGGGGTCTGTTTGCATTATATATAGCTTGTCCAGTGTAATCAGTACTGCCAACCCAGGCAAAATGGAGTTGAGCGTGTTTTGTGAGATAGAATTGGTCTGTCTATTTATCTGAACTGAGCAAATGAATTAGCTATCCAACTCTGCTTTAGGTTCCCTTCTGACAACTCCTCAGAATGATCTGAGGCCCCTGGGAATTGGCCAGACAACTCTGGCATGGTGACAACTCTGTCAACCTACAGGCAATGTTGCTATAGAAGAGAACATTGAGAGCCAGCCAGACCCTAGCCATGGTATACAATGCCAGCATGGTCTTCTCATGGCAGTTCCTTAACGCTTACTGAATACTCCCAAGTAGTCTGGAAGAGAGATGTGGTTGTGGGACAAGCAGTGTGAAACACCTTTGATGGGAACATACTGTACAGGTCAAATGGATTCCGTCAGCAGGTTGATCAACTGTGGCACTGTGGAGACTTTGTATTAGGTAATTCTTTTTTTGTGGTAGGCTGTCCTGGATATTGTAGGATGTTTAGCAGCATCCCTGGCCACTTCCCACTAGACACCAGTAACACCCCCCAATTCCAGCTGTAACAATCAGAATGTCTGCAGTTAGGGCAGTTGAAGGCTATCGTGTTAGAGGGAAGCAATTTGTGGATGAGAAGCAAGAATCCTTATTACTTAAAATTTCACATTAATGAAATGCAACACTAGACTATTTCAAATTAACTCCTATGTCATCAACCAACAATTAACAAGCATTAAGAATAATAGCCAGAAAGAATGATCACAAAGTTCCCTCTCAGATGCAAAGATGAAATTACCTACCAGTGTTAAGTGTACCATAATGATCAATGTCAAGACAATCACATGAGTCCTGAATAAGTATTGTCTCTTCAGGTAGAATATATGACTAATATACTACTCTTTGGGGCATGTTTTCCTATTTTTGATTCCCTGTTAACTGTTTTATTTTAATTAACTTGCTCTCATTCTGCTAAATCTTGTGTGTTTGCAAATTAGCTGTGTGTATCTGGAGAATTATTGGCAGCCTGCTTGAAGATACTGACTTAATATTATCTATCATATTAGAAAGTAGGGCAGGCCTCAAATATCTGGTAAACATAAATGAATTCATACTGTTTTATTGACCAGAGTGGGACAAAATTAGGGAACAAAATCTACTACCAGAAGTCTATCCAGCTTAATTAACTAAGTAAGCTGCCTGTGACCAAGTGTGCAGAAATGCCTTTGCTATGTAAGACAGGAAGATCTGAGTCAGAAGCAAACCTAGGGAAAACAGATTCTGGCTTCCTAGTGGGGGCAGGGCAGAGGCCCTTGGGAGGTGGACTTAGTAGTGAACCCACATCCTTGGAGAAGGCATAGAAGCAGTCACAGCTGCCCTTGACCTGGGGAGTTTTCTTGAGCTGTGGCTGGGAGTGGGCAGATGAAACTTGGAACTGTGGCTCCTATAACCAAGCTCCCCTCAAAGAAAGCTGGTGGAGAGACCAGGCTCTATTTTCCCTGGCCCAAATAACCCTGCCAAAAGAAGAACAAGATCACTCTTGTAATCTTGTAGCTAGACTCAACTAGGCCTAAAATTTATTTTACTCATTTTTTCATCCCCAGAGCATAGTATGGTGCCTGACTTGGGGGAGGTCCTTGGTGCCTTCTACCCATGCACGAAGCCTTTGCTTTCCTACCTAACTCTGCTGTCCTCACTACTACAATAACAGGACTGAATATTTTTTCACATCAGAGTGTAATTTATCAATATTGGTATTTCCCTCCATTTCACTAAAAGTCAATAGTAAAGAAGCCATGAAGTGGCCAAGGTAGACCTGGGGATTTACCAGCAGAGACGATGATGAGCAATAGGCTGAGGAGAGTGACTATGAAGAGCCAGAAGGTTGAGGTGAGAGTCATGACTTTGTGCAGTTTCCAGTGCAATACACAGCGATTGGCCAGCGAACCCAGCACAGGAGCCCAGCACAGGATGAGATATCGGAGGCTCGGTCTTGCCATCGCTGTGCATGTTTTATTATTGCCTCTACTACCTTCTGAGGATAACAGCTTCAGGTAGGCTCTCTGATAAGTACTTCTGAACCCCTCTATCTTCTAGGCACTTTGGGGTTTCCTGTTCTTTCCTAAGTCTGGAAACTTGTGCAGATTGCTTTTGTATGATCTTGAATGATGGCCTGTCTTTGGCGGATCTGTGTTTCTGGCCCTGAGCTCCAAGTGGTGACTGTTTCATACAGTGTTTTGTTTTGTTTGATGAATGAAGACTTGGACTGTTGTTCTTTACTGTCACTGCCTCAAAGACTTTAATCAAAGGCTATTTGGAAATAATGCCAGCTAATTAGTGTTTGTGATGCAACAAGGGTGACTCTCCCTCAGTGCCTTAAACCTTTCCCCTGAAACACAAACATGCCACACTTGAGCTTTAATTGTCAAAGAAGATGAAAAGTATAGCAAATCACTTGCTGGGCAAAGGCCTCCTGTTGATATAGGCAACAGGAACCCACAGGCTTGTGCAACATGGACTTGTAGCTGCAGATCCATGATTCCCAAAGCACACCACAGCATTGAAAGTGAGTGAGTGATGCTTCTGATCTCCAGCAAGCCCATAAACAAGAGCACTAAAACCTTGGCTGAGTTGCACTGGGTCTCCGTTGTCTTCAAGAAAAGCACCTACTGCAACCAGACTCTATCAAGTTCCTTTCTTGAGTGGGAGCATTCAAGAAAAAGATGAAATGCAATGCAAAGTCCTGTTTGGTTTTCTTACATTTTAAAATTTGTTCTTGGTGTTATCAAGGGCTCTTCTTTCACCCAGGCCATGGCACTTATTTTGCACCTGCTGTGTGCCATAGACTGTAGAGACAAAGGGGTGAGTCCTACTGAGAAGGGGCATGCAGTTCAGAATTGGAAACACATAGGAGATGATGACAAAATAGCACTAAAAGTGCTTTGACAGGTGACACTACAAGTAACACTGAGAGGGGTGGGAAGAGGGACCAAGGAGGGCTTTATCCCAGTGACTTCAAGGAGGGAGAGGAGGTCTGAAGGCATTGGAAAACATTCCAATTTAGATGACTTAAATTGTTGGATTGTACTCATATCGAAATAACTGGGCTAATCCACAGGGGATATTCCAAGATATTCTAAGGATGGCTGAAACCACAGATGGTACCAAACCCTGTGCATACTGTATGTACTGTGTTTTCTCCTTTACTTGCATAGCTGTGATAGTTTAATTTATAAATTCTGCACAGCAAGAGATTCACAAAATAACTAATAATTAAATAGAACACTCATAACAGTATTTTGTAGTAAAAGTTATTGAAGATTTATAAATTGTTTATTTCTGGAATTTTTCACTTAATACTTTTGGATCACAATTTATTGCAGGTAACTGAAATCCCAGAAAGTGGAAAAAGGGGAACTGGATGAAGGCCAGCCATATTAATTTGCTAAACACTAGATGCACTCAGGCGGCAGTGAGCCTGCCTTATCCACTTCTGTGCTTGGATAGCAATGTTATCTGTTTTATCTTCAGAATGCGTCTTTTTTTTCTTATCTTTTTTTTGATGATGAGACTATCCAATGTTAATGTTAATTTATTTCAACACTAGCCTTTATCTAGTTTGGTACATAAGCATCTTGTTAACTCTCAGCATTTATGCAATATGAACCGATTGATTTGAAGTCTTGTGTTTGGCATCTGTAGTAGTTTACACAGAAGTTGAACTGATTCACCCTGAACCATCAGCAGAAGAAAGGATTTGGAAAGTAAATTAATATTAAAGAAAATTATGGGGATTTTTTAAAACTTTTGGAAGAGAACTAATCGTTATAAAACCTCTTTAACAGACAAGTAACTTTGCCTTCAAAAGAATAAGAATTTTACTTAATGCATTTTCCTCAAGAGTCAAAAAGATTAGAAATAAATATCAAAATCTATTTCTTTTATTGGATTTTTTTCCATGTACTCAAATTGAGCTCCTTAAAACAATTCTATAATAAAGATGTTTTAGTAAATCATATAAGTAGTTGTAATTTGGGCTCATTTTAATCTTTTTATTGTGATATTGTGTTACTATAAAGATCATTCAAATAAAGTCTTGGACCCTCTAAAAATGTGAATGCCTTTGAGGATCTGATGCAAGGTATGGATATAGTCTCAGAAAGTATGTGTACCCACAGAGCTTAGCATACTATTTAAAGGGATCCAGTTCCTCAGGAGCCCAGTGTGATATTAGAGTAAGTTTTGGGGTCTAATGGGAGAGTTTAAGTGCTCACTTCAGGTGGAGCCATTTCTCATCCCATGGAATTGGAAGAATTCTTCCACACATGGTTCAGATGAGAAGCTGGAGCTGGGTCATGAAAATTCCAACCCAGTCACTTTATAAACCATAAAAAATAAAAATAATCCAATTATTGATCACAAGAGAAGTTTTGATATGTCAACTATTTAGTTATGTATGGAACATATTGGGATATACATATGGGATATATCTCTATGGGATCTGTATAGAACATATAATTATATAATTTTTTCCAAAGTATTTTAGGTTTTCCCAGTGGTCTCATAATTAGTATGGCTTAAAAGTTATATTTTTTTTTTCAAATTATGTGGAATATATCTGTAGTCCATATCTCTATCACATTTTAAAAATAACAACTTGAACGTGAGCTAATCAACTTTATAGGCACATTACCCCTCATCTCTGAATGGCTTTGTTTGTACTGAGGACCTTGGTTTGCACTTGGAGCCTTGACTTTTGTATGAGCCCCCCCCTTTAATGAGGAAGTTCAAGTATGTGTGGGTAGAGACAGAAGGAATGCCAAAGTATGACCAATTTCTTGGTGAGAGCTTTTTTCTTCTGGGAGCTCTCTGTTATTTGGTTATTGGGTTCAGACTTCAATAAATAGTAGATGCCTTCCATTAGAAAGCAGTAAAGACTTGGGTGGGGCTGTGAATGCAGAAGAAAAGAAATGAAAACAGAACAGGGTTTGCACATCCTGTCTTTCCATAGTGCAGGAGACAGGCTCTAGGCAAAAACAGATGGCTCCTTGGATGTTGGTGCTGGAAAACTCTATAGTGACATGAGCTCATCATCTAGAGGCCCTGAAGCACCTTATATCTCCTGGTCACCGTGCAAACTACCATTGCACACTGGGCATAATGTGGAAGATTCCAGAATGGGGCTTCCTTATCTTCAGGCAACTGTTTCCACCCTTCTCTTATCTAAATCTCTGACAGAAGTATCAAATGACAAGTGAATTTTCAGGCAGAAAGGAGATGTGAGGCCGGGGCATTGCATTGCTCCTAAAAAGGACTTTGGGACTGTCTTCCATTCCCTTTGGAATAAGAGGCTTCTGTCAAAAATGAAGAAAATGTCATTGCTAATGGCATGATCAGTGTAGAGGTGGCTGCTGAGACCATGAACTTACAGCCCAACCCTTCCTACACCATGTGTGGGATAACTGCCTGGCATAGGTGGTAGTGTCCAGTCTTGAGAATCTAGCCCTTTGGGCAGCTGTGTCCTTGCTTCTCAGGCTTTTGGTATCTCCATCATTGAACACAGAGAAAGTAGGGGACTTAGGGTCCTCCTTGGTTGCCTGCCCTTCCTACTTCCAAATGGATTCCAATCACTTGTAATAGAAACACAGATGGAGTAAGAACAGACCTTGCTAACATGAATTAAGAGTCAAGAGCCAAATAACAGGGGGGGGGGG
>NW_025999929.1:1115492-1151773 GCF_001458135.2 Marmota marmota marmota | reverse complement strand
GGGGGGGGGGGGTCGGGGTGGATTTTTTCCTTTTATGGGCAGAGAGATGCTCATCATTGCTGAAAGGGAAGCACTGCTGGGCACAGGAAGCATTTTTTTTTCACTTTTTCCTTTCTTCTTATTCTGTCCTCACCTTTCCTCCCTGTTCTTAAAATTTTAGACCTCGTGTGTTACATTTGGAAGACATTCATAGGTGATCTTATCTGTCTCCCCCGTTTGACAAATGAGGCCTAGGAGAAGTAACTTGATGCTCCAAGGTTCCTTGGCGAAAACTCAGGTCTCCCTGGTGGGGCCAACAGAAGACCTGAAGAATCCTGGAGAGGACTTAAGCTGGGTGACCAGTAGCTCACAAGACTGCCATTATAATCAGCTCAGCAACTTGTGGGGAATTTAGATGCCACCCAGTTCAGTGGCTCTCAGGCCCCACCCACAGACCGTACCTGGAGAGCTCTGGCTCTATCCAGCTGCTCTGCATGACAGTCCCCACTGCCACCTCAGAAGCTCTTTCTAAGGTTTTACATCTGAAGGCCATTGTGGTCTCTAGGTTGAGTGAGAGCTCTCTGTTCTCACCGCCAGGCCCCAGGTGTTATTCTTATCCTTCACTCACAATGAACTGTCTTCCTGAAGGTCCCACAGGACAGGTGCTGGTGGCTGAAGCCTGGCTGGTTGCAGACAGGTTGGAATGGGCTCCAAGCCAGCCAGCTATTGTGTTTCAGCAAACCTCATCTTTCACATCGTTGGCTGTGCTTCTAATCCCAGGCTCTTGGTCAGACACATTTCCCCTCTGCTGAATTTTTCTGTGGCCTCCTTGTGCAGTCAGCTTGAGTGGGAAACTCACTACTGCTTCCAGCAAGGTGATCTGGGACCAACTTCCTCATCTCTGTTCTCTCATTGGTAAAGTGGGATGATAACAGTACAGTCGATCCTCAGCATCCACGGGGGATTGGTCTCTCAGATACCAAAATCTGCAGTTGTTCAAGTCCCTTACATAGCCCAGGCACATCCTCCTATATACTCAATTCATCTCTAAATGATTTATAATGAATAATATAATGTAAACACCATGTAAAAAGTTGTTGTACTATATCATTTGGGGGATAATGACAAGAAAAAAGTCTGTCCATGTTCAGTATAGAGACTTTTTTTAAAAAATATATATATATTTTTTACAATATTTTTACTTATCAAGGAAAAGAAAATATAATTTGAAAGATTTTTACTTATTAAACTACAGATTTAATACAATAATAAAATTACCTTTTGGGTCTTAGATGCACACAGAAAACTTGAGTCCTTGCCTTAGGGCCTGTGGAATTAGACCGAGGTCCATCAGAATTTTATACAGAGCTTCCAGAACCCCAAGAAGCAGTTGCGATATCAGGGTGCTGTTGGTTGGAACTGAGAGGAAATCAAGGGAAACAATGACCTCGGTCTAGGGATCCTAAAGGGAAAACTTTCTGCCCCACCCTTTTGTTCCCATGACCTTTTACCCCTCCCAAGAGGCTGCCTGGAGTCTCTCTCCTCATCTCTTTCTCCTCTTCCTTTCCACACAGGGTGACACAAGTGTATGTAGAACTCTCAGTGTTAGTTAGCCTTTGTGATGTGTGCTTTTCCCATTGAGACTCCTTCAACACCCTACCAGATAACTTTAATTACATTGATGCACTGACCTCACGTATCGGAGGGTCGAGTTCCGTAATCACACACAGTTGTTGAGTGGTATGGCTTGTACGAGTGTCCCACAAAAGCCCAAGTGTTAAAGGCTTGGTCTCTAGCCTGTAACACTACCACGAGGTGGTGGAACCTTTAGGAAGTAGACTTTTGGTCACTGGGGCAGGTCCTTGAAGAGGACATTGAGACCCCAGCACTTTCCTCTTTCTCTCTTTCATATCCCAGATGTGAGGTGAACATTTTTGCTTTGAGATGCCACCGTGATTTGTTGCCTCACAACAGGCCCCAAAGCAACAGGGCAAACAAATCATGGGTAGAAACCTCCCAGAATGTAGGAGAGAATTAACATTTGTTTTTCTATATAAGTTGATTTCTCAAGTATTTTGTTGTGGTAGTGGAAAACGGATCAACACATTGAGATTAGAGTTCTTTGGATAAACTTCTTTGGTCAGATGGTCCTTTCTGGAGATTTCAAGGGAAAAATAGGGAAAGCTTGGAGTAACTTTTAGAATTAAACAGATTGAGAATTGGTACATTTTATGGCTGGATCACAATGTCTTGAGGTTGCTAGATCTCAGATTTGGGATTCTAAACCAAGTTCCTCTAAGAGATGGACTGAGAGATATCAGACAACAATGGAGATAGACCATGAAATGTGTAGTGTCCAAAGGTGGTCAACACAAAAGCCTTCTCTCCTTGCACATGTATTCCACTCAACACTTCAGGAAGTGAAGTGTCTAATTCTTCTCCCCTTGAATCCTGCCTTAGCAATTTGGCCAACGGAAAGAGGTGGTGCGTTTTGAAAATTTCAGGATACAGCATAGTTCTGTGTAGATCTCTTAGAATGCTTATACTTGGGAACTCTGTCTCAGAGTTCAACAGCTCCCTGGGGCTGGCTGGCTGGTCCACATCCCTAGCCAAGCTCTCAGTCAACAGTTAGCATCAAGTCACCTTGGGACATCCAGATCCTGTAGACCCAGCTGACATCTAACTACATTCACACAAGAGACTCCAGTGGATCAATGCCCGGCTGAGCCTGGTTCTTCACCACTCCCTGGGTTGTTATGCAGTAATAGATCACCAGAACAGGCAGTGACAGGGCGGTCAGGTGGTTGTGTCTGGCTATTTGTCTGTAGGTTTACTGAATGGACCACAGCTCCACCATGTTGGTGGTTCTATTTCCAGACATGACACAGTTGAGAGGAGGGGTGTGGCTCAGTGGTCTCAGATAAATTCAGAAACTCCAGGTGTCTAAAACCACAGGGTTGAATTCCTGAGGGCTGACTTGGCTTCTTAGCTCAGCCCCGTCGGCTCTCCTGATTCACTAAGGTTTTTTTTTTTTTTTTTTGACTCTTATCATGATGAAGGATCACCAGGTAGCACCTGGTTCAGGGAGATTTGTGACCTGATAGAGATGCTGAGAGGAGAAAGGATTCTCAAGTGATTGGCTGACAATATGATCACTTGCAAAACCAGCAATGGGGTACATGTAGAAAAGAGGGTGTTTCAACACAGAGAGCCTGCAGAAGACTCAGATTTTCAAAGGGCAATTAGAGAAAATGAAAGAAGGGTTCATAGCCAAGAATACACATGGTCAGGAGGATGAACTTGTAGGAGTAACACGGGCAGGGACTAGGCTGGGGCTCAGGACAATGCTAAGGATGCAACTAAACACTTTAAAAAAGTGATGTTTGTAGTAAACACCTAGTGATATGTGCAGACTGTGTGCTCGAGACAGGCACATGATGCTAACAGGCTCAAGTGTGAAGGTAAAACTATTCCATCCCAAAGGACACCTTCCTTTTCCTGAGAAGAGAGTGTCAGATCTCAGGTGTCTTCACTATACATACACTAGTAACTGTGGTTGAGGATGGGTGTGCTAATTCATTTGATTAGTGCACAGGAATATCAAATCATCATGTTGCACACCTTAGATGGATATTTTTATTTGTTAGTTAAACCACAATAAAGCTTTAGGGAACCTCAAAGAAATAGCACAAATAGGAGATTATTAAGAGGACATTCAAATTCAAAATAATTGAGCAATATGTTGCTTAAATACATTAAATGAGCTTCAGTTTTGGCATGGAGTTAGATAGTGTTTTCTGATATTCCTGGACTGATAAATTATAGGATACTGAGATAGACCCAAGGCTGATGGAATAATCCAAGGGTGTCAGTCTGTTTTCTGTTGCTATCACAGAATATCTGAGGCTGGATGGTTTATAAAGATTAGAAGTTTATTTGGGCTTATGGCTCTGGAAACTGGAAGTCTAAGAGCATGGTGCCAGCAAGGGCCTTGTGCTGCCTCAACTCATGGTAGAAAGCAGAAGGGCAAGTGGAGCATGGGGAAGACAAAACACAAGAGGTGACCTTGCTTTGTAGCCACTGAAGGCAGCTAATACAGTCCCAAGAGAGCAAGAACTCCCAGGAGAAAATTATTCAACTCTCTTAATGACCTAATCACTTCTGCAAGGCCCCACCTCTGACACACCATGGCAATAAGATTTCAACATGAGTTTCGGAGGGGATTGACCATATTTACACCACTTCCCCAAGCTATATCAATTTTAAGGGAAAGCTCTATTGACAGCTGGCATTCTGGATGCTGGGGGTGGCAAAGTCTGGAGGGTCCCAACACTTGGGTGTAGAGTTTTTAAACCCCAGCTCAAAATGACTTTGTACAAAGTCTCCCAATGTTTTGGTGGTTTCTCAAGGTTACTTGGTGTGATATTCTGCCTTTTCTTATGGCTAGCTGAGAACTGGGCTTCCGTTGGTCTTCTCGACATGTCTTACCACTTTGACGTGGGCACTCCATCTTCTTATGTTTTATGTCTGTTTTGCCTGTTATCCTTATCCTCTAAAAAACTCTTTTTCTTTTCCAGTTTTAGTAAGATTTGTGTAAATATACAAAATGGCACTCAAGCACCTTCCTTATCTCAGAAGCCAGAATTTTATATTTCTAAGAGAAGTATCATATGTATGACACTAAGTATATCAAGATGGGCGGAATCCTGTCTGGTTTTTTCTAGGATGTAAAGTCTTGTATCCCAGTTGCACTCGGGACTTTCTAAAGAGCCTGCAAAGCGTTTCACTGACTGGTAGTGCCTTTAGCAGTTTTACATCCACTTGTCAGTTTAATATTTGAGGTGGTGTGTTGTCAGGTCTTCATGACTGTAACAAATACTTGAGATAAACTAACTTAGAGAGAGAAAAGGTATACTGTTGTTCACAAAGTTGGAATTTTAGTCCATGACTTATTGGAATCATTGTTTTGGGCCTGTGGCAGTGAAGTACATCATGGTGGTGCACATGGCAGGGGAAACCCATTAACTTCATGGCTGGGTACAAAAAAAAAAAAGAGAAGGAGAGAGTAGTGATCCAAAATCCCTCCTTGAAGGAATTACCCTAAAGACCTTAACATCTACTAGGCCCCAACTCTTAAATGTTTCTACCACCTTCTAATACCCCCAAGCTGAGAAACAAGCTTTTAACACATAGGCTTTGGGGGGGACATTCATTATCAGCTAGGGCTAATAGTAAGGATCCCAACAAGGAACATTTCGAATAACTCCAGAGTTCTAGGACTTATAATACCAAGAGGGGATGTGATGCTAGATGTTCAACCTTTAGCTTTACACTTCCCCTTTAAACAGTTTTCTATATTCTAAGTGTTTCCCCCATCCTTTTCCTGTTTATTTTCTAGTTTTACTTAGACACTATATATCATGTAGGATAATTAAGTAATAGAGATTGCAAAAATCCAAACAGTGTAATGATAGTGTTGCATGCGAAATATTTGCACACAGCGTTCCTGGCGTCTCAAGGGAGACTCTTAATCTGTTAGGTTTAAGCATTTAACAAATTACATAATATGCGGATTAGTCAGTTTCATTAATGCTTGAGTAGACAACCTCGGCTCCAACCTTCCTTGGTAAGGAAAGGGAGGTGTGACTTAAAAGGGGAATTGATCCAGCAGTCACAGAAGTAAATCCTGAAGTCAAGACACGGCAACCCTGAGCCAAGGATAAGAACAGAAGATGATGTAAAGGCACATTTGGTTGCAAGCTGGGCCTGTGGGAGGGGGTGCTCCCTTCCTGGCTCTGTGTGGGTCAGTCACGATGGCTCTTGGCCACCGAGGAGGGGTGTTAGTCATTGCTGCTTCCTGTTAGGGTCTGCAATTCCCTGTTATGGGTGAAAAGCTCCTGGTTTCTGTTGCATCTTCTTCTGGAACTAGAATGTGCAGTTTTGTGATGAGGTCCAGGTGCCTTACTTGGTGTTAAGGACCTTGTTAGAACTGAACAGATGCCAGTTGAATGTCTGATAACTTGTGAGTGCCATATTGTTAAGTCAACCTAAATCGGCAGTCTGTTCCAGAAGAGCCCACTGGCCATCCAGACCATAAGCCTGATTTCTACAAGAGTACATTTGCACAGAACAAAGGTTCGACCACCATGGCAGCGGCATTGCCTGTCTGTACCCTAGCTCTTCAGGGTTTTACTTGCTTTCACTCGCTGCTATTTCTGGTACCAGGAAGCCCAGGCTGACACTCTCCCCTTGAGGTTCTTGGGCTCATTTCCTGTGTTCAGCGTCTATGTTCTTAAAGGACATGAACTTCTCAGAGCTTGGGCTTTATTCTTGGCTCCACCACTATTTTAGCTTCATGATCATAGCACAGTCTTAGAACCTCATTGATCTGTTTCATTATTTGTAAAATGAGAGCATCCAGGTTCTTCCAACTCTGAAGACTGTTTTATTTTTTATTGTGAGAACATTTATTAAGATATTGCCAATTCTCTTAGAATGGGTAGTATACGCTGCCGGTTTATTGATTTATCAACTTATGAAGGTATAATTGACAAATAGAAATCACATCTATTTACACTATACATTGAGGTACCCATGTGTGTGTGCATTGGACACCCTTTACTTTAATGCTTTCTGAATCTATTGCCCTTCATTCTTATTTTGGAAAATTATCTTAAGCCTTATTAAATGCTGCACATCTTTAAGAGCATACACCGTACTAGTTTGTTTGCACATAAAACATGAATTAGGCTTCTGAGAAGACAGGGGAGGAGGGCAGGGTGGGTATTTGTCTTTCTGCACCAGGCACTGTTGAAACATTTAATAAAGGGGAACTCTGGAAAAAATACAACATTCTCCCACCTGTTTTACAAAGAATATAATTTCATAAAATTTCAGCCCTACATAAACAAATATTTATGGATCTTATCTGAACACAGAGCCCTCAAAACAGGAGGGTGGTCTGCAAAATTAATAGCCCTACCGGCTCAGGTTTGATTTCCTAACAGGTGTTCATTCACCTTACAGCGAATCCCAGAGACACCATTTGCTCCAAAGTATTTCTCAGCCAATCAGGGGAAATGAACAGTCAAACCCATGCATCTCCAGCCTCATTTGTTACCATTCACTTTCATTTCTTTCACTCCAAAGGGCTCAGCATCTCTAGTCAGTAGGCAAAGCAACAGACCCAGTTTCACTTTTTTTAAAAATTTTTATTTTTTTAATTGTAGATGGACACAGTACCTTCATTTTATTTATTTATTTTTTATGTGGTGCTGAGGTTCGAACCCAGTGCCTCACACATGCTAGGCAAGTACTCTACCACTGAGCCACAACCCCAGTCCCTTTTTCTTTGTTTTGGTCCATAACTTGCTCACAAGTGTCTGTGATAGCAGGACCCTTCAAGGGAAGCAACATGATAATCCCTAGGTCTTGAGAATAATAAGGGACTTATTGTCCTACACACTAAAAAACTCACTTGCCTCCTGGTTTTGGTAGATGTGTGCCATGAATATGTGTTCAATGGTGAAAACAATATCAATGTTTTTATGGAATTGGTGGCAGGAATTGTTTATTGCCTAAACTATACTCATTCCTACAATATTGCTAACAGAACTCCAATAATTTTAGGAGGGGATGCATCCAAATATATACTCTTCTAGCCTGTCTATGAATGACACATTTGCCACATTGACAAATACGGTTCAAGCTGATTAGAAATAAGCATAAATCTGCTATGTATTTCTGGGTATGCCTCTTTTTTCCTGGTAACAAATCAGATATGACTGATGTGGCCTTTTCTTTTTTATTCGGTCTTGAATGTAAATGCAATGATTGGAGCTGTAGCAACTATCTCATAACCATGAGGAAAAGCTAAAAGAACTTCAGAGACATAAACCCTGGCATTACCTACCTGCGGAATCCCAACTAGCAACTGCTTACATCAAAAAACTATTTATTAACTCAAAAAATAAACCGTTCTTTCTAAGCCACTATATTTGAGTTGTCTGTTATTTGCAGCTAACTGCGTTCCAAACTGATAGATATTCTCCCAGAGACTTTTATTACAAGTGAATAGGTTTTCGCCCACCGCTCTTGTTCCTACTGCAGACACAAAAACATATTTCTGTTCATTTATTACAAACACCATTTCTGGAAATCTGTCAAAAACCCAACAAACATACACTGGCCAGGACATACTTAGTGGGAGGATTTGAAGGGGCTGCCCTGATCAGGTGCCTGCAGGGAGGCCAGTGCTGGAGAAGTGGGAGGATTTTCTGTTCAGGACTAGACCACACTTTCCCACCATGAGGAAGAGGGGAGTACTTCCCTGTTCTCCTGAGCCTTCCCGACTTGCTCACTGCCTGGTATTTTTGAATATTATCTTTGGTGTCGGCCTGTTTAACTGTCACAGTTTGACAAGGTTAGACTTGAAAATCACGACTTTTTCCTTGTTCCGGAAATGAGCCAATCATCCTGACCCTTTATCTGCCACTTCCTCTAATAAATTAGCAGAGTTTACATAACCTGTGCCTGGGAGTTTACATCGGGCATTACTAAGCACTTGTGGGCAGCGCTATTTCTTGGCATCAGTATATATATATATATATTTTTAGGTGGAATTTTCCTTCTCTTTTTTAATAGGTGGAGGCAGAAAATACGAAATTCTCTTCTGTGTAGCATGACAAAGTTGGTGAGACTTGCTTCAAGAGCTAACAGTAAGAGGGCACCCCTCAAGTGGCCAGATATATGTGCTAAGCATTCTTGACATTTTTGTTCCATTGGATTGTTATAGTATTCCTAGGAGATAGGGGATATTTCTCTCTCTTACCTGACAGATGGGAAAAACAAGGCTATAAAGCACTGGATTCATCCCATATCAATTGCTGTGCACAGGGCCTGTGCTGAAAACTACCCAGAAAGAGGTAGCATAGTTCATATTCCACCCTTTCTTAGTTTTTGAGAGATTTGTGGGATCTAAAATAATACAACAGGCAGAAACCTATGGTTGATGTGCTTAGGCTTTAAGAGCATCGAATCACTCAATTCTCAGCATGTGGTTGGAAGGCAGAGGTTCCTGAATTGGTAGGATTCATCTGTTCCAGTTTTCCCCATTTTATCAAAGAGAAAAATGGGTCCTACGTGAGCTAAGGGACCAGCCATCATTCAGGCTCCCCCTGCTTGTGTAGCTCAGGCTGGAGGAGAGTGACTGAGGGTTGACTCTCACTTCTGTTTTCTCACCAAAACCACCCCATGGCAATGGTTCTCAAAGTGTGTTCTGCAGACCCCTGGGGTCTGGAACACTGTCCTCTGCTCTGCTCACTGATGGTGTAAACCAGTGTTGGACAAAACTGCACGAACCCTGGCAGAAATCAAGCCAGCAGCAGCCACAGTCCTTGTGGACATTGTATCTCAATCTCCATGAGAAAGAGAGCAAGAGACAAAAGCTAGTCTCCCTTAAGAATGTCTTTATGATCCAGTTATCCCACGGCTGGGTTTACACTCAAGGGAACTAAACCAACCTGTTGAGAAGGTACTTGGCACTCCTATTTCATTGTGACACTACACAAGAGCCAGGTTACGAAGTCAACCCAAATATTTATCAACAGATAAATGGATAATGCACAAAGGAATACTATTAAGTCATCAAAAGCATGAAATCCTATCATTTGCAACAACACAGATGGACCTAGAGGATATTAGGCGAAGTTAAATAAGTCAAGCTCAGAAAGACAATGTGATATTAATCCTAAGTGGGATCTTCAAAAGTGATTTTCACATAAGCTCAGAGCAGAATGGCGATTACTGGGAAGAATTAGGGGACACGTGGGTCAATGGACATGATGTTATTGTTTGATAGGAGGAATGAGCTCTGATGTTTTTACAGTAGTGTGAACATGGTTAACAATAGTGCATTAAATATCTCAAAACAATTAAAGAGGGGGATTGGAATGTACTCACCATGAAGAAATCATGAAAGCTTAAGGTGATGCAATAGCTAAATTATGGAATCAGCCCAGCTGCCCATCAACAGCTAAGTGGATTAAGAAAATGTGATATAGATACACAGCGCCCCCACTCAAATAGAATGAAATTATGGCATCTGCAGGTAAATGGATAGAAGAGGAGAACATCATGCTAAGTGAGATAAGCCAGACTTATATATGGAAGATAGAACAAAATAAGGGAAATAAAGCAGGGGATTGAATATCATAAAGATATAGGGAGGATCAGTGGAGTTGAAGAAGGAGATTGAGGGGGAGGGAGGAGGTTCTGGGAAAGGGAGGGGATGCAGAACAAATGTAACAAAATCATACTATGGACATGTATAGATATACCACAGGGAATTTCACCTTTATGCATATGTAGAAAGCATCAATCATAAATAAATAAATAGTGAGGGAAGATGGTGGGATAAAGAAAGGAAGCCTGGCCCAGCAGTCCCCAACCCCAGACTTATAAACCAAGAAGACATCTCCTCAGCCAGGTTAGTGATGAAGGAACCTCATTGAAACATAATACTAAACTGTAATTAAAAAAAAAAAATCCATGGAGCTACAGAAAGTCAGTAACTTAATCATAAGAATGACACCTTAGAGATGTGCCAGCTCCCACCACCATCCGAGCTGAGTGGGAAGCCCAGACAAGAAACGTGGGGCTGGCAGATAAAGAAACTAAAAAAATAAAAGAAAATCAACCTACGGAAACCCGGGGTTTACGGAGGAAGGCTGATTTCGATGGACACAGAGTTGATAGGGTAAGTGACTTAATGAAAGCAAACCCAAAGTGGTCCTTTGGGGTGAAGGTGCTCAGTGGGGCAGTGAGCCCTCCCACCCCCCTGGGCAGCCCTCTGGCCGTGTGGAACATGGAACATGCTGGTGGCTGAGGAAAATGCTCCCAGCAGTGGGGTGCCTGAACCAGAAAGACTGAGGCAGCCACAAACAGCATTTTGCCTGGACCACTCAGCCTCTGGATCTTAAGGGAGAAAGGTCCCAGGGTGGCTGGCCCCCCATAGGAGCCATTATGGAGAAGCTCACTGTGATCATGCAAGTGCACCTGCACCCCAGGGCAGAGACCCAGATTATACCAGCCGTCAGCTCTCCCCAGTCTATCCTGCCCCACCCCGGGAGACTGGAAGCTGAGAGCTACTACACCTGGCTGGCGGCTAGGCCCCAAACCCAAAGCCAGAAAGTAAATATAAAGAGTGAAGATCCATCCCTGCCAGCAGATCTGACCACCATAACAGAGACAAGCCCTTTACCTTCCATTAAGGTTTTTCCCTATTTCTTTTTTTTTAACTCTATCTTCCGATGTTTTTACTTTTTAAATGTTAACTTTTTTTTTCAGTTTTTCAAACATTCTGTCATATTGTATTATTCTTCACTTTTTTTCATTAAGCCTGATTTAGTGTGTATCTGAGTGTGTGTGTGTGTGTGATTGCGTATAATTTCACTGTGCAGATAGGTTTGAATATTGCATAATGAAAAAAAAGTGACGAATGATACAATATAAAAAATGTTTAAAAATATATATACACATACATACGTACATATAAATATATATGTACGTATGTATGTACAAATAAATAAATACATATAATTTTACTTACGCATTAGTAGCTCTTTCCTGCATGGGTTCATTATTTAGCCTAGTTAGACTTAGGTAGGATATGATTATATGAGGGTTCAAGTTCTTACATTTGCTGGTTCTTTGATACCTATTTTCTGGGCCCTACTATCTCCTCTTCTTCATTCTCTTTACCCAATAACAGCCCAAATCTCCTATCTTTTTTTTTTTCATTGCTTTCAGTTACCTTATTCCTTCTTTATAGCTGACACCTACTCCCTGTCTCCTGCCTCTCCCCTGACTGCTTTTTCAAACAATTTGAACTTTATCTTGCCTTCCTACCTTATTTTCTCTTACTTAAGAAACTGTAATCCCACTAAATAATAAATTCTATAGACTATGTAATTTCTACCCCACTCAAGTTTTTGTGTTTATTAATATAGTAGACAATACAAAAGACACCTGCTGTCAATCACCTAATCTAGTTCATGTTTTTTTTTTTTATTGCTACTGTTGTTAAATGCTGGCCCCACATTCCCATGTAGTGTTATAGTTGTCAAAGTAGAATTAGTGTTATAGTTGTCAAAGTAGACACTGGATATTTATCTTAAGGCTGTACATTAGTGACATTCCTGGCTCCCCTCTCCAAGAAAGGTTGGTAAGAGATTGGGACACTTCAAGATCACAGAGTAGAGATCCTGCCATTGAGAAATGCTCACATCTCAACCAAGAAACAGTGAATCTCACCCTACACACAGTTAAACCCTCCCTCCCCCAAAGTCCTGACATTACTGAAAGAATTGAGGAGACAAAGACCATGACTCAAAGAGGAGCAATCAGACAGGGACCTCTGGTTCACCCCTTGACATCAACTTATATGTCAAAAATAGAGAGACGCCATAAAACAAGTAAGACAATTACACACAAAAGGGCATGCATATAAAAGAGGAAGGAGAATCCTTAGAAGGTGGAAAGACATTTAATGTTCTTGGATAGGCAGAATTAATATTGTCAAAATTATACCAGAAACATATACACATTCAATGCAATCCCCCAACAAGATACCAATTAAATTCTTCACAGAATTAGAAAAGAAAACAATGCTTAAATTCATTTGGAATAAGTGAACCAGAAGCAAGAAAAGTGACGAAGGAGGCATCACAATACCTGATCTGAAATTGTACTAGAGTAGTATAATGCTGTAGTAACAAAAACAGCATGGTATTGGCATCAAAATAGAAACGAAGAACAATAGAACAGATTAGAAGACACAGAGACAAATCCACGTACCTACAACTGCCTGATATAAGATAAAGGTGCCAAAAATACATTTTGGGGAAAAGACAGCCTTTTTTTAAATTTTTTATTGTTGGTTGTTCAAAACATTACATAGTTCTTGATATATCATATTTCACACTTTGATTCAAGTGGGTTATGAACTCCCATTTTTACCCCATATACAGATTGCAGAATCACATCAGTTACACATCCATTGATTTACATATTGCCATACTAGTGTCTGTTGTGTTCTGCTGCCTTTCCTATCCTCTACTATCCCCCCTCCCATCCCCTCCCCTCCCCTCTTCTCTCTCTACCCCCTCTACTGTCATTCATTTGTCCCCCTTGTATTATTTTTCCCTTTCCCCTCACTTCCTCTTGTATGTACTTTTGTATAACCCTGAGGGTCTCCTTCCATTTCCATGCAATTTCCCTTCTCTCTCCCTTTCCCTCCCACCTCTCATCCCTGTTTAATGTTAATCTTCTTCTCATGCTCTTCGTCCCTACTCTGTTCTTAGTTACTCTCCTTATATCAAAGAAGACATTTGGCATTTGTTTTTTAGGGATTGGCTAGCTTCACTTAGCATAATCTGCTCTAATGCCATCCATTTCCCTGCAAATTCTATGATTTTGTCATTTTTTAATGCAGAGTAATACTCCATTGTGTATAAATGCCACATTTTTTTTATCCATTCGTCTATTGAAGGGCATCTAGGTTGGTTCCACAGTCTTGCTATTGTGAATTGTGCTGCTATGAACATCGATGTAGCAGTGTCCCTGTAGCATGCTCTTTTTAGGTCTTTAGGGAATAGACCGAGAAGGGGAATAGCTGGGTCAAATGGTGGCTCCATTCCCAGCTTTCCAAGAAATCTCCATACTGCTTTCCAAATTGGCTGCACCAATTTGCAGTCCCACCAGCAATGTACAAGTGTACCCTTTTCCCCACATCCTCGCCAGCACTTGTTGTTGTTTGACTTCATAATGGCTGCCAAAAAGACAGCCTTTTTAACAAATGGTTCTGGGAAAACTTGATTCCTATTTGTAGAAAAATGAAACTAGATAGCCATCTCTCACCCTGCACAAAACTAAAATCAAAATTGATTGAAGATTTAGGAATTAGACCAACAACCCTGCAGCTGCTAGAAGAAAATATAGGGTCAACATTCCATCATATAGGTACAGGCACCAACTTCCTTAACAAGACCCCTAAAGTATAAAAAATAAAACCAAGAATCAATAAGTGGGATGTCATCAAACTAAAAAGCTTCTGCACAGTGAAGGAAATAATTTAAGAGCATGAAGAAAGAGCCTATAGAACTGTAGAAAATACTGGCTTCCAAGAAGGGATTAATATCCAGAGTATATAAAGAACTAAAAAAAAAAATCACCAAAACAAACAACCCAAATAACACAATCAATAAATGGGCAAAAATAAAACAAAACAAAACCAAAAACAAACAGAAACTTCTCAAAAGAAGAAACACAAAGGACTAAGAAATATATATAAAAAAGTTCAACAACTCTAGCAATCAGGAAAATGCAAATAAAAACTACATTAAGATTTTATCTCACTCCAGTCAGAATGGCAATGATCAATAATACAAACAACAATAAATGCTGGCAAGGTTGAGGAGAAAAATATACACTTGTACATTTTTGGTGGGATGGAGAACTCATACAACCACTTTGGAAAGCAGTATAGATATTCCTCAAAAAACTAGGGACGGAACCACCTTATGACCCAGCTTCTCACTTCTTGGTATTTTCCCCAAAGATCTAAAATTAGCATAATACAGCAATACAGCCACCTCAACCTTTATAGCAGCACAATTCACAATAGCTAAACTATAGAATCAACCCAGATACCCATCAATAGATGAATGAATGAAGTAATTGTGGGATAGACACACAATGGAGTTGTACTCAGCCATAAAGATGAACTGATATTGAATTCCATGAACGTATGAGTTTGCCGGGAAATTATGACATTTGCTGGTAAATAAGTGGAAATGGAGACTATCGTGCTAAATGAAATAAGCCAAACTCAGAAACTCAAAGGTCAAATTTTTTATCTGATATGTGGAAACTAGAGTAAAATAAATGAAAGGGAGAGGGAAGCACAAGATATCATAAATATAAAGGGAAGATCAGTAGTGTGGAAGATTGAAAGAGTGGAGATATGGGGGAAAAGGAGGCAATGCAGAATAAATTTTCCAAAAAATAGTGTTATATACATATGTAAATATACTACATGGAATTCCATCTTTGTGCCAAGTAAAAAAAAAACAATAAAATATAAACAAAGAGACAAACAAAAGGAAGTCTTGCAGAAGAGAGGAAGGAGAACAGGGGAGGGGAGGGAAGATGGAAGGGAAAATCACAAACTGGTATTGAATTCCATGCATGTATGATTTTGTCGGGATAAAACCAACTACTATGTATAACTGTATTGCTCTAATAAAAATATCTAAGGTGACAGATATGCTAATTACCCTGAGTTTATGACGACCCACTGTATACATGAATCAAATCATCACATGATCCCTCATATACGTGTATAAATGTGATGTGTCACTCAAAAATAAAATTTAAAAAAAGAATGTCCTTGATGAAGGAGCACAAATTATCTATTGCATTTCATCTTGGTCCTCAAGGACAAGTCCCTTTTCCATCCTGTGAGAAGGAAGAACAACAAGCACCAAGCATTCTACTGCATACCTGAGGGTAATGGTTGTTTGTCCCCAGGAAAAGCACACAGAAGACCTGTAACAAATGGACTGGCTGCTTTTTTCATTGTATAGTTTTCTCTTTTTAAATGTAAAATAACAATGGGCAGAAATGTTGCAGTCACTTAGATGTGTGATAAGTAATGAATATTTTCTCAAAAATTAGGGAAATAAATCTGTTTCTTTAAAGAGAACCAACTGTATTTGTTGACAGTGACAAACTTTACCTTTTGAAGGGAAAACTAGAATATTGTATAGTTTTTATCCATCTCTGCTATCTTTACAGCTCTCAACAGTGAAGTAATTTTCTGATATGATCAGGGATAACATTAATAAAGGTTACTTTTTATATTTTCTAATAAATTTTTTCATTATTCAACAGATTTATCGAGCTCAATAGACCCATATTTTTGGTCTTCCTATTTTTCTCCATTTTTTTCTTCCCTTCTTTCTATCTATCTATCCATTTATTTATTTATTTTCAGTGAATATCCAGAGCCTTACACATGTTAGACAAATACTCTATCACTTAGCTACATCTCCAGCAGGAAATATACATTTTGCATGACTAATGTTAAAAAGAAATCACACAAATAAGACCAATGGATTTCAAGGTAACAGTATGAAAAATTATTTGAGCTGCTTTCAGATTCTACCTTGCAACCAATCTTTAAGAAACTACTACTTGGCATCTTGTGATGACGTATCAAAGAAGAATATCCACAATTATATGCAAGGGACTCAAAAATACTTGCCCTTTCCTAAATATGTGTTATATTGATGCAATGTTATTTTGTTTTTGTTTTTCATATACTTGAACCAAAAAGAAAAATGTTGTAAAATATTGGATGCAAAGTGGATGTGAGAACTTCACTTTTCTTCTATTAAACCAGACAGGAAACAGACTTGTGAAAATATAAAACAGTGTTGCCTTTCTTGTTAAATTTCTCTTTTGGAAAACATGTAATGAATTTCTCATTTTATTTTATGTATATGACCACTCACACACACACATAATAAACCCTCTCTGGGGGACCCTTAATAATTTTTAAGGGTGTCAAAGGATCCTGAGTCCAAGAAACTTGAGAGTGACTGTCTAAGGGAATTGAGAGAGGACCCTAAGGGTGTTCCTAGTTCTCTTACTGCCTCTGGTAGGCAGGAGGAAAGGTAGCAAGACTCCAAAATATTATTTTTACTATGTTATCCAGGTGGAGTTTTGATATCCATTTGGGTCCTAGTATTTTAATATTCATTTCCTATTGGTATCCAAACACCCCCCAGACCCCCTATCCACCACAGGACTCTGTTGAAACTCCCTCAGTCAAGAACACAAACACCTGCATCCTTGATTCTTCTTGTCCTTGAGATGATGAAATGGCCCTCAGCCGGGTTATTTCTCATGGCAGGGTGGGTATGGACAACAGACCTGCAGGTGGAGTCAAAATTCTCACCTCCAGGTTTTCCTACAGAATTCTGATCTAGATGATCTGGGACCTTTCAGTGCCTCTGTTTTATCATCAGTAAAATGTGGATGAGAGAGCTAGTTACAGATGTGTGTCCTTCCTACTCCACTTCAATGATGTCACATGGGGAGCTTGAGATCTGCCCTGATGGAGTGTTTACAACACTGACATTGGCAAATGCTATAAATCAGGAATTGATATTTTCAGAGAGCCAGTTATTAAACATTTATCAGTACACTACTGTTTAGCTCTCATTATAGAAAATTCAGAAAAATGTACTTTAAATAGTGCTCAGCAATAGATTGTTCAATAAAACTTAGTTTTTGTTACCATTATTCCTATTTTGCTGGGCATAGGTAATTTTGATGCATACGAAAGTTGGATAAGCATTCATTTGGTAGAAAATAATCTGTTCAATTTTGTCAAAAGCACACAATTGCTCAGTAAATGAAACTCACAATGATCAGGCATCCTCAACAGCTTTCTTCACAGCCCTGGACTTCTGGAACTAGGGGAGTCAGGTGCAGACAGTACTGGTGCATATAGATCCACCTTGCTTTTCCTATGGATGAAGGGTTACAGGTCCCACACATGGAAAGTCTTACAGCCCATGGGCACGCCTGTCACATATAGAGCAATTGTTCTGTGAGTGCAAGTCCAGCACAACTCTGCTTCTCTTTGCCATTCTCAGTGAATCAAAATGACTTCAGTTACAGAGGTGGATTTGAATATTCAGGAGCTTCCTTTTGAATAGTTGTGTAGACGGTAGGAGAGTGGAAAAGCTGTGTAGATGGAAGAGGAAATTTCAGAGGAAAGGGATTCCAGACAACCAGGTGTGAACCAGATGGGGATCAAAACTTACCAGCAGGGTTGCAGCACATCTTCCTTCATCAAGAGAGAACAAAAAAAATCTCAAAACACAAAGCTCTCAAAGTTCTCCCATCTCTTTTTGGGCCTCCCTGACCAAAGGGCTATTTTGACTTTGTTTTGTTCCTGGGTTTATATAATCATGAGACCCTGATAAGGATCTAGGAATTCGCCAAATCCGTTCTCAGCTATCGACCAGTGTCAATTTTCCCTGGAGTTTGATCCAGTTTCACCAGAAATGTCTCGAGCCTTTTGGGGCCCACAAATTCCTTCTGGAGGCAATTCTAACCTCCCTTGAGCCGCAGCCTTTTAACTTTGAAACCAACCTTGATACTCTCTTCCCATTGGGTTCCTTGAATCAGAAGAATTGGCCTTTTGAAAAATGTTCTTAGTAGCTGGATTTTGTGTACAGCATGACAATAAACAGAGCTTCACCTTGTTTTTCAAGGGCAAAGTGAAATTTTCTGGGATCCACACTTGATCCTGGTTAGCCCAAGGGTCTGAGGTATTCTTGGCTTACCAAGTCACAGAACCACAGAGCTCCAGGCATGTCTAGCTTTCAGTTAGGTCAGAACTTTGCCTCCAAGAGCAAAAGGCATCTGAGACATGTGCTTATCTCCTCCATCAAGCTTTCCTGGGGACCAGGACAGGCATTTCTCCAAGGAGTTTATTGACTGGGCTTGCAAACTCAAGTTTTACTTGTGATTGATCTTAGGTACATTTGATTTAAAGCCTTTGATTCAGATCAATTTTCATTTAGATGGAAGAAGAGGAAAGGAAGAGGAGAAGGATGATTGGGATAAGGAGGGCAGAGGTAGAGGATGAGGGGAAGACAAGTGGGAGGAGGTGGGGTGGAAGAAAAAGGAAGATGAGGAGGGATAGAAGGAAGAGGAGAGGTGAAGAAGAAGAGGAAAAGAAAAATGAAGGCACACGGTACATTTAAAAATAGTTCTCATGTGATTACTTATTTTCAGATTAATTTTGCACTTAAATGAGGAAGCATGATATTAATTTGGTTTATGTGTATCTGGTTGCTAATTGAGGTGCATGCTTGTCAAGTCATTACAAGGTGAAATGCCTCTAATTAAACGTATTAATCATGGATTGGGGAGGATATTTTTGCACACTATACTCTCAGTACCTAACGAGGACAGCCACTGTTGTCATTAAGCAATACATATTTAAATATTTTTACTTAAGCCAAAATAGTAGGTTTGCTGGGCATAGCAGCACAATCCTGTTATCCCAGTGACTCAAGAGGCTGAGGCAGGAGGATCATAAGTTCAAATCCAGCTTCAGCAACTTAGCAAGACCCTTAGCAACAGAGTGAGACCCTGTTTCAAAATAAAAAATAAAAAGAATGGGGGATGTAGCTCCGTAGTAAAGTGCCCCTGGGTTCAATCCCCAGTAGCAAGAAACAAAGAAAGAAGACTTACTTATTCTGTATATTGTACCCAGGTTTTAAAAAACAAGGACAACTAGTGGACTTTTAATGTTTCATATTTCTAAATGTTAAATAAGATTCTTTTAAAATAAAACTTAAATATGATTTCTTCTAAACATACAATGAATTATGTGGGTAATTAGTCTTTTAATTCCCCTTTCTTTTCTTTCCTGTCTTTGGGCCAGACAAGAAAGACAATTTCACCTATTTTTCAAACCGTTGAATGCTTTTCCCCCAAAATTCACCCACATTAATTCAAAAGAAGAAAATGTTGTTTCACTATATGTGAGGCACTGAGTTTGATCCTCAGCACCACATAAACAAACAAACAAATAAATAAAGGTATTGTGTCCATTTACAACTTAAAAAATGTAAAAAAAGAAGTTTCTGGTGTTAAAGTCTCTTCACTTCAACAGATAATGATCGTGTAGATGTGTAAGCATCTCTTACTAGTTCATTTGGGATTTTTTTTTTTTTTTTAAACCCAGGGGCCCAATTCCATTTGGAATGCCTTTCCCTTGGTACCAAACCTTCTTAAACTTGGACACCATGTGAGCCGACAAAGCAATTAAGGATATTGATAGTAGAACTACATATTTACAAGATATTCATGAAATCTTGCATGAACTAAAGGTAAGACACATGGGTATACACTCTTTATAAAACTTGTTTGGAACATCCACATGACTGTATCATATTTGATCAAAAAAAAAAAAAAGTTCCAGTGTCACAGTGACAAATGTCAGCTTTAACACAGCCTGAGCAAAAAACTATCTCTGAACACATTTGATTAAACAAATGTTTTGTGTTTTGTCTTAAAAACTGGGAGCTGGGCCTAGCATATGTGAAGCCCCGAGTTCCATCCCGGGACTGAGGAAAAAAAAAATCCCCTGTTTCCTTTGATGCGTTGTCAAGTTCACTCCTATTTTTGGCCCTTCCATCTACAGGAAGTGTTCCCTAGCTTTATCTGACCGAAAGGTCTCTCCAAGACAATGTTTCTTCTTCCTAGTGACACTTTAGTGGATGTTTCTTCTGCTCAAGAACTTTCAATGAGTCACTCTTCTCACACTGCACATGACCCTGCTGGGCTTCCATGGTATGTAGTCTGGTTCTTTTTTAAAGATAGAGTGAGAGAGGGAGGGAGAGAGAGAGAAAGAATTTTTAATATTTATTTTTTAGTTATCGGCGGACACAACATCTTTGTTTGTATGTGGTGCTGAGGATCGAACCCGGGCCGCACGCATGCCAGGCGAGCGCGCTACCGCTTGAGCCACATCCCCAGCCCTAGTCTGGTTCTTTGAATTTTACTTTCCACCACTCTCTGAAAGTCACCTCCACTGAGGCTGGCTGGTCCCCTCTCTTCCTCTCACACATTGACTTTCCTTCTTTGCCAGTGACTACAGCACCAACCTTGTTTCTCGAACCCATTATCCTGTCTCCATTACTGAACCCTTACTAAAACACCCTCAAACTTTATAGCAGACTCTTAATTTGTATGTAATGTGTGTGTGCACTCATGTGTGCATGTAGTTGGGAACACGGTACTTAGGAATTTGATGGAAGCTGTCAACCCTCCTGACAGAGGACGGCTTCCACAAACACATGTACATTCAGAGGGGCTTACACTGAGGGCCTGTGGAGTCCATGTTAACCCTGTGCAAGAATTTGCATTTGAGAAAGTCTAAGGTTTGATAGAGGTGAGCTTCAAGTCAGTCCTGAAAGAATGTAGATAGCAACCCCCACCACCACTCATTTCACCTTGGCCATTGGTGCTTCCCACATATTCACTGTTTTCTGATGTTTAAGCTAATTTTCCCTCCTCAGTTAGACTGTGAATTTCTGGATAGATGACCTTAGATGACATTACAAATCACCTTAATTAAACAGGAGATAATAAATGTAGTTGAATACTCATCCATCGGTACACATTAGAATGCTAACGCAGGTCATGTCGTATTGTCTAAAGGGACATGTTTTAAGTACCATAGAATATGGGTTTCCAGGCGTAACTGGATAACCATGGGATTCCACTCTGGGATTCCAGTGGAGAGGAAGCAGGGATTTCCTTCTCATCCCACTCCTGACGCCCTGCTGAGCTGCCTGCTCTGCCAATATCAGGGGACACTGACAACAGGGGAGACTGAGGCTGGCTGCAACATTTTTTATTATTAGATCCATGTTTGTTTTCCTTCTAGGTTTGGCAGGTAAGAGAGGAAATAGAATAGAAAGCAAGATAAATAAAGAGAAAGAGGAGTGGGGAAGCAGGAGGCAGGAGGAAGAGGCAGAAAGTGGAGGCTAGAGGCTCAGAAGAGATCCAATAAAAGAAAAGTAACTATGCTGGTGCCTTGGTTTTCCAAATTCAATTTCCTTTAGATGTTTTGAGCAATCTTTTTTTAAAAAAAAAAAATATATATATATTTTTAGTTTTATATGGACACAATACCTTTATCTATTTATATATTTGTTTATTTATGTGGTGTTGAGGATCAAACCCAGTGCCTCACATGTGCTAGGCAAGCGCTCCACCACTGAGCTACAACCCCACCCCTGTTTTGAGCAATCTTTTTATCATTGGCAAACACGAGGAGAAGTGCTGAGGTGGGTAGCAACACATTTACAAGTTCAAGTCTATAAATCTGCAGGTCTCAAAATTAATCAGTCTTACTACAGGGTTTCTATTTTTGTCTATATTCTGCTATTGCCCCAAACTCCAAATAATGTTGCATGCATTTTATTTCTTAATTCCACTAATATTTTCATTTCTCAGACTGAATCTACCTTCGTTAGTCATTCTCTAATCATGATCTTCTTTTGGTGGGGGATCATAATGACCTCACTTTTGCCAGTACTTTACAAAGAGCCCCGCCCTTCAAAGAGCTATCTAATACATTTTAAAAGGTCAGAGGATAAAAAATATCTTGATATTTGATGAATATTTGCACGTGCATTTAATTTACTTGGGGGTAGATAAAGAATGGCTATTACAAAAGCAAATATAATAATTGTCTTAATTAGGTGATAAAGCTGGAATTGGTTTTTCAGGAGAGCTGAGAGTCAATATGCCAAGTAAATGTTTGTAGAAGATGTAACTTGTGATGGGCACTTACTTGAGTGTCTTAATTGACCTCATTTTTTATTATTATATCCATGTTTGTTTTCCTTCTAGGACTTTTATATTTATAAATATACATGGACAGCCAGGTGCTGTGGCACATGCCTGTAATCCCAGCAACTCAGGAGGCTGAGGCCAGAAAAATCACAAATTAGAGGCCAGCCTCAGCAACTTAGTGAGACTATGTCTCAAAATAAAAAATAAATATGGCTTGGGACATAACTCAGTGGTAGAGAACCCCTGAGTTCAATTTATTCATATATAAATGATATTTCCTGTATATATATGGACTGTGAAAACTATATTATATATGTTAGGGGAAAGAGAGGACCAGCAACTTCTAGGTCATGGTTTCCCAAGGTTTGGTACTCAGAAATATGGTTTAAGGCAGTTGGCAAACGTTTTTCTCAAAAACAAAACAAAAAAAAACAAATAGTGAATATTTCAGGCTTTGTAGGTCATGGGGACTGTGTTCCAACTTTGCCATCCTACTAGGAAAGGGGCCACATCTATTGAAAAGCAGACATGGCTGTATGCCAATAAAACTTTATTTAAAAAAAACAGGCAGAAAAACAACATGCAGTTTGGATGTAACACCATTTTAAACATATAAGTTAATCAATTGAGACTATAAGATGTCAGCAGCTATTCTACAAATACAGTGTGAAAGTTTGGTTCACAACCTGTTTGCACTTATTTTGGTTTCATAAAGACATTTTTTTCCCTCTTCTTATTTCTAGATTGTCAGTTTAGCAGCTAAAGTTGCTGTGGGGATGGTGTTTCCAGAAATTGTAAGTCTTCTTACTATAACAGCAGGACACATCTGGCCTGCCCCTGTCTTTGTGAATAAGTTTCATGGCTACCTTCAAGCTCCTGGGCAGGGTTTAGTTGTCACTGCAGTGATGTATGGCCCACAAAACCTAAAATTTACCCTCTAACCTTTTGTAGGAAATGTCTGTAGAGCCACGACTTGTATGTGCAGTAATTCACTTCAGTCTTAACCTGAAGCCAACATACAAGGAATGAGAAGAGAGAATTTTGAAAGTTCTCACCACACACAAAAGTAGGTAAATGTTCGAGGTGATGGATATTCTCAATACACTGATATGATCATTATAAGATGTATATGCATGTATGAAAACATCATCACCCTGTAGACAGGTACAATTATGTGTCAATTAAAAATAAAATAAAAACATACAAGGGGGTCAACTACATATCATAGACATTCAAATATTCATCTTATGAATTTATGATTCATAGACAAATCTGATAAGCTTGTGAACACAAAATGATCGTCATACCACCAAAAAGAACTCTCACCATGTGTCCTGCGTCACTTGAAGCACTTTCCTGGCCATGTTCTCACACCATGGAAGTATAGTTCGCCTTCTACCAGTTGAAAGTTCCAGGTCAAGCATCTGCCATCGTCAGAACTCTGTCCAGGAGAAAGTGAAGACAGACACAGACAAAGGGACAGATGAGAAGGCTATTTAGTCACAGATTCTATGCACAAACTGTATTATCACAGCTGGGCTTTTTGCAAGTTTAAATGCACTTTTCCCTTAGAGTTTTAATATGGGGATATTTGTATTGGGAACCATTGCCATCTCTTTTCCTACCCTTATCTGGGAAGGTTTGGAAAAGTACAGCACACTTCTCATCTGCAGCCACACCGAGGCCTGAAGGGGTCTCTCTATTGTGGATGTCTGTTGTCACTTTTCCTATAGTTTTTCAGGCTTTGTTATGGTTAGAATATGATTTAATTTTATCCCCTGAGATAAAATTAAACTTTTTGTGTTGGGAGCTTTGTCCACAGTGTGGCCATGTGAGGGGGTGGGTGGGGCCTTTAAGATGTGGAGCCTAGTAGGAGGTCTTTAGGTCTTTGGGGGAACTACTTTCAAAATTCATTAATGTAGCTCTCAGGAGACCCCCAACATCTCTGAGAGCAAGTGTTATAAAAGTCTGCCCCTTGAATCGCTCTCCAGATTTCCATTTTTCCATGCGCTCTGTCTCTCTCACATACATTTCTGCCATGATGCCATCTGTCAAGTAGTACTCACCAGGGTGGAGCTGATGCTAGCAACCTTCCCTTTGAATCTCCAAAACGGTGAGCTAAATAAACCTCTATTATTCATAGAGTTAGCCTCAGGTATATAATCAGAGTAACAGACAGTAGACAAGTATAGCTGATTCATTGTTCTACCAAATATCTCCCCACCATTGTAGGCTTCATGGAATCAGCAGAGACAAAAACATTTAGAGAGGCCGTTGATAATTATTTCCCTCAAATGAAGAATCAGACAGTGGATTTGTTACGATAATATCCTTCCTCAGGGTCATTTTTAAAGTTCTCTTCCCATTTTCCTATGATGTTAATTATCTTTTTTAGTATGAGCCTCTTAAATAAAATTTGCCAACAGAGCCCAAGAAGAGGGTCTTGCAGCTTTGAAATTGAGCTGTGCCATTCAGGAGCAGGTGGTGCGTCTCCGGAGATTGGAATGGTTTCTGACACCTTGGCACTTTAACTGGGTACTTAATAAATCTTTAATGAGCACAGCTCCTTGGATAAAACTCCATGGGCCTGCAGAAGCTGTTTTTGCTCATTAACTCAAAAAGTATTAATCACACCCTTACCATTGTAATAGGTCCGTGTGGGGCGGACAGGGACGAGTGGGGCTCAGCCTCACCCTGTAGGAGTTTCAATATGGCTGTCTTGGCAGGCTTAGCCTGTTGGTACATTTGGGGAATTTTTCTTCCTCAAAAAAATTCCACATGTGGATCTCACGGCTACTCAGCCAAACTTGACAGCCTCCCTCTTTTGTTATTTATCTGTAATAAAAATGTGAGTAATGATAGGGATAGCCCAGATATCTTAATGCCTTTTATGCCTGTCAGGACAGAGGCTGCCCCGGCCTGTGTAGGCCCCAGGGTGCCGTGTCAAGGGAGGGGCTGGAGGGCAGGTTGAGCCTGTGGCTGGTTTGCTGTGTCATCATTGGCTTTCCACGTGATGGTGGGGCTCCAAGGGGAAGAGTGAGAGGATGATGTGACAATTTTTAATCACATGGCATCAAGAAGAGTCACCATCAGCTTGTATGCAAGCCCCAGTCATGCTAAGTGGGAGATTCAGGAAAGTAAGGCCATTGTAGCAGGTAGACAGGGGGCCAGCTGTGTAAGTGGCCTGGGGGCTCCTGCAGGGCTGAGTGGGGGGCTGGAGATGTGCTGATCCTGAGTCCAGCCTCACCCCCATAAGACCCACAGCACTAGGAGACACTGGTGGTCTAATCCACAAAGAAGATCTTGTAGGGTATGAGAACTATGATGGAAAAGAAGAGGGGTATACAGGGTTTCCCACAACTTCTTTGTGTCTTTGGTCTCTGTCCCTCTGTTTCTATCTCCCACTTTCTCTATCGCCCTGTCTCAATGTCTATTTCTGTCTCTTTCTCTCTCTTTTTCTTTGTTTCTATCTCTGGGCCTCTCTTGCTCTGTCTCTCTCCCCCTCTGTCTCTTTGTCACTCAGTCTTTCTGATTCTGTCTCTTGGTCCAGTCTTTCTGATTCTGTCTCTTGGTCTCTGTCTCTCTCCTTGCCTCTGTCTCTTCCTATCTCTGTGTTTCTTGGGTTCTCTGTCTCTTCCTCCCTCCTATTCTTTATCTCGATCTCCGTGACTCCCTGTCTCTCTGTCTCTGTCATTTTCTTTCTCTCTCTACCTCAGTCTGTCTGTGTCTGTCGATTTCTCTGTCTCTGCCTCTTGCCGTGTAGGGGAGATCATGGAATGGGCTAGTGCTTATTCTCTCTCCCAGCTGCTTTGGCTGAGGGTGGAGGGAGTTATCCTCACACACTGACACACCCATTTTCTGCCTTCAGGCAGAGAGACTAGCTCCTCTTCTGCTCTGGGATCCTTTTTGATTTGGCTGCTGCCTCCAGGGTATCTATCTGGTGGTTTTTTTTTTTTTTTTTTGACCTGGCAAGCTGGAGGGGAAGCCCTGTGCACATATCTACAGAACTTTGAGCTTCTTAGAGAGATTTTTGGCAGAAGAGAGGAGATTTTCCCTTCCACAGAGACTTGCGATTGACCTGTGAACCTGCTACCCCAAGTCCTGGGTTTGCTAACTTCAAGGCAATTTAACTGTTCCTCAGTGACTTCAGCCCAGACCTCAGGGAGGGCCTGGATCTATGCAAGCCACTTCTAGAAGTCAGCGTGCACACAGGCAGGCGAACCAAAATGCGTTAGTTATCTTTACAACACTTTTAATTATGGGGTAAGCATGTCAAGGCTGTAATTCAATATGTAAAGATAATTACACTTTGAATTTGTGCCATGCCATCTCCACACCTTCCCTCACATTAACTCTTCCCATCCCTAGTGGGTAGCAAGAAACTTTGGGGTGGCTCTTCTGACAGCTCCCTGAAGGAGAGGATGGAACACTTTTATGAGTTGGCATGAAGGCTCTTTGCTAGATCTGAAGAGGTCACCTAACCCTAGTTTTAAGAGAAAAGAATTCTTTTGTTCCCAGAAAGACTCTTGAGGATTGGCTGGCTCTGAGAGAGCCTCACTTCAAGGGCTAAATTGCAGTGTCCGGAAACAGGAGATTTGTTTGGTGCCTCCTGCATTTCCTTTGGGAACTTTGGAACAAAAGCAAATGAACATGAAAGTCTCCAAGGGTCACGTGACCTGTCTGGCCCTTGATGTCACATCCTTCTGGGGACCTGACTAGAAACGCAGCCCGGGGGCCACTGCTCTTTTATCCTCTGGGGGCCACATACTTAGTAACACTGCATTTTTCCTTCCATTTATAAATGGTTAATTTAACAACACCATCGCTCACATGGCCCCCAAGAGCCCTCTGTCAGGACCACCCATTTCATACCAACTTTTTGGCCCTGGGTTGTGCTTCCTGGAAGACAATTAAAATTCATATTCAATTAGGGAATTGATTGTTTCTCTAGTTTCCCTTGAGATAATTTTAATGAAAAAAGAAATCATTTTTCTAATGGACCTCACTTACTCTACTGTGTTTAGCTATTAATTTTTTTTCTCTGATTTTTTTTCATGAGAATGCCCCAGTTTCTCTTATTGCTCCACTTTGTAGAGCTAAAGTTGGGCATATTGAAGAGTAAAACAAAACAAAAATTAAAGTTTAATAAGTTTCTTTGGTCAGGAAATATTTGTACCAGTAGTGCACGATTTGCTACATGTGGAGTTTTAACTGTGACATTTAAACTATTCCCACAGGGTGAAATAATATTTATATTCTCCCTTGTTAATGGTAACTTTCAGTAGGAGGAATGCATAATATTTTATATGGTGGGAAATGTAATAAATATACAAATTCTTTGAGGAAAAAAAATAACCTTAGAGATCATGTAGGTGGATGGTTTTCAAGTTATTTAATCGATAGGCTTCTAATATAGCAGATAAGAGTGAAGCTAATTTGGGTGAGAAAGCTATGGACCTGCTATAGTTTGATTTGTTCCCCAAAGTTTCATGTGCTGGAAGCTTGGTCCCAGTGTGGCAATGTTGAGGTGGTGGGACCTTTAAGAGGTGTAGCCTAGTGGAAGGTGGTTGTTAGGTCATTGGAGGACCTGCCGTCCAAAGGGATTGATGCTGGTCTTACAGAGTATGTTCTCAAAAGAGAACTTTTTAGAAAAAAGAGCAAGACTGGCTCTTTGCTGTTCCCCGGGGCTTCCTATCTCACCATATGATCTTCCTTGAATATGGTCCCACCGTGATGATGTTTGCCATTAGTCCCTCACCAGAGTTCAGCAGAACCAGTGTCATATTCTTGGGCCTCCAGAACTGTCAGCTAAATAAACCAGTTATAGTAACAGAAAAAAAAAACTAATACAGAGTCTTAAAAAGTCAGCTCACCCACCTTGGCAATGACAAATTAAGAACCCCTAGTTTAAACCCAAGTCTCCAAAGCAGATGTGCGAAATGATCAGTGGGCATGTGGAAAGAAAATGAGAGAAGGTCTACTTGTTTTATCTTACCTTCAAAGAAAACATTTTTGTGTCTTTGTACAATTTATGTAATTTATTGATATGGTAGAACAAATATATATATATATATATATATATATATATATATATATTCTGTGTGATGCACACACACACACACACACATACACACACATCATTTATAAATAAATGCCCATTTCCTGGGTGCAGATTTGCAAAACTTTTACTGAAGGGCTATACAATTTTAAAAGTTGGAGACCCATGCATGAATGCATATTGCTTGAAAAACACTGATTGAGCACACCTCTGCTCTAATGCATTCATCTCCTTTTTGCTACAAGCAAGGTGGGCGATGAAGTGCTCTGTCACAAGCAGATGGGCAGCTACTGTGGGGGCCTGGGCTCTTGACATACACCAGTGCTCTTGTCATTACACTTGCCACTTCCCAGGCTCACAGGCATTGCAAAGATGATGATTATCAGCACTCTAGGGTTGGGAGAGTAGCTTAGTGGTAGAGCATTTGCTTAGCATGCGTGTGGCTCTGGGTTCAATTCCTAGCACCTTAAAGAAATAATCAGGGTCCTTTGATTGACACATTGCCCACTGGATTTACCCTCACTCACACAGTTCTTCCAACGAATGCATCTATTCTTCTCTTAGAGAATTTAAATATCTTCTTATAACAAAAAAAAAATTTCTTTTTTTCTTCCCCACAGTAGACCCATTGAAATAAAAAAGTGTTTGAAAAAAGGAGTAATCACTGACATATGCAGAAGGAAAGAATGACCACACACAGGATTTAGGTGTGTCACATGTCAATGATTAAGATTCCTTGATTTTGATTTTGAGGATAATCCTTATCTGGCAGAAGCTGGATAGAAGTGTTCTGTGAAGAGAGGTCTTAACGGAGGCCTGTGTGGGCACAGGCTGTATGTTCGTGGGGTGATTTTGCTCCACCTGCACCAAATTATTTTGATTGTGTAGCTTTATAATAAATCTTAGAATCAGGTGGGATTAGTTCCCCAGCTTTGTTCTTTTTCAGAGCTGTTTTGGCTATTCAGGTTCTTTGCATTCATGTGAAATCCAGTGTGTCCATTTCTATTTGTGATTTTAATGGAGATTGTTTTGCATCTATAGTGGGAAAACTGAAATCTTAGCATAAAATCATATGGTTCTTCTTTTTTTAGTTTGTTAATATAGTAAGTTACATTGATTGATTTTTGAATGTTAAACTTAAGTGTTTTGCTGGGATGAGTGAGTCTCACTTTGTGTGTGTGTGTATTCAATCTGCCAAATTTTTTAATAAAATATTTGCATCTAAGTTCATGGGTAATATTGGTCTGTTCAATTGTTTTTTTCCTCCTTTTTCTTTTCTTGTAATTTTTAAATATATATATATATATATATATATATATATATATATATGTATATGTATGTATAGCTTTGGTATCATGGTAATGTGTACCTCACAGGATGAGTTGGGATACATTTTATCCGTTTCAATTTTTCAGAAGGGTTTGATTAGAATTGGTGATATTTTTTTTTCCATAAATGTTTGGTAGAATTCCCTAACAGAGTTCTGGAACCTGGAGGGGTTTGTTTTAGGCCAAGTTCTTAACTTCGGATTAAACTTCTTTTAAGTGATTTTTTTGTGGATTGTAGTTTTCAAAGACTGTCTTTATCAAAGTTGTCAAGTTTACAGACATGAATTAATAATATTCACCTATTATTATTTTAGTTCCTCTTGGTGGCTTTTGCTTCCTCTTTCTTTCTTTATGATCAGCCTGAATAGAGGCATATTCATTTTATTGATCAAGCCAAACAATAAGCTTTTGGTTTCATTGATTTTTCTCTACTGTTTTTCTGGCTTTGTGGCATTGATTTTTCACTTTGATCTTTATTATTTCTGCTTAATTTCTATGCAATTTCTCATTTCTATTTTTTTACCATAAAATTGTATATCTTTAAGATAAGGAACGTAATATTTTGTGATATTTTGTGTCATGGTTACTACAGTCAAGCTAGTTTACATATCCATCACCTTTTATAGCTCCCTTTTGGTGTATGTATGGTAGGAACACTCAAGGTCTCTCTTAGCCAATGTCAAATATACAACACATTATTATTAACTATAGCCACCACACTGTATAGTAGATTTCTAGAACTTATTCATCCCACTTAACTGAAACTTTGTACTCTTTGACCAATATCTCACAATCTCCCTCCACCCATCCCTAGAAACCATCATTCTAGAAACTAATTCTATGAACCTGACTGTTTAGATTCTGTGTATGAGTGAGATCATGTATATCCCTTTTTCTGTGCCTGGCTTGTTTCACTTAGCACAGTGTCTTCTGGGTTCATCCATGTTGTTGCAAATGAGATAATCTTTTTTTCCCTAAATCTGAATAATATTCCATTAAAGGTCGGTCGGTCTGTCTATCTCTCTATCTATCTAATCTAGTCAGTTATTTATCCACTCATGCATCAATGGACACTCAGGTGTTTTCCATATCTTAGCCATTATGAACAATGCTGCACTGGCCATGGGAGTGCAGATACCTCTTTCAGCAAAAGATAGGTATTTGCAAGAATGTGGAGAAAAGGAAATCCTCAGACACTGAATGAGGATGAAAAATGGTGCAGCTGCTATGGAAAGCAATATGAAGATTCCTCCCCCAAAATAAAAATAGAAATACCACATGATGCAGCAATCCTACTTCTGGGTGTATAGTGTTCCAAAAAGAAATTAAATCAGTGTGCCAAAGAGATATTTGCATTCGGGTCTCCACTCAAATATTCTGATGGCTCTTTTTATAATAATCTCACTGGTAGGGATACTCAACAGTTTTTCCTCAGACCTCTAATACTGATTGGTCTGTGCCATTTATTTATTATAGATACATCTTTGGATGTTAGGTTGTACCTGAAGGACTGAACTATCATTCCATCTCTGCAATGGAGGGTGGGTGACAAATTTGTTTTGTGGTTATAGTCTTTTCCTCTGTGCTCTGTCCTGCTGAGCCAGTCCAATCAAAACTATGACATGTGCACTCAAGTCAACTTGGAAGAACTATAATACCTAGAGATTACAAAGTAGTGGTTGTCAACTTTTAGGTTTTATTTTTCCTCATTTATAATATATATTTATTTGTTCTAATTAGTTATACATGACAGATGTATTTTGACATATCATACATAAATGGAGTATAACTTCTCATTCTTCTGGTTGTACATGATATAGAATTACATTAGTCATATAATCATATATGCATGTAGGGTAATAATGTCCCATTCATTCCACCGTCCTTCCTACCCCTAGAACTCTCCTTTTCCTTTAAGCTTTTTAATCTTATGAGGAATAATAATTTTAAAAAAGATGGCTAAGGATTCTTTCCACTAAAATACAGGTTAACATATAACACTTAGAATATAATTTGGCAGGGGTGGTAGTTGTAGATTCAAGTTTACCTTTGGGTCCTTCCAGTTACGGGGATCTGGCTATGAAATTGTGGCCAGACAGGTTTTTCTCATGGTTCATGGAATTCTTATAGTGAAGATGTGTCTTAGACTTGAATTTCTACCTATTTCTCAGGTGTCAAGCTATTTTGAACTAACTATATATTGTGTATGATCAAGGTATGCTCAAGGAAAAAGATACGACCATGAGAGTCAGTAACATACAGCAAGACTTATTGGGTGGTGCTTGGCCAGGACTGCATGGCACAGAGAATCCCTCAGCATGAGACTGTCAGAAGGCTACATCCAGCAGGGATCGGAGCACGGGACTCCCTGGTGGGAAAGATCATCTGAGAGAGGCCTCATGTGTAATATACCTCTAGGTATATTAATCAGTTTTGTGTCATTGTAACAAAATACCTGACACAGGCTGTGATGAAAATGAGGTTTATTTAACTCACAGTTTGGGAGATTCAAAATCCGAACAATGGTGTAGTCTCTGACTTTGACAAAGAGCCTATGGCAAATGATTGATGGTAGACCACATGTTGGGGCAAGTGGTTACATTTTAAGCCAGGAAGTAAAGAGACTACAGTGCCAGAATCCCTTCTGAGGGCATGCCCCCAAAGACCAAAGGACCTCAAATTATCTCCCAAAGGTTCTATCACCTCCCAATAGTGCTCCCATGGGGATAGAGACTTCAGTCACAGTGGGTCTTTGGGGAATACTCAAACCATACCCAAACACAGCAGCAGGTGATATACTTTGTCACTCTGCAACATGGTAGGGAGTCTCTGGGTCGGAGAGTTCCTAAGGGCAGCAGTGGCTCTTTTCGCAATAGGCAACCACTGTCAGGTAAATGTTTCAGGGTATGCAAAACAGGCACACTCTGACTGGCCTAATATCTGCTTGCTTTGGGCTAATATAAAAATAATTGGATATGTAAAAATTTGAGTTTGGTGCCAGCAGACTTTTCAACTAATGGGCTTCAGCCTGTAGTGAAATAATAAACAGCCCAAGGGCTGATACACCAAGGCCATCTTTGGCTCATTTATGTAACATGATATTCAGATGGTTAAATGAATTTGTCAAGGAAGAGAAGCAATTTACTATAAATGACCAGAAAGCCTAAGCCTTGGAAAATTCATAATCATAGAAACACAGTTTATTTCCACATTTACTACCTGGTTGACTCTATTATATGTCATAAATGAATTTAAGGGCTGAGGTTACAGCTCAGTGGTAGAGTGCTAGCCTAGCATGTGTGAGGCACTGGGTTTAATTCTTAGTACCACATATAAATAAATAAAATAAAGACCACTGAAAACTAAAAAAAAAATTAATGAATTTAATCTTTATCAATAATGAGGAGATTCTGTTCCTACTGGAAACCATCTAATTTAGAGTGGGCTGGAGTTTGGGTAGGAAAATAAGAAACTAAGTTAGAAACTGGAAACAAGGCCCACCCGTAACCTTCTGGATTCACCAGTGTGAGTTGAAAGATCAGCTACACTCATTTCTCCATGTAAGTGGAGCTGACATAAGCAACTGGGTTAAGGGAAGAGAAGACTTTTGGTGTCTTGTGTCTTTGAGCAATGTCATTTACTTAATGAAATTTACTGTACAAGGTGGGATGTGGCAGTGAACAAAATAGATAAGTAAGGTGCCTGCTTTCATGAAACTTGAGGGATGCAAGATCTAGGGTTAGTGCATAATAATTGGGGGTGCTGAGTTCAATGATGGTGGAAATTCAGGGCATGAGGACTTAATTTAGAGGCAAAGGAAGGTGGATATTAAGCAGTGGAAGAAACTTAATAAGAATTTTATTTTCAGGCCAAAATTTTAGCTATGGAGTAAAACAGTTTCAACTTTGTAGCATGTTGGAATTTACAGTATAACAGAAATGCAATGATAATTTATTTCTTTAGTGCTTTGAAAGATATCTTTCCTGATTCCAAATATCTCCTTCCTGATTTGAGTCATTTCCAACTCTTTCAAATAACAAGATTTTTTTTTTTTTTTTTAATCTGGGGATGTATGAAGTCTATAATCAGAGATCTTACGGAAGTCATTTTATTCTTCACTTCCTCTTGCTGGGTTTGACCAATGTTTAACAGCTGAGCTAAAATACTACATTTGACTAGTAGAGTTGAAGTTTGTTCTCAGTCCTGTAACGTAGAACTCAGGATTTCAGTTATGGATCATTTACAATGAATTACTCTCCTATGTTACAACTTCTATAATCTCAAATTTCTGAACATACTCAGAATGAGTGATACCAGGATTTAAAATTAAGTATTTTGGGGCTAGTAGAACTCAAGATGCTATAATTGGTTAACATCACTCTGAAGGATTTTTGTAATTCATGTGATTATACACAGCAGTGGCCTATTTTTTTTAAATTCCATTTGCTGTATATAAAGCAAGTCATATTATTTAAGATGATCACAAAATGCCACATTGCGTTACAGACAAAGCTTAATGTCTAGCTCAGCCAGGCTGAGTGGCTTTGTGTTTATCAGACAGAAGTAATTTGGAGCTGCTGCCCGCATACCTACTCGTAAACATCTCCATAGAACCAGTGCACACCCTTATCTTAAGGCACATTTGCACCCTGTTAAAGTGGCGACCTTAGCTTTTTAAAGTGTATGCATATGGCTTGAAACACATTTATCACTTTCCAAAATCCTTCAAGTATTTGTGTGGCAATTTCCATAAACCAGATTTCAAAGCAGGTGGGCATGCTGCCAACAGACAGACCAACCCAGGGGTGGGACTCTGGCATTTCTTCTTGAATGCTTCATGCCATTAAGGAAAAGTGTTTCAAACAAGAAGAGAGTCCAATTATGCCAAGTTGTGAAAGTTTTTTTTTTTTTTTTAAAACGTCCTGGATTTACAGTAATTTAAGGTTTTGTGCCAAGCTATAAATATTTCTAATTTTAGCTCAGATCCTTAATCACTAATCATAACACTGTATGCATCTTTTTTCTATTCTATTCCTAACCTCTCCATTTTGCAAAAACCCAGGGAAAGAAGTGGCAGCTCCTCTAATTATCTGACTTTGAGCTTGTTCACCAGCAGCACTTCTGACCACTCACGGTTAATTCGAGGCAGCGCAGCCAGGCGCCTGTCAACTCTAATGGATTCATCACTATTAATAAGTTAGGCGCCTAATTTACTACGAGTTGGCACTAGCAGTGACGCTGAGAAAAGATCACATGTCTTAGCTGACGTGCGGATTCTTCCCTGCTGAAATGGACTTTTCTGCCAAAGTCAATGAGAAAAACTGACAGTGCTGGATGACTAAACGCTCCATCTCATGCAGAGCCTTTGGCAGCTTGCACCTTTCTGCAAAACACAGCATGTTTTAAAAATTCCTCCAAATAACGACGATAATAATAATGGAGATACTTAGCAAGAGGGGGAAAGACTGGTTTTCATATAATCTGCATCGAGTCCAGAAAAGTTGAATTGACGTTGGCGGGAGAGACATTGGATCATCTGTCAGAGTGGATCGATTCTCAGGAACCTGTGCCACACTCGGCTGCCTACCTTGTTGGCCAAACAAATGTGTATCATTGACTTTAGTTGAAAGGCTAATTTCCCTGTCTGTTAAAAAGGATCAAGCAACTGAGAAAGAAGTCCTTCAGCAAGCCTCTGAGCCTCTTTGTTATGGAGAAATGTCTGGAGAGCTGTATATGGTACCAGTAATTGTTTACTCAAGTAGCTAGACATGCCTTTTCAAAGTAATCATGTCCAAAGAACTTAGGTGGTTCTGCAATTTTTACAATGTCTAGATGACCTGGGCATGCCCTGGGCATCAAGTGCTGATTCAGAACTCTCAGCAAAGGAAGAAGGGTAATGCAGAGACAGTGGAGGTCATTCCTGGCACCCAAAACCAAGCAATTGGAGGTTACATCAGGGACAGGGAGAAACAGGCCGCAAAAATAAATGACCCAGCTTTATCTGTTACAAAACTAAGTTATCTCTTCTGGAAGAAAGAAATCACTGAAGTTTCAGGGCTTATCCTACTTACTATTTTGGGGGATAAATTGAAAGCTAAACAAAAGAAAAAAAATATATAAGTTTTCTTTGATGCCATTTTGAAGTTTTTATTTTCTTTCTAACAAATTCATGTTATGCTTTAGGATTAATAATAATTCAGGTTTAAATGTTTGAAATTATTTTTAAATTCTTATATGTTAAGTTAAAATAAATAACTAAGGCCTAAGAAAAAGAAGTACTCTGATGATCATATTCTGTGAGAACGAGGATCTGAGAAAAAGATGGCTTCCATGATAACCTCAAATGTGATCAAAAGCAATGAAGTATCAGAACAGTCCATTTTTGACATACACAAAGCAAGAAAGAGATATTGATTAGCAGTTGGTTAACTTTTATAAGTTCATGTTCAAGTTCAAGTTCACTT
>NW_025999929.1:875296-1114947 GCF_001458135.2 Marmota marmota marmota | reverse complement strand
TTTTTGTTTTTTTTTTTTTTTTTTTTTTTTGGTAAGTTGTTAGGCTTTTCATTAAGTGACTGAGTACCCCAGGCTAAACTTCCAGCCTGGCTTTTCAATCCTGGTGTGCCTTACCCCCTGCTGAAGAGATTCCTATCCAGCCTTTGTCTTTGTGGGAAACTCAGCAAGAGTCACAGAGGACACAGAAAAGAACACCCAGTGTGATGATGGGATTCGAAATCTGTCACTGGTGAGGTGAAGGACTCTTTCTCTTTATCTAACAGAACCTCACTTACCAGAAGTTCCTTCCAGAATTGATAGTGCTGTCAGGTCTGGTTAAACCAGGGCAATAGAAGGTACCAGAAAGTCTGGGTTCAAACCATGTTTCAAACATCTTGATAGATTCAAGCTAACTCCTTAGAGAAAGGGAGACAAAGAGATCTGAACCCAATGTTATCAAATCTGTTGTAGGAAATCTAGCCCTGTCTCCTGGCCTCAATGACAAGGACACTAAGCTGACACTAAGTTTGGACCTCCTGAGAGAGCAGCACCATGCTGTCTATTTCTTTTCTTTTCTTTTTTTTTTTTTTAAATATTTTTAGTTGTTGATGGACCTTTATTTATTTATTTATTTGTATGTGGTGCTGAGATTTGAACCCAGTGCATCACACATGCTAGGCAAATGCTCTACCACTGAGCCACGACCCCAGCTCCGTGCTGTCTGTTTCTTTAGACGCTGCTTTGTCTTGTTGTGAAAGAGCAAACTCTTACTTCCAACTGCCGCAGCTGACTGGTTACTTGATATGGAGTCAAAGGTGACCATCCATAGTATGGACATTAGCCAGGTGGCTGGCCTCCATGTGGACCCTCTGTGAAAAACAGCCCCATAAACAAATGACTTTAACAATCCATGTAGTTCTCTGGGAAGTCATAAATGACAGTGGAACAAAAAAAAAGGTAATTTTGTTCAGCTCAGGCCTATGTCTCAGACTCTTTAGAGCTTACGTTTCTATTGTTTATTTTACTGGTGGCATTCAAGTATTTTTATTTATCATTATTATCATCATCCTTGATACTGGGTATTAAACCCAGGGGTTCTTTACCACTGAGCTACTGTCCCAGCCCTTCCCAGGGATCTTGCCGAGTTGTTGAGGCTGGATTTGAACTTGTGATTCTCCTGCCCCAGGCTTCTGAGTCACTGGGATTACACACATGTACCACCATGCTTGGCTGCATTCCAATGTTAGAAATCTTGGGTTCTTCCAGCAACTTTTCAGTGACCTCAGTTTTTCAGTGAATTTCTGGGGATGAACATCTAATCCCGAAGGCACTCCATGTATGCCATTCACCTCCTGGTTGAAAGGGCCAGATAAATAAAAGCACTAAGGCGTATTTTTTTTGGAAGTTGGGAAGGAATACTAAAAATGATCTCTGGCCTTTTGAAGTCAGATATTTCAGGGAGGAATCTTATTTTAAAATTTAAAAAAATGAGAAAAAAACAAGAGAAGAATTCTTTGGGTCTTGGTCAAAGTCTGAGCTATCTGCAAACTTCAGGCCCCTTCATGTCTATCTAGGACTGAGCTCCAGAGACTTCCAAGGTGGCCTTTTGCCAAAGAGCTAAACAAACCTCAAGTCACCTCCCACCCCTTTTTGTAGAAAATGTTTCCTTAGGATATTATCGCTGAGTAATAAGTTTTCAAGCAAATGCCCACTTGGTGGTTCTGACGAGCATCACCTGAGAACTACTCTGGTTCACTGTGGACATAAGTTACAGACTCAATCTTGGGAGGCCTCATGTATGTCGTTTAACTCAGTTTCTCCATCAGTCAGAGATAGCTGTGTGAAGCTGTGCTTTGGACATTCTCACCACATCCTGAAATAAAGGGGCTTAGTTCAAGAAGTCACAGTATCAGTGAGGTCTTGGCATGAACATGTCATCGATATCTTCTAGAATGTCAAGAAGTGACTTCAAAGGATTTCATTTCTCACAGTGTCGCCCTAGCTCCCCAGGGTCTAGGGCAGCTGTGAAAAAGTCAAGTGATGACACTGTGTATATCCTTGTCTGTCTGCCTATCTGCAATTAGTTTTCAACAATATATTCTTTCATTTTAATGGAATGTGAAGATTCCTAAGACAGACCAGGTCCACTTGGGAAAACAGGCTTTCCAGATGTTTGGAGGAAAAGTGACGTAGAAAGATGAGTTCTGTGTTTAATGACCAGGGAGAAAATTAGAGCCATGGTGGCTCAGGTCTCTGGGACCAAGTACACATAAGAAGTGTTGGTAGCTTTTATCTTGAACTTAAGTCTCCTTGTCCCCAGTTCTTGCATATCATATGGAATCTTCTGAAGAATTTCTGCAAAATTACTGTACAGTTGGTCCTCTGTATCCAAGTTCCATATCTACAGTTTCAAACAATTGTGGATAGAAAATGTTCAAAACAATTTTATCTTTTCTAAATCTGTACAAACTTTTTTTTCTATTATTATTCCCTAAATAATATAATTTATATCCTACTTATAATGACTACTTACGTGGACATTTTATGAGCTATCATAACTAATCTAAAGAGATTAAAATTATATAGGAAGTTGTGCACAAGTTATGAGCAAATACTGTGCCATTTATATAATGGACCTCAGCATCTGTGGAGTCTGGTACCCATGGGTTCCTGGAACCAATCGCACTTTGGATACCAAGGGTCAAGTATATGTTTGCTTCTTATAAATGGAGTATACAGTGCAGGAGACAAAGAAATAATGATAATGACAACTCTATCTGCCACAAGGGTCACATTATGTTATCAGATTGTTGTTTCTAGTCCTGCCTTGCCTTTGTTGGGTGATGTCGATGTCCCAGTCTTCCTGGAATATCTATTAGTGATCATGAACCACATAAGCACTTCATTTCTGATTCCCCTATTTGGAGAAGAATTTGTAATAAATTGTGCATTCTCATTCGTGCTCAGCTTCTGGCTGTTTGTCACAAGCTGGACAAAACTAGTTCAGCAAACGGATTGTCATTGAACAACTTTCAAAAATACGGGTTATCAAAAGATGCATGAAAGTAAAATAAGGCAAAACAGCTCTAAAGTCGAAATGAATAAAATATGGTTGTTTAATCCTCATTTCATATGAGGCCAAACCTAGGATGACCTCTGATTTAATGTATAAAACTTTCAATGGCAATAGCCTTTAAAAGTAGAAAAGAATTTGACCAGTGTGGAATGATATCCAAGAGAGGGTATAAATTAGGATTTTAATTGTTTGGAAGTATGTGTGTGCTTTGGCTTTAATTCCATTCACAGTCATGCCTTGAAAATAAACACATGTATGTTCCTCGTAGCAGATGGGCTGTGAGGATCCAAATTCTGTAAGGATTCTGGTCCTCTGATTTTAAATTGGGAAGGATCAGCAGGTGACAGACATTTTTGGGCACTGCCAACTTCCTGGCCTGTGGCAGGACCAGCAGTGGTCTGCGGTCACTGTAGTCACCATCTGCTCGCCCAGCATTGTAGCATGTCCCTGTTTTCTTTAGAGAGGTTCCCTTCTCGTCTCCTGTCTCCCCATCACTAGTCTTGCTGCAGGCAATTCTGACCTGCTCAGGACCTTGAACTTTGGCATAACAACAACGTGGCACTGCCATTTTGTGATTAGCCTTGGGCAGATCCCTAGGTTTTCCAGACCCAATTTCTGCAGCCCTAGAAGGATGGGACTGGGCAATGGCTCAGGTTTTTGGATCCCTTGCATTCTGTATGACAAACACTTCCATTTTGGACTGAGGATGGGTGGCAGCTGGGAAGTCTTGGAATCCATTAAAATCCCATTAGGAGGCACAGGGTGAGTGCATGGGCCAGGATCTGCTGGGCCTTCTCACAAAGACAGTTGACTCTTGGACGACAGCTCACGCATGTTTTCACTTGTCTTTGAGCTTGAAAACTCCCCTAAGGATCATACACCCACAGAGGTGGTGCCAGCTAACCCACAGATGCCCCATTGGAGAGAATTTGTTTGCTTCTCTATCTTGGAATTTACCTCTAAGAGAGATCTGAGAACAGAGCTGTGTGGGTTTGTTTGCTAAAATGATAGATCTACTAACATTTATCTAAAGCATGAACAGTGAACTCAGGCCACTCCTTTTCAAGACACGTCTGAAGCATTGAGCACCAAAACCCTTTTTTTTTTATGGAATATTTTTAAGTGGAAGGTGAAAAATTTCACCTTCCACTTAAAAATATTAGTGTTGAATTAACCCCCAAATTAATCCTCATTGAACTAAGGGAGCTTTAAGTAGCTATTACCATTTTCCAAGGTCTCTCCTTTCTGGGTATCACCCACACTCCCTACCCTTAGCCTGGCCTCTGGATTTCCATATAGGAATCCCAAGGAATCCCAAGGATGCTGTCCTCAATTTTTCTTTAGCCAAGTGACTTTCAGTCTATTCCTATCAATAGGATAAAGAGGAAAAAAAAAAGCAAACTGGAGCTTATTTACAGGTTCTTTTCTATTTATTATAAGTATTAACATAGATGAATCGTGTTTCACTATGGCATTTCTGTACATATATATAACTGATATGTTTTGATCAGGTACAGCTGCTTTTTAAAAGTAAGAACTCCATTGCTCTAGAAAGGGTGACGAACAAGAAGGTGATTTTAAAAAGAATTCATATTTATTTTCTATGGAGATAAAAGAGGAAGCAGTGAGGAGCGTTAAAAAAAAAAAAAAAAACAAACCCTTGAAAAGACTGTCTTTTCTCACCCAACACAGATGGAACCCAAGGCATAAAATATACCCAATTTCATAGAGTCAGACACTTTAGATAGATCCTGAAAAATACAGGAATATAGAAAAAGTCTTGAAGGAGGTTGGCAAAAATTAAGGGGAGCTTATTAAAAATCAAGGGTGCAGTCTGAGAAGCACATTCAAATGATCTCTTTCCAAGTTGACAATACAATGTGGGTTTCCCAAAAAAATAATTACCCTGGAATACCACTTTATACCTGGTACTCCAGGGTAATTATTAATAGCACCCAAGAGTGTGCCAATTTGGACGATAAGTTGAATGGTGTCCTCTCTATAACCTTAGCCTAGAGAACTATTTGCTTAGGGTTTTTCATGATTTTCAACACTCCCATCCAATTCTACATGTCTATGCCAAGCTGATATTCCTCAAGCACCACTTTAACCAAATCACCAGCTGTGCTGGTTTGAATATGATTCATTCCCTCTGAAACTCTTGTTGAAATGTATTCCCATTATGTCAATGTTGGGAGGTGGGACCTTTAAGAACAAAAGCCGAGGTTGTTAAGAGAGATGTATGCCATCCTATGTGACTTTAGGGACAACTCACTCCAAGAGGAACTTGAAAGTGAAATCGTTTTTATTATTGTTATTATTACTACCATCATCATTATTATAATTTTGTGCTGGGAGTTGAACCCCAGACCTCCAGAATTCTAAGTATGTGCTCTAACACTGACCTACCCTTCCAGCCCGAGTGAGTTACTTCCCATAGGAATAAGTGAATTCTCTCTCTCACAAGACAAGATTAGCTATCCAGAGAGTGGGTTGGTATAAAGTGAGGTCACCCCTCTTGTTTTACACCTTCTACACATGCCAGTTTGCCCATTCACAAATGACTTTCCACTATATGATGGCACAGAACAAGGTCCTTGCCAGATGTGGACACCTGATTTTGGAATTCCAGCCTCCAGAAGTGTGAGCTAAATAAACTTCTGTCCTTTTTCATTTTCTTTTTTTCTCTTCTCTCTTTTTTTTCTTTCTTCTATCCTTCTTTCCTTCCTTTCTCTTTTTCTCCTCCTTTATATTCCTTTCTGAGTTTTTTTTTGTGTGGCTTACAACAACACAAATTTATTACCCTTAATTTTGAAAGTTGTAAGTCCAAAGTGAATTTCAGTGGGTTAAAATCAAAGCCATGGCACGACTGAATTTTTTTATAGAAGTTCTAGGGGTTGAATCAGCTTCCTTGCCATTTTCAGCTTCTAGAATCTATGCATTTCTTGGCTCATGGTCTCTTTCTCTAGTTTCAAAAACCAGTAGCATAGTACCTCTCTCTTTTAGAAATTACGCATTCTCAGGTATCCTGTGATAACAAGAGAAAGCAGACTGAGATACCTACTGCTTTGCAATTGCCCACATTGGAGCCCTGCTGGCCATCACTCAGATACTAGTGCCTTCCACATACCCAATGCATGTTTTTTTGGGTTCACACATCCTTTGAGACTCTCCTCTTGCCATCTCTCTCAGAAAAGCCCAGGTGCCCTCATCCTTTATCCTCCTTCCTCTTTGAATCTGCTGATCCTTCAATGTTGAGCTCAGTGACCTCTCACTACACACTCACTTGTACCCATGCAACCCATCTTTCTTGCATGCCCAAATCATTTGTTCCTTACCTTCTACTCACCATTTCCACCCGCCTTGCATGCGGGTACTGCTGTTATGAAATTGTATTTCCTACTTAGTCAGGTGATATCCTAATTTGTTGTCAAGGCAAGATCCAAGTTAGAGTGGAGTAAGTAAAACAAACTTTCTTTCAGTATGACTGTTACAGTGCAGAGGTGAGTGGCTTAGGGTGGGTATGGTGTTTCTGCCACTCTCAACATTTGGCCTCCGAGACGGTGGCACTCACTGTCATTTCTAATCAATATAAGGGGCAAGGAGAGAATCCAGAGAAAGGGGCTTCCTCATCTGGGAGACTGCCCATGGTTTTAAATTTCATTTTTATTTGTAGCCCATGGCCCAGAACTTAGTCACATCGTCATATCTAATTAAAGGAGGATGGCAAATGTATGTAATTTTTTTTTTTTTTAACCTGGGGGCCACGTATCCAGTGGTAAATAGAAATTTCAAGAAGTCATTGCTTTGAACTAAGTTCCTGCACTGAGCCCAACAGTCCAGGCTAAAAATAAAAATGGAGACACTCACGTTAAAGTTCTGTTCTCCAAGCTGAAACTAAGCTGTCTATCCGAATTTCTAAGAAATTAGAATTAGAGAGATCACAACAAAATTTCCCAGATAGGCCTGTTTCAACATGATAATGAGGTTCTCTTTTCCTTAATCCTTACATAAAAAGGTAACCTTATGTTAACCAAGCAGTTCTTTTTCTGTTGTTCTGTCTCCCTTTCTCAGCCTTCCAAGGAAAGTAACTTTGAAATGACAAATCTGCTTTGGGGTCTTATTGTTTGTTTGTGCTTTCTTCAACCCTCACTTGTTTGTGAAACCAAACTATATTCTGTTCTTCTTGGCTCATTGAAACACTTGTTCTGTTTTATGGGATGGAGTACTGCCTAATTCTAGAATCTCAAATAAAGCCAATTAAGATCATTACACTAAATTGTGGTAATTTTGTCCTTTGACACTAACTGAGAGGGAGGAGGGAGTACTGGCAGGGCAGTGAAGATTTCTCCACCACAGAGATCTTTCTTTTTCTTTTCTTCACACATAGCTTTTGCTTAAAAAAAATTCTATTGATTTGTACTATTCTTTATTCACATTTGTGTCTTGCAAGTGAAAAGGTAGATATTTAGGTTTTTATTTATACTCAAAGATGTCTTTGATTTAGTGTTTACACTGATTTGAGTCAGTCACGGGGTCCACTTCGACCCAATGCAGTCAAATCTCGAGTGTGAACCTTGAATCCATTTTGGTTTTCTTCCAGTTGAAAGACAGTGGGCACCCACTTTGAGGATGAGAGTGCTGTATTTGTCCTTTCTCCATGTTCCTCCTGGCATTACTGTCTTTGATCACTGTTTTCCATCTTCTTGAAACAGCTTTCAAATACTATATGCAGAAAAGATTTCTAGGTTATAAAAGAAACCAAGCTGCCCTTCAGATTCTTAAAAAACAAAAAAAGATCTGGGACAAGATCAGGTTTTGATTGTGGTCCTCATATACCAGACACAGCTAAAACATTATACTTCAGGACAGGGCACCCTGATGTGTCTGGGCCACATGCAAGCCTTACTTTGATGTGACATTCTTCTTTAATTTGCCTTGGAAGAGTGCTCTATTTGAGCTTGTGTTTGGATCTAGGTCAAAGAATCGAGGTTATGATCCGGTTGAAGCATCCAGTGCACATGGGAGAGAACAGAATGAAACAAGAGAATTAGTATTCTGTCACCTTGACAGTTCCAGAAGTTCAGATGGGCAGTTTCGGGAGTTCAGTCTTACTTTTTTGAAGCTAGTTGAGTAGGAGATCAGCATTAGGGAAGAATCCAAGGGAAAGACAATATCCTTGCCTCTTCTCCTGCATCCCTGGTACATAGAAGGTGTCCAGATTTCTCCAGTAGTAATTCTTGGTGACCTACAGGGACAGTCCTGGTCCATTTCCTTGGACCTGGAGAGTCCCAGAAACCTAGAAGTTTTTGCTCTCAGGATTGGTGGTGATTTAATACCACCTGGGTTTCTGTGAGTTTATGCTGTGTATGTGTATGTATTTGAGGATGTATAAAGTCCTTGCCTGGTTCAGTGGGGAGGTGAGCTTCTGTGGATCCTCCATTTTTCTGATTCCTCTTTAGGGACCTCACATCTGTAGCCAATGGCAGGCTTTGCCTGAGAAGATGCTGGCTTCCTTCTAGGTGACCTCTTTCACATTCTAATCTTTTAATTCTTGCTTTAAAACAAAAATGTAAAATATCATTGTTTTCCATTCAGTGGTTTATAAAGATGATTGGACTTTGGATTTGTTCTTGACCTGGAACAATTAATTAAATGAAAATCATACTTTATTAAATTTTTTTTTGCATTTTTCCTGACAAAGGTTTTTATTCAGGTGGAGCTCTCTAGCTACTTACTGTTAGGATACAAAACCTGTAATTATGATTCCTGAAAAAGGGAAGCACTTAAAAAAAATCTAAGGAGAAATAAGAAAAATGTATCATGTGAGAAAATCTGGGAAAAAAAAAACATACATAGGAAGGATACCCTTTAGAGCCTAAATGTCCATATTGTGTTAGCTAAGCATCCCAGGAGACCAAATGATTGTCTGCCTCTCAATTGTAGTGGGAGTTTCTGGAAGCCTGGACTTTCTGTCATTTATCTTTTAATTCCCAGGATTTACCCCAGGTGAATGGTTCATCCCTGGTGGTCAATGTTTCTAGCCAGATGTAGATTTTTGACTCCCTTTGCTTATATTTGACAGCAGTGGCTCTTTGTCAGTGTTATTAATTAATTAATATTATTTCTGTTCTTATAAACAATCACCTATATCACCGTCCACATAATGGTTGAGCTGAACTGTCCTAAGAGCAAGTTGCTCTTCTTTTTTTTTTTCCATATCACACTGTGAGATTTGAATGGGACAGTGGTTCTCCTGCATGAGAACAGAGCACAAATCCTCATCTGTTTCTGATTCCTGTGGGTCTTAGAAGGCCAAGCAGGGTCCCATCTGTAAAAATGGAGAACCCTGTGAAAATGCCTCAAGGGCTGACTTTTAAGGTGTCTCTGGGAGGTCTCAGCTATTGACAATCCAATCAAAGTCACTGCATCTTATTGGACATCTGTTTGTCCTCAGAGGGGCTTATTCGATTCTCCCCACTTCAGTCACTGGGAAACCATCTGATCCTACTGCAGCCAAGTGAGACAGGAAGAGCATAAACAAAGGAGAGAGGCTTGCTTCCTTTAGGCAGCAGGGTTTGCATTACACTCACTCAGTGTCTGGTGCTCAGGAGTCTCCATATCCCTCTGTATCAAGGGTGCCTGTGGGCAATAACTAGCTCATAGATTCATCAAAGAGATGCTTAATCAAAAGCTTGAAAATAAAACTTTCCTGCTCCTTATTTAAAAGTATGCATACCCATTGTTATAAAATACAAAAGCACAAAGAAAAAATAACAAGTAATTAATTAATCTTCTCACTTAGATATAAACAATCATCATTTTTGTATATTTCCATATGCATATTTGGTTCATACTATGTTTTGTTTTTTAAAAAATTTCACTTGACATCATAACAAACATTTTCCTGTGGAGCACAGGGCAGACCTAACTTTAAAGGGTGAATAACACTTCACTGTGAGGATACACCAGGCTTAAGTTATCAAATCTACACCAATGATGGTGTGTATAAGGTTATTTCAGCTAAAGTACAAATAAATACCTTTATTTTAATAGTTACATATTTATCTTACTGTATACCAGAGAAAAATGACTACTACATATCTCCATAAGTCATAGAAATTACTACTTAAAATAAGGTCAAGTAGAAAGAGGGGCAATTGGTTTAAAGTACATTTAAAGAAAAGTGTTAAATACATAAGAATACAAGTTGATGGTAAGTGTAGAAAAACTGTGCAGCAATGACTGTAGTCTGGGAAATGTTCTCACTGATTTTCCTTTGTTGGAGAGTTAGGTGATTTCCAGTGTTTGGCTACAATAAACAATGCTAGGATGAACCACTCTGTACATAATTCTTCTTGACATGAGTGATTATTTCTTGAGGATGGAGTCTTCAAATTAGGATTTTATGGTGAAAAGTCAAAACCCTGAAAAGTAATTCCATTCAGGCTCCACAACAGTGAATTCCTAGAAAAACAGCTTTGCCTCTTGGTTTCCTAGTGCTTTTACCAAATAAAAAAATTTTAAAAATCAAATCTTTAATTCACAGGGTTGGTAAAATAACACAGATCAATTGAACATATACCATAAGAGCGCTTCAGGTTTGGTTTGGTATTTTTTTCCCCCCAAACGTGCTTGATGGTAAACAGTCTGGTAGGTTGGCACCTGTCAGAAGGAAAGGTGTGTTTTCAGAGCATTGGACAGAGGTAATGGATGCTGTGGATCATCTCCTCCTTGCTCATATTCATCAGAAGAGCAAGAGTACAAAACTCAGTTGTGGGGGCAGGACACAATGACAGAACACAATGACCCAGTTGATGAACATGAAGCAGCAGGATAGAACAAGGAGCCAGAAGCCTGTGATCCAGAGGTGCAGCCACACAAGTGAAATATGATACCCAAGGGGCACCTCCACCTTGGTCCTGACTCACCAGATGGATGATCTTTGGGGGATGCCAAATAAGACATAAAAGTCTCAAATGATAGTCAGTGGAGTTTATGAGGGAGCTTCAGACAGATGAGATTCTACATCAGCAGCACACAAGTCCAACTGCTCAAAGTGTGAGTTAATTTGTGAACTTGTAGGTGGATCCTTCAGAGAAGTCAGAAGGGGCAGTAGGGATTGACTCAGGTGGTCAAAATAGGCAGGAGACAATAGGGCCACCTGTCAATGAAGGATAGAATGAAATTAAGTAGCACATCTAGCTGAAACCCCAAATGACTTCATGAGTATGGCCTTATTACATGAAGATTCCAGGAGAGCCAGCCTGTCGGGGATGCTTCATGTGCAGGGATGGCTAACTGTTCCCCAATTTCTATTCTTTCAGGATCACTCAGTTTGTCTACTGGACACACAATCACTCATCTGCAGACCATATATATTTTTTCTTCTTTACCGCTTCTTGTGGTCACATAGTTGATTCCATGAGATATGAGTGGAAATGACATCACATCAAATGTCTCTTTATTGCTTATTGCTTATAGGAGCAAATGTGTAAACCAGGTGCTCTGCAGTCACCCACCTTGGACCATTAATTCCTGGACCATTACCTGTGTATCTTACTCCTTTTTGTGCTATTATATCAGAATACCACAGACTGGGAAATTAATAATAAACAGAAATTTGTTTGGCTCATGGTTCTGGAGCCTGAAAAGTTCAATACATCCCACAACAAAAGACGTAAGGGCCAAAGAGGGTGAGAGAGAAAAGACTAAAGGGCCAGACTCATTCTTTATAATCAACACACTCCTCCAATAATGAACCCACTCTGATGATAATGGTATTAATCCATTCCAATCAAGAATATTCAGGATATTCAGATATTCAGGACTTGGATACCCACAAAGTGATAGGTAGTTAATAATCAGATACTGAGATAAATAACCTGAGCTGAGGAGGATGCTTAGGGTAATAGCATTAACCATTCCTCCTGCTTTGTTTGCTCAGAGGTGATCTTTTGTTTCCCTCTCCCTCCCTGTACCTCTCCTTCCTTTTCTACAGCTTTAGAGAGAATCCTACCAATCTATTCAATGCCACATCCTTAAGCTGGAGAGGGGGCAGCACAACTGTCCCCAGCAAAGGTGGACCAAGTTCCAATGGGGGAGGGAATGAGTAATTCCGACTGTCATGTATAACTTTAATGATATTAATAATTAATAATTAATCACTATAACTAATTACTACAAGTCTTTGTAATCAATCCTTCTTTGAAAGGGAATGTTTATTTTGTTTGTGGAAAAATGACAGAACTATTTTAAATGCTCTTTTGGAAAACATTGATTGATTTTTATTTTATTGACAATCATTCTATTCAAGTTTCCTTATCCTGCTTGGTCTTTTTCCAGAGATAGAATGAGCTTCTGGTTGTATATGAATTCTGTCACTTTGTGTTTATTGCAAGCTTTGAATTATGCGACAAGATGAGGGTAAGAGGAGGAAAGAGACCAGTTTGAACATAGAATTGGAAGTCGGAACTCAGATTCATTTATTAGCTGTGTTACCATAGCAAGTAAAGTATTGAATGTGTATAATGCCATCCTTATAGGTTGGTAAAGAATTGAACCTCCCATGGGAGGAATAGATGAATTCTAGATAGGGAAGAGGGGTGGGAGGGAAAGGGAGGGGGCAGGGGATTAGCAAGGATGTGGAATGTGATGGACATCATTATCCAAAGTACATGTGTGAAGACACAAATTGAGTGTCAACATACTTTATATACAGAGATATGAAAAATTGTGGTATATATGTGTAATAAGTATTGTAATGCAAAAAAACCCCGAAGTACATGTATAAAGACATGAATTGACATGAAAATACTTTATATACAAAGATATGAAAAATTGTGCTCTATATGTGTAATAAAAATTGTAATGCATTCCACTGTCATGTATTTAAAAAAATAAAATCAATTAAAAAAAGAATTGAACCTGATCACATATTAAAAAAAAAGAATGAAATAATCTATTGATGCTGTGATATTTATTACTCCTGCTGTTCTGGTCTTGATTTTTGTTCCTTCTGCTTGTGCAGGAGGAAAGTCATTTTCAAGAATTGGAAAGGGAATTTTGTGATTAGGAGAAGACTTGTCTCACTGACTGCCATTCTCTTTCTGCATTCACATTAGAAGACTTCATGATATTTTCTCAAAAATCTAATTGTAAGAATATTTGTGAAAAGATTATGTAACCCAATCATATGATTTATTTCTTTGTTTTGCTTCATGTTTGTGATGTGACCCAAAATTGTCAGCAAAAATGTGGGCCTGGATATAAATTTTCCTAAAGTGAGAATCCTAAGATGAGACTCTCAAAGGATTCTGACCTTCATAAGATCAAGAATCACTCATTTTCAAGTTTCAGCAGAGGGTAATGACCAGAATTCACACGTGACTATATTAGTGGGTTTGAGTTCAGTGATTAGATTCCTTCATATAACTAAGAATCACTGTTTCATGCTACAAATCATCCAGATGATGGGCTAACAGAGTCATGAATTCTTTCATCTAATGTGGGCAAACTCTGACTTTGGAATAACGAACTTCTATATTTTCCTTCTACAAATGGCAGCCACACTCAGCATTTCCCTCTGTGGGTATTGCATCTTGGGATCAACTTTACCTTCTCCTTCTCATTCCTCCTTACAGCCATAGATGTCACCTTGTTGCAAAGCACCTTTTTCCCTTGGCCCCTGCCTTGGACTCAATTCCCTGACTCATCTCCAAACCAGCCCAGACTAAACTGTGGCCCAGGTAGAGGAGTCTAGGATGAGAGCATAGGTATCTCCACATTAGTATCTCTGGTTGGAAAGAACTAGCAGCTAGAATCATCTGATTTGATGCTGTTTTTCATGACTCCAGCAGGCTCTAGTGAAGCAGGAATAATACTGTGTGTTTTCTGCCATCCTAGGGATCCATGGAGTTCATGAGCAGAGTAGTTACCTTCATAGTTGAGGTTACCTCAACAAAGTTCTTTTCTTATAGGTTTCAATCACGATGATTAAAAACCACTATGCTTGGACTTTGAAAGACATGTTTCTTTTTAAAGTTAACCTCCTACATAACTACGCACATAACATTTTTAAAGCTTAATGTTTTCGTGTTAATTTAGAGTTTCAGAAGAATTGCTGTAGGAGAGTAAAATACCCCAACCCAAATATATTTCTTCGGCATTTCAAGTTGACTATTCAGAGATTCACAGACCTCTACAGACATGGAAATAGATCTTAAAATCTGGCCTTAAAGAAAATTATATCTATCTCTATTAATAAAATGTAAAAATAAAGCATTTATATCTGCTGTTTTCCCTTCTGCCTAGAAAAAATATTTCCACAAGAAGTAGAGATGGAGGTCTGACACCTGGCACCTGAGAGATGCCCACAAGTAGATGTTACCCAGGCGATTTTATCTGCATAATAATACCACCTTTGCTCACAGTACACTTCTTATCTTTACTTTCCCATAACCAGAGCCTGCCAACCCCCCCACCCCCCACAAAAGGAGTCTCAAACCCCTATTTCTTCCTGCAGCTCAAAATATTATTTAAGCTTCCACCATTTGGGTCTTTCTTTGAGCCTTGCATTTTGTATGAGGCTCCTATACCAATGCACATAATAATTTTTTTACGCTGTTAATCTGCTTACTGTTAGTTCATTTCATAGAATAAAACTGTGAGAACTTCAGAGGGCAAAGAGAAAAATTTAAAACATCCCATGATTTGGGAAGGACCCACCCTTCTCTTGATTTGAAGAGGATCCAACCTTCTCTTTTCTGGATGGTCTGGTTCAAATTTGTGACATTGATGGGAAGGAACAGGGGAAAGATCCAGAGGGAAGATGTCGCTATCAGAACAGATGTTCTCCATCATCCCTTAGGAAGGTGTGTGGTGTTTCAGATGGGGATATAGAAAAGGGGTTGCTTAGAGAGGTGGGGTGTTTGGGTCAGCCTTTTTTGCTGCCATGATTACAGGGCCTGGCAAGAACAATTTTAAGGAGGAAAACTTTATTTGGGGCCCACAGTCCCAGCCCACGGACAGCCAGGTTCATTCCTTGGGGCTTAAGGTGATGCAGAGCATCATGGCAGAAGAGTGAGGTAGAGGAAAGAAGGCAGGAACATGGTTCCATGAAGCAGAAAGAAAGAGAGCTTTGCTCAATGAGGACAAAATATATACCCCAAAGGCATATACCTCCAGGGACCCACCTCCTTCGGTCACAGTCACCATCAAGTCAATCCTTATAAGGGAATTAGTGCACTGGTAAATTTAACCCTCTTGTAACTCAATCATTCCATCTCTAAACCTTCATGCATTGCCTCACATGTGAGCTTTTGGGGAACACCTAATTTTCAAACCATCCCATGGGACAAACCCAATAATAGGATAGTTAGGTGAGAAGTCCAGTGAGCTTCTTCTTTCTGAAGGGTGGATATTTTGTGAACCACAAGGAAATATTCAAACTCATTAGAAATGTGCCACTTTTCTACCTGCAATATAATTCCCTTATGAAATGAACCTATCCTAAGAGTAAAGAAATTTACAAATACTGTACCAATATCAGGGAGACCAAGAATAATTGGATGACGCAAAAGTCATTCTGACACATCTGCTCCAACAGATTAAGGAACTATGCTTTATGGTGGTTCTAAGCCATGATGAGTGGTTACGAGAGGGTGAGCCACAGCAAAGGGAGGGATTAGGAAAATGATCTCCCATTCTGGGGGAATTCTCCAGACAGAAATGTGCAGATAGAGGAAAACCATCCTTTCTTACAGTTCTAGATAGTGGTCATTGCTCCTGGGGATAAGGAGGAATTTGTCTGGGTTGTGTCTGGAAATCCTTTTCTGAATACAACCACATTACTGTGGTTGAGATTGCATACAAGATGTCTGGCCAGAAGGAATGTCACTGTTTTGACCCTACCTTTAGGAGATGTTTGCCAGAAAGATCTACTGAATCTCTTCCTTTAGAAGTCTTTGCACACTGAAGATAGACTTTTATCTATCTGAGATGATTCAAAAGCTTACTTGATGTTAATGATTTCAGTAAGTGTCCCTCGAGGGTCATGTGTTAAGGGCTTGGTTGCCAACCTATGGTGCAATTGGGATGTACTGAAACTATAAGAGGTGGGACTTAGTGAGAAGTTAGGTCACTGTGGGTGCAGCCTTGAAGGGTACATTGGGACTTCAGCCCCTTCCTTACTCTCTCTCTCTCTTTGCTTACCAGTCACCATGAAATAAGCAGAATTCCTTCACCAAGCATTTCCACCATGATATGCTGCCTTACCACAGCCCCCAAAACAATGTGCCAACCAACCAGAGTGAAGCCTCCAATACAATGAGCTCAAATAAACCTTTCCTCCTTCTAAGCTTTTATCTCAGGTTTTTTTTTGTTACAGATGGAAAAATGACTAACACACTTGACTTTCTGAATATAGGGATGCAGGTGGATCAGACACAGAAATCACCACATGGTCCTCTTGTTCTATTAGAATCTCCACTGTATATTTGGAATTATTTTTTTTTCTAATTTAGATTTCATTCTTAATTCCCAGATAATAACACTTCCAAAGTAACTCTTAAGACCAAGCCATGACCATAACATTCTGAGCACACTTCTGAGAAAGACAAAGGGATGCCTCATATACTGGGCAGGATGGAGGGTCCTAGTACAAGTATAAAGGAACTATGCTTTATGGTGGTTCTAAGCCATGATGAGTGGTTATGAGAGGGTGAGCCACGGCAAAGGGAGGGATTAGGAAAACTAAAATTGCAAGAACAATTTTAAGGAGGAAAACAATATAGTACAAGTATAAAAATTACAAGAGCTTGGCGTGAGCAATATATAAAAATGCACTTGCTAATTGTTACTGGAAGCGAGCATGACTAATGCAGGAGCAGATGTTTCAAGAAATAAAAGGTCACAAGCATTTTCAGACTATTAAGGCATTTATTTATGTAGCAAATTTGCATCTGGATTTCCTTGTCCTTGCTTTGATCTCTGTCTCTTACACACAGCAGGAAGAAGCTGTTGTCAGAAGCATCAACTACCCAGCATAAGAGTTGTAATAGAAACAACCAGAATGGAGACAAGTCTCCCAGATATTACAAATCAGTATAAACTATAAACTATTTGGAGTGAAATTATATATAACTCTAAAATAAACCTTTTTTCTCCAGAATGGTCAATAAGTTACAGTTATTAATCTTGAGCTGCTCTTAATTTAGAAAATAACAGCTCCAAGGTCTTTTGAAAAATGAGTTGTTTTCTTACATCAATGGGATCCTGTGAACATTTTTTCTTCTGTGTCAACTGATTTCACTTAGAACAGTATCCTCCAGGTTCATCTGTGTTGTCAAAAATGGCAGGATTTTCTTTTTAAAGGTTGAATAATATTCCATCCTATGTAAATACAGTCATCTTACCTAATCTGTGGTTTTACTGAAAACTGAAAATTAGAAACAGCTTCAGTTACCTGTAGTCAAGTAAGTTTCAAGATATTACATGGAAAATTCTAGAAATAATTCATGTTTTAAATAACTTTGATTATAGAATATCATTATAATCATTCTATTCCATTATTGTTATTAAATTTTTATTTTATCTAATTTTTAAGTTAAATATACTTTATCATATACACTTAACAGGAAAAATATATAGAGTTTGTACTATCTCATGGATAAGGGGGAGCTCACTGATGTATCCATTCATCCATTCCTGGGCATTTAGGTTGCTTCCATATCTTGCCTATTACGAATAGGGCTGCAACAAATATGATTCAGCTATCTCCTCTTCATTTCCTTTGGATATATACCCAGAAGTATGATGTCTGAATCATATGGTAGTTCTACCTTTCAGTTCCTGAGGAACTTCCATACTGTTTTCATGGGGGCTGCATCTGTTTACATCATAATAATAATAATATGTTTTGCATTATTATTTCTCCATTCCTTTGCCAACACATATTATCTATAAATATTTTTACAATAAACATTCTAAAATTGTAAAGTGGTATCTTACTTTGGTTTGGAGTTCCATATTTTAAGTCAATAATGTCATGATATTGAGCACTATTTCCTATAAACCTGTTGAACAATTGCATATGTCCTTTGGAGAAATTCACTTTTAATTGGGTAATGTATCCTTACACATTTTGAATGTTATCCCTCTGTTAGATGTATGCTTTGCAAATACATTCTCCCATCCTGTAGGTTGTCTTTTCATTTTGGTGATTATTGCCTTTGCTGTGCAGGAGCTTTTTAGTTTGATACATGTCTACTTCTCTCTTTTTCCTTTTGCAATCTGTGATTTTGGTGCCATATTCAAGAAATCTTGCCAATGTTGATGCCAAGAAGCCTTTTCTCTTTTCTTTTAGGATTTATGCAGTAAAATTCACAGAAGCAGAGAGTAGAATAGTGGTCACCAGGGGCTCAGGCAGCACGAACAGGGAAGGTATTGGTTAAAGGGTACAAAGTTTCAGTTATGCATAATGAATATATCTTAAAAATAAAATATATAGCTTAGTGCCTACAGCTAGCAATACTGTATTGAACACTTAAAATTTTGCTAGGACTGAGTAATATTCCCTTGTGTGTATATACCACATTTTCTTTATCCATTCATCTGTTGAACGACACCTATGTTGGTTCCATAATTCAGCTATTGTGAATTGAGCTGCTATAAACATTGATGTGGCTGCATCACTGTAGTATAGTGATTTTTAAGTCCTTTGGGTATTATTCAGCCTTAAAGAAGAATGAAATGATTGCATTTGATAGTAAATAGATGGAGCTGGAGAATATCATGCTAAATGAAATAAGCCAATCACGCCAAACCAAAGGTTGAATGTTTTCTCTAATATGTGGATGCTAATTTACAATAAGGTGGGGGGAGTTAGGGAAAAAATATCTACTTTGGATTAGACAGAGGGGAGTGAAGGGAAGGGAGGTGTTATGGGTGTAGGAAGGATAGTAGAATGAATGGAACATTATTACCCTCTGTGCATATATATCACACGACCAGTGTGATTCTACATCATGTACAACCAGAAGAATGAAAAGTTATACTCCATTTATGTATGATGTGTCAAAGTGAATTCTACTGTCATGTATAACTAATTAGAACAAATTAAAAAATCTTTAAAAGTTTGCTAAGAGAGTAAATCTTATGTGAAGCATTCTTAATAAATTAAGCAAACAGAGGGAGAGGAAACTTTTGGAGGTGATACTTATATTTATGACATTTGCTGAAGTTATGGGTATGTACTTACCTCCAAACTCATCAAGCTGTTCACATTAAATATGGATACCTTTGTGCAGATCAATCATATTTTTAAAAAATCTTTCATTTTTGAAAAAAAGTTGCAAATCTACATACCATAAATGGTACAGCTGATTTAGAAAAGAGTTCAGCAGTTTCTTAAAATGTTGAACACAGATTTACAATATGATCTAGTCATTCCATTACTTGTTACCTATCTGTACAAGATAAATGAAAATATATGAAGCATATGTCCACAACAAATACTTTATAGAAATGCTCACAGCAGCATTTTTCCTAAGAGCCAAGTACATGCTCATACTCCAAGCTACTCGGGAAGCTGAGGAAGAAGGGTCACTTGAGCTCAGAAGCTGAAGATCAGCCTGGGCAACATCATAAGACCTCATCTCAACAACAACAACCAAAGAGTCTGAGTTCATAAGAGCCCCAAAGTAGAAACAACCCAAATGCCCATCAACTGGTAAATGGATAGACAATGGTGCTGTAACTACAGAATAGTATCGTTTGGACTTCTATGTTCACTGGTTCTGCCATCTGTGGTTTCAACCCATTATGGATCAATAATATCTAAAGTAAAATGCATCTGTTCTAAAGATAAACAGACCCCTTCTCCTGGTCATTATTCCTTAAATAATCCATCATGGCAGCTCTTCACATAGCATTTACTCTATATTAGGCATTAAAAGTAATTCAGAGATGATTTAAAGGATACAAGAGGATGTACACAGGTTGTATGTAAATACTAGGCCATTTTATGAGGGTCTAGAACATCTTGTTACCCTGAGGTTTTTGGAACCAATCCCCCACAGATACTAAGGGACAACTATATTTCACCCTAAAGAAGGGCAAAGTGCTGATACATGATACAACGTGGACACACCACAAACAATGCTAAGTGAAAGAAGTCAGTCCCAGAAGACAACAGATTGTATTATTTTCACTTTATGCAATTTTCAGAAAAAAAAATTTATAGAGACAGAAAAATTGGTGGTTGCTGGTCTCAGGATAGGGAGGGAGACTCAATGGCTGATAATGGGCACAAGGCTTCTTTTGGGGTGATGGAAATGTTCTAAAATTAGATTGTGGTGATGGTGCACAACTTCATAAATTGACTGTAAACCATTCAATTGTATATTTTTTAAATAAGTGAATGCTATGAAATGTAAATTATACCTAAGCAAAGCTGCTTTTTAAAAAGAGACATGTCATCCCCCCTATTCCCAACTAGTTGCCAAACTTATTTTTCCTCTTTTCTTCCTGGTCCAGGTTTGTTCTGCCCATGTGGTTAGTAAAGAGCATCCCTTGGCTGTGTTCATGCAGACATGTTCAAGCCTTGTTGATGCTGAAGGAATCTCCTTAAGGCAAATTTCCCTAGATAATATCACAGACAACACATGACCAGTTTGGCTTATCTAAAATGCATTTCAGAAAGAGTAAAACAACAACAAAAAATCTTTGTAGTTGAAGAACCTCCAGCAGCAGGTCCCTCCCAATTAGCCGTTAAGAATTTCCCTTCTCCTGAAACACCAGTGTGTCTGGGGTGTGGCAGGGACAGACGTGAGAAACAACCACACAAGCCATTAAAAATCAATTAACTAGTCCATGCTTCTGCTGGAGAAAAGAGTTTGGAGTTTTCCAAGATAAAAACATCAAGCTCAATTGGTGACAACCGTGAGGCTGTTAAATAAGAATGAGGTGATCCACACCGTATGAATGGAGACTTCACTCCGTCAAAACATCAAAGTTAAACAGGTCAAAAATACATACATGAGCAGTGTATATTCATGAGTTTGGATTTGCAAAGGATGTGTCAAGTAGCCAACAGTAGTATTTTGGGGAGATGAGATAAATGAAATTATTTGAGGAGGGGGTAAAGCGGGATCTTTTGTTTATTTATCTTAGAAACTTCTGGATTGACAGCTAAAGATGGGAATGTATTAATTATCATTTTTATTTATAGAATGTATTAATTAATTCATGTATTAATAGTAAATAAAAGAACAAAAAAAATTAAAATAGAGAGTGCCTCTCTGGCTGTGTCAGGGACTCTTCGACCTGTCAAGAAATGGGCACAGCTGTGTGTCCCCGTGTAAGGGTGAGGAACCTAATCCAGATGTGCCTAAGGGCTTAGCTCTGTCTTGGAACACTGGCCACATAACGATGTGTGTCTTCTGGTCTCTGCAGCTGCTTATTGGGCATTGAAGATTAATCCTGACCGATCCGACTAATGAAACACTTCATTGAGCATTGCTGCTTATTGGATTATGAACATTTTCCATTATAGCAAAAGTTGGATTAATGCATTGTGAAACAAGGTGATAGTTTATCCTGGAAAGACATGCAGTAGAAAAATCCACATGATGGACTGAGCCTGCCAGGTTGCTTTAAACGGTGGATTTATTTCTTTTATCCTGAAAGGAGCTGTGCCCACAAGCACTAGTGCAGGAACATTCCTGCCAGCCTTTCCATTTATAACTTCTCCCTCTTTTTCAGAAAGTAGTTTTAAAATTTTTGCTCCAGGCAAAAACCTCTTCATAAACAACACTTTATATTCGCCACATGACCATTCTGCAGTATATACATTTAGAAAATACAGCCTGGATCCTTTCTTCAGTTTGTCTCTGTTTCAGGGTTCTACTAGGGTCTAGGGGGCAGAGGGGAGTCTGAGCTCCTGGTGGAGGCAAAACTGTTTACCATCCGGAAAGTTCCTATTGACTTGAAACAGAGGTCAGTAGACTACTGTCCCTGGAGCTAAATCCATCTCCTAGTCTGTGTTTGTATGACCTCTGAGCTAAAAACAGTTTCAACCATTCTTCAAATTGAACAAAAAATTAAAAGATGAATACTACTTTATGGCATGTTGAAAATGATATGAAATTCAAATCTCAGTGTCCAAAAATAAAGTTTTATGGGAACACTGCCATGCCTGTTCTTTATGCACTGTTGGCACAAGAGCAGAATTAGCTATTTGCTGTGGAGACTGCATAGCCTGCAAAGCCTAAATATGTACTCTCGGGCCCTTTCCATAAAATGCTTGCCCATCCCTGGCTTGGTAGAGCAGTATTGGCTTCAGAGTCTTTGATTTAAGAGCTTGGAGAAATTTGAATTGAAGTATTTCTTTAAGATCCCAACCTAGGGATGTAGTTCAGTGGTAGAGCTTTTGCATACTATGTATTCATTTTGGAAATACTAATGAGAAAATGCTATCTTTTTAATGTGATGCTCCATGGTCCCCTACTCCACTTCCAGTCTGGTTTCTTGAGAACTAGGAAAGTGTATTGTTCATTTTTGCATCCCTCCGTTCTCATACTGAGTGTCAAGAAGTCAGAAACTTTTTGAGCAGAGTCTTTTACCCATTGGATGTGTCAAGTTGCCAATAGTAGTATTTTGGGGAGATGAGATAAATGGTGAGCAGATAAGTGTGGTTATGATACCAATTTAGCAGATATACTTCCAACATTTTAAAAAGGAAATAGGGCTAACTGAGCCTAAATAGATTAAAACATGAAGAACGGTGTAGACTAGAAGGTAATTAAAAAAATAACAGAAAAATATAGTTTAGAATGGAAAGATTAGAATAGACTGGAATGTAATACAAATGAATAGAAGGCCCATGTCACATGCTATGAGGTTCATTTCATGACCATCTGTTTCACTTATATACATGTGTGAAGATGTGATGGGAACATTTCTTACTAAGGGTTGTAGTTAAACAAGTTTGGAAGTTCTTGCTTTGGTGGATTTATTTGACCCATGCTCAGTTCTGATCCAATGCTGCACAAATTGGTGTGTATTGCAGAAGCATGAGGCAGGGAGTACACAACTGTTACTTTGGGTCCTTTAAGATGGTTTTTAAGATGGTCAGTCCACCAGCCAGTACTTCCTTCCCCAGAACCTCTCAATGTTCTAGCTGAGCTGAGTGCATAGAAACTTGCAAACCAATAGGTGATATAATTCAAGTCCTCAGACAGCAGAGTATCAGGAACCAAGATGCACAGCCCAAAGTGCTAAGGAGCATGGCAAGAGCTTTTACTACCAATACTTAAGGAGTCAGGCTCAGAGGAGGCAGAAACCATGGAGCTCTGTTGTGGGTGTCTTGGTTCAGCCAGGACTCAGGCATCTGAACTCCAGAATCTCCACCAGCTGCCAGGCAAGATGAAGATCTCAGCGCTATGTCAGTTTCCAACAAGGTGGTCAGCCTGGACCACACAGTGTCTTGGAGCCCCTTTCTCCAGCATAAGAGGGTGAAAGGTGGAGAACATAACACAAAAATAGGCTGCAGAAACATCTCACCTGCATACTCAAGTCTCAGGCCCCAAGTCCTAGATCATTGACAGGAGAGATGAGCTGAAGAAAAATACCTTGGAGGAAAGGAAGAAATGGAAAATATGCCTCCCTGAGTGATAGGACCCATTTTAGTACCTTGCTGCCTCTGATCAGGACACATGATGGGGAGGGAGGCAGTCACTGCCACTCAGCAAGGAGACACTGAGTCACTGCTAACACTATGGCTCAACAAATGCCCTTAATCTATCAGGAGGGCTGGAGGTGAGCCTGGAGGTAGCCCTGACTTCCAGCCTCCACCTCAGTGGTCATTAGAATCTACTGAACTTGGGAAATGACTGGAAATTTCACCGAGGGAGATGAGATGAGACCTGTGTTGGCATATATGGGGTGTATGCAGGGCAGAAGATACAGGAGGTTGGAAAGATGGTGAGCAGATCAGTGTGAGGGATTCAGGGAGGTGTAGCACACCCAGAGAATGGGAGAAGGAAGTCATGTCTGTGCTCAGGGTGGAAAACAGGCCAGCCTGAAAGGATGCAGGCATGAGCATGGAATAGTCAATTCTTCTAGAGATAACTCAAGTGGGAAGCATTCCTTGACAAACTCAGCAAGCACCCTGGGGGATGCATGGTCACTTCCAGGCTGCCTACTGTGCAGCTGTAATTACCTCCATTTGTTACCCTCCAGTGACCTCTGCAGGGACAGGATCAGGTCTCCCTTACTTTCACATGTCCTCCTGAGTGTCCTGCCATAGCTCCTGGAGCAGAGAAGCAATGCAGCAGGCAATTCTGATGATGAAATGAAGAAATTTGGTGAGCAATTTTTCAGTCACTGCTATTGTCTAAATGTTTGCATCTCCATCACTAGAGAACCTCGTTCTCAAGTTGATGGTATTAGAAAGGGGAGCAACCGAGAGATGATTAGATCACGAGTGTGGACCCCTCATGAATAGGATTAGTGGCCTTATAAAATAGACCCCAGAGAGCTGCCTCACTTGTGCTTGTACCTGCCATATGAGGACACAGTTGCAAAGTGCCACCTGTGGCTAGGAAGTGGGCCCTTACCACACATTGAATCCACCTGCACCTTGATCTTGAACTTGCCAGTCTCCAGACCTGTGAGCAATAAATTTTTGTTGTCTATAAGTCACCCAGTTTATGCTATTTTGTGATAGCAACTCAAAAGGACAGAGACAGACATCTTCCAACTGTCTGAATGGTGAGCTTAAAAACATCCCTATAGTTTTGAGTAGAGAAATTGGCTTATTGAACCTCAGGACACTGGTACAGTTGGGAAGGAGAATGTCCTGGTCCTGGTGCTTTTGGAAATTAAGAGTTCGTAGGAAAGGTCGTCAGACTCCTTGAAGGCTATTCTGAAGGCCCACTGAAGCACAATGTTTCAAGAATGATGACCATAGAAAAAAGCTGCAAACATATGCCTAGGGAAAAAAAAAATCTCTGAATATCTATCAGTATAAAGAGTTTATGATTTTATATAAACTAATATTTTTGGATATTTAATTCAAATATGAGTCTGACATTGTATTTTAGTACTATATCTTGTTCAACTCTGTGTCCTCCCACCTGGAAGAGGGACCAGCTCCTTTTTTTTAGGTGCTCAGTGTATGCTCATTTGAATCCAGTTGGTTTAATTTCATTCCATTTGTAGTAACTAAATGTAGATCTGACTTATGGTTTTTTAAAAAAATGTTGAGTTTTTTTTTCTTCAAATGGGATTAATTGATGTGAGTCAGTAACTATTTAAACTCTTACAAAAAGACACATTAGAAATGAGGGACATCCTTTTCTTCCACAAAGAACATTTATTTCAACTGAAGTTTTAGTGACTTCAATATGGAAGGAATCCTGTGGCTCACATTCTAGACTTTGTCAAAGATGTCGCCCTGGCCATGAGCAAGGTGAGTTGACAGAATGCTGACCATCTACTACAAAAAGCACCAAACAACTGTATAAACCGCGTTGGTGGCAGCACTGCTTCAGGCCAAGACTCCATGGCTTCCTGCCCCACTCAGAGGGAGACATCATTCTTCACTTTGAGCAGAGCAGAAAATCAACTGGAGCCCTGAAAGTCTGGATTTGGATCAATGAGCCACATGACTCAAGAATTCTTTTCCAAAGAGGATGATGACTCCAAAGACCCAAGGTTATGACAACGAGGATGATGATAGGAGTAGCACCTCCTGTGTTTTGCAGGGTTTAGCAGTTCCAAAGCGTTCATGCACAGTTACCTTGCATGCTTCACATCTCTTCTGCAGCTACGGGCTAGACAAATATTACCACTAAAAGATGGGGGAAAAAAAAGGTCACAGAGGTTAGAAGAACAGTTCAAGGTCATATTACGAGGACTTGAGGCCCTAGAACCACTGAATCCACATGGATCTGGATCTCTACTGCACTCTTTGACAGTCATATTTCTTTTCTGACTAGTGGACCAGGGCTAACACCATTGTACTGTAGATGAAAAACCACTGGCCTAACATGCAGGGGAGGACAGGTTTGTTTTAACTCTTTCTCCATCTTTATTTGCAAAATTAATGAGACTTCCTAGAAACAGATAAATTCAAAGAACATATATAAAGTTAAAAAGTGAAAGTCTTCCTCTTTCCACATCTGATTCCTTGTCTGATCCTGCCTCCTTCAGCATATGAGAGGGTCGAGAAGCATTTGGGGATAATCTCATAGTCACAATTCTAGTATAGGAAGGTGAAGGAACCAGTCAGTAAGACTGACAACAATAGCCAGTGAGCTGGGAGGGAAACCAGAAGAGTAAGCATTTCACAAGAGAGCCAGAGTTGTTTATGTAAGAAGCTGCTGATTACTATAAATAGTGTGGTGGATTTGCTTTCTAGGTCTTTGTATTTAACAACACACAAAAACACTCCATGTACAATCTGATATTATTACATATGCCAGTTACTCATGTACACATTCTATATTTGTTAGGATGTTTGGGGCTGCTGGTAAAACAAAACCTAGACTCAATGACTCTTAAACAGTTAACAGAACATATCTGCATTACTTAACAAGAAGTCCTAAGCTGCATTTGCTCCATAAAAAGTGAATTCATTTGTTCCATGATGTCACTTGGGGTGCAGATTCCTTCTACACTCAATTCTGTCTTCCTGTGGTAGGACTGTTTTATACTTGGCTTGTTGATCACAGTCCAGCCATCATAGCAAATATTGGACAGTTAGATATTTATTGGAAGAAAAGAGATTGATTCTGTGTTAGTCTGTTTTCTGCTGTAATAACACAATAGCACAGATGGCATATTTTTAAGAAAAGGGATTTATTTTGGTTCATCATTCTGGTCCAAGGAAGAAGGGCCACAACTTTGATGGAGTTCCTGCTGTGGTATAGGGCTTCACATGGCAGGGTAGGAATGTTATGAGACATAGTTAAATTGGCTTTTATAGCAGACCCACCCCTAAGATAACCCATTAATCACACAAATGGATCAATCCATTCATAAGGGCAGGACCCTAATCACCAGGTTTTACTTGGTCCCACCTCTTAATACTCCACACAGGAGATTAACGTTTTATATGCATTTCAGAGGGGACAAGTCATATTCAAACCAGTTCATACTAGTTCTACTTCTTTGTATTGGAGGAAAAGAAAACCTTTCCCAGAAACTTCCTAGCCATCTTTTCAGTTTTCAATAGTCTGGGCTTTGTCACTTGTCCATTCTTAATCCAGTCACTGGTATCAGTGTGATTGTCTTGGATTATCTGTGTGTATACCTGAGTGCGTAGAGGTCATGGCAGTGAGGAGGGACTGGGTGGGCAGATAACTCTCTAAATGCACACACACACACATTCCCAAAAGGAGACCATGGACATCACATACAGTGTCTCCTTCCTGCTCTCCAAATACAACTATAAGTCTCGGTTTCTTCTGTGTCACTACAAATGATCTATTCAATGTTTTTCAGAGGATTCAAACTTTCCATAGTGAGGACATACTGTAATTAATTTAAGATTTCCCCTACTGATGATGTTTCTAATTTTTCACTATTAAAATCCTTAAATATTCTGAAACAACTTTTTTTCCATCTGAGAAGTAGGTTCCTAGACAATGGGTAAATTTCTAGGTGCCTACATTTCCAAACTCTTGATTCCTAAATTTCTAATCACTAGGGTCAAAGGTCTGCAACTCCTAACTTGTGCTGGGTACACCATATTGCCTTTCAACATACATGGTGGTATACTGTACATTGTCACCTGTGTATGTAAGGGTCTGTCCCCACACTCTACCACCAATTCTGGATGACAACATTTTTCTCCTAATCCCCTAGTTTCTGAAGAATTTAACTGCTACTTGCTTTCCTTTGACTTTGAAGAGATGAAGATGTTACTAGTGATGTCACCTAACACAGATTAAAAAAAAAAAGACTCTCCTACCTCATAGTCCCCCAACAAAGCCTCCACCTTGGCCAGGCCACCAAAGAGTCTGAAGGCAGAGAGCCCTGGGAAAATGGAGTTCAGCAAAGCCTGGAGCCCAAGTCTGATGGCACAAAGGACAATGGCAAGAAGAGCTACTCTGTATCCCACATAAATGGTGTGACTTTCTGTCACAGGGCTCAGTGATGTGGTAAGCCATGTTTGGCAGCCTATTTTTTATTTAAATCACTTTCCACTTTTCCAGTATCTAGTTCATTTTGGAAATGTCCTGATCATTCCAGAAGTATTGGTTTTTCTATCTGAAGAGCCTGTGCCATTCTTTATCATGGTCAATCTTTTTCATGTACTGTTTTGGGAGAGCCCTTCCTGTGTTAGGGAGATTTCTGTACTCACAGATACAGGGATTCATTAAGACAAGCTAACGAACAATGAAGTATTTCATAAAACTGTGCACAGCAATACAGAACTTCATGGTCATTTAAAAAGCTGCATGCAAAATTGGACCTCATGCAAATTGAAACCAGAAGGTCATTTGGGGACTTAGATGGCTCTTGGAGCATTTTCTGCAGGAACTTTTGTTTCATCATTGAGGAGCATCATTATTATGATTTAACCTTCTCCTGTTTCTGTATTTTCCCTGCTACCAATGATTTAGTTAACTTCTACATCTTTGTAGAAATTTGAATGTGTCCTTCCAAAGTTCATGTGTTGCAACCTTAGTTCTTTGATGTGATGGTGTTGAGAACTGGGGCCTAGAGAGAGGTGCTTGGGTCATGGGGATGGAGCCCTCATGTATGGATTAATGCCTTTCATGGGTATTTATCATGGGAACTCTGCCCCCTTTTCTCCATTCTGCCCATGTCTGCTTGTTCTTTTGCTTTCTGCCATAAAACCACCCAAAGATTCATGTGAATCCAAGTAGATGCTGGCTCCATGCTTTTGGACTTCCCAGCATCCAGAACCCTGAGCCAAAATAAACTTCTTATTTTCATAAGTTACTCAGTATCAGGTGCTTTATGATAGCAATAAAATGAACTATGACACTGAGCTTACACATAATGGATACTTCCTCTCAAATCTGAAATTCTCGTGGTGTTGACTAATTGGTAGCCCCTTTTAGTATCTTTTCAGCTTCAGTCCCAGTGTTGGCCACTAAATAATCTTAGTGTTTCCCAATTCTAGTTCTTGAGAACAGAATCTGATATGCCCCATTTGGGGAGAATAGTTCTGTGCCAAGCCACCGCCTAGTCTTGCATTTAAAGATCTTCCCTCAGTCCAATAGACTCAGCTTAGAGGGTGGTGCTCCTTCATGAAACAGAAGATCAATGCCTAGGGCTGTACCCTGAGCAGGCATATGGGTGTGGGTTTCCTGAGAAAGAAGTGGCATCCAGGGCAAAGAGGACACCTCCATTTTCTTGTGTTACTCTTTGACTTGGTGGTAAGCTTCTGGATCATCCTATGTTAAACAGTCCTTTGTATCCCCTACAGTGTGTAATCTAGCTCTTTTGTTGGTTGATTCAATTTTTCAACAAATATTTAATGAATTTCTACCATATTTCTGGCATTGGGCTAGACCCTGGGATACAAAATAGAAAGACCACATTTTCACCCATTCCTCCTCATCAGGACCTCCCCACACCCTGTGGCTTCTACTGTCTTAAAGCTTCTTCCCCTCAGCTGCGTTCTTCAGGGATGAGTGTGGATTTCATCACCAAGGCCAGGAACTCAAGGGCTGCAGGATCTCACTTCAGCTCTCCTATTTGCACCTTACATCGTTCCAGCAAGCCTGCCCTGCACTTGGATCAAACACGGCTGATTGTGTATGGCTTCTCTCCCAGGCCTTGGCAGGATGCTTCGACTTGTCTTTGACTTCCTGTTGACTCAGCTCTCCAGATTTTCACATCATGACTTCAGTATATTCCCCCATTTAAAAGGGAGGGAAATGCAGATGATACCAATCTGTACACATACCCTTCCACCCTGCCCCAGTTCTTAACCCTTTTGCATGATTACCAAATCATACATTCAAAAACTCATTCACTGATTTCTAGTTCCTCTTCTTCTCATAAACACATTCCATAAATTACCAGCCTAATTAAAACCAAATTGCATTTTGAGTAGTTTATTCCCAGGCTGAAATTTACTACATAATCTAACAGTTTTTTAGTAAGCCTTCTTTCTCTCTCTTTCTTTCTCACTGTTTTCAATTGATATTGAGTTTTACTTTTTTCTTTGTTATAACTTTGAAGCAGGAAGGGGTGGTGGGAGAGAGGGAGGGGGAGGGAGAGAGAGAGAGAGAGAGAGAGAGAGAGAGAGAGAGAGGTGGTGTTTCCCAGCACTGGGGACATCACTGCAGTGAGCACGTGCGTTCCTCACCTTGCTATCCCTATTCAATGTCTAGAGCCTTTGATGTACTGTGAAGTGAGACTTTGTTCAGTTTATTTTTTCCGCTGGGAGATGTGTAATCACCTGAATTAGTTATGTTATGGCTACAATGGGAACATAGTTTGTAGTATCTGAGCTTGTACATGTTCCCACAGGCAGTCTTGGTGGTCATAAATCTCAATTCCATGTGGAGTTTTTTTTTTTTACACGCAAATACAAGCAAGCTACTTCCATTTTACTGGTATCCATATCCCCCACCTCTGCTAAAGACATCTCTCTGGAAGGGATGGGCCTGGGCACAACTGAAGGACTTGTCTTTCCTGCTTCTTCTAGAAAAAAAAAAATCTCAGTTCTAAATTGACCTAAAACCAATTTGGTTTAGAGATCATCTACTCAGTTTACAAGTCAGTAAAATTTTCAATTTATGTCTTTACCAACTGACTTTTCTTTTCTTTCTTTCTTCTTTTTCTTTAGGCCTAAGGAGCACTGAATTGATTATATTAGGTTAAAAGTAACTGATTCCCAAGAAATAAACTCTGCCAAGCTGTGTTCAGGAGTGTGAAATGACACTGTTTATTGGTATTTATCTATGATAATCAAAGGCTGCTCTCCTAGCTCCTCTCCTCTTTCCTACCCTCCCTTTCTTTATTTTTTCTCAAACTCCACTTCTCCTTTCTCTTACGGGGGTCGGGGGGAATACCTATTCCCTTCCTAATGTGGACATTCTAACATGTCACTTCATAAAACTCCTCTGGATGTACCCTTTTAAAATTAATGCTCAAAGAAGCAAAACTTCAAGTATACACACACACACACACACACACAGACACAACACACTTGCACGTCTACTTGCACGTCTGCTTGCACGCAAGAGTCTCTATTAAAATAAATTAACCCCCAAATTAGGAAATCCAGAGCTCTGAGTTCTGCCCTAATTTTATCTCACAGTATCTAGAGAGGTTACAAATAACTCTCAAGTTAAAATGCCATTTTCCCCCCCTGTGGGTAAAGTTAATATTAATGTTGCTTAAAAGGAATGAGGCTGTTTCTTTTTGAGTGGTGTTTTCACATTGTAACTCCCCAAACCTATTCTTAGAGGACCTTAGGTGGTATTGTGCATATTCTTTTGTAGAATAATGGAGTGTTTATATTACACAGTCCCATTGTGAGATCAATCAGTCCCTGCTGTGGGATTTATAAACATTATCTGCAGGTGGTCCTGGTGTGTCATCCCAGAAGACAAGCTTTCATTCTCAGGAAATAGGCCTCGCCCAAGTCCCACACAGGACACCAGACCCGGCACCACAACCCAAGCTTCTTGTAGCCCAGACAGTAACTGATGGGGTTGTCGGTGAATCTTGGCCCTGAAACAGCATGCTTTAAATTCCTGCTTCCCTCTAGCCTCCTGCTCATGTGGCCTTGTGAGAAGTGAGAGTCCGGGAGTTTATCAAAGAGTTGGCCCAGACATTCAGACTGTCCAAATAACCTTCCTCTTTGCTTCAGATCTCACCTCTCGTCTTGCGGATCTTTAGCATTGCAACCTCGTCTTATGCATGAAGCTGAATTTTGCCTGTTTCTCTCAAATGGAACCCCCTTTCCCCTCGATCAAACAGGAAAGATGTATAATGAGGTGATTGGATGGCCTCATATCATGCTCAGGTCTCTCAGAAAACGTGAAAGAGGTCATTCCTTCTCACTCAGACAATACTCCTGTTGTTGAGATAGCTCTCCTGATTCCAGGTGGGAGTTTAAAATGTACTTCTGGGATATGGCAAAGACAGTGGAGCCAAGGAAAGTGTGAGCCTTGTGGAGGACAGTCACCATTGAACATTGTCACCTGGTACTTTGACCTCTTCATTCAGAATCAGCTTCCATCTTCTGAGGCCCATGTGACCTTCAGGCATGAGCCCTAGAATGTTGGGGACCTCAAGACACAGCTTTAAGAGCTGCCTTTGCGTTTAATCAGCTGAACTGCCTCATAGCACACCCTTGACCTCTCTGGGTCATGGAACTCCTTTGTCCACCCAAGGGCCTGGTCTAAATGAGCTCTAATGTGTCTTTCAACTCTCTGCATTCTATTATTCAGAATTCATGCTTCATTATAATCCATGTGCCTCTGGCATAGAGTTGGCACCCACCCAAGCATATGCTATGGGCCCAGAGAAAATAAACACTTCTGGGTCTGTGAAGTCACAGGCTTTGCTTTACAAAGCTTAGAGGTGCGTAGGGTATCTCGGGTACAGGACAATGAGAGATCCCACAGGCAGAAAGCTATTTTCAAAGAGGAGTGTTAAAAGATGTGGTATTATTCAGAAAAGAATGCTCTGAGGGCAATATGTTGTTTTTATTCTCCTTGTAATTTATCTTCCAACAGGCAGACGGACTGGAGAAGAAGCAATAAACTATGGGTTTGCAAATGTCAGGGCTTTGATTCCAGTGGGGGTGATGTTCAAGTTCTCCTCGAGTTGAAGATGTGTCAAGCAGGGATTTTTCAGAAACTCACTGATATTTCTTGATTTCAGAATATGAGGCTTAATTTTTGCTGAGTCTATGGAAAACTAGATGAGCACTGTTATAGTTTGGATCTTGAATGTCCCTCAAAAGCCCATGCTATTTGTTTCACAAGAAACCAAAGGCCCACAGGGGGTGGTCTTGTTGGCTTCCAGACCCACAGAATTGGTGGAAGGACTGGGATCATTGCCAGGCTCCAGTGCTTAGCCTAGCACCTTTCTCTGTGCTATGTGCTTCCTGATCATGCTCATTGCTTGGTCACCAGCCTGTGGCATTACTGGGAAGTGGTAGAACCTTTAGGAGTTGGAGCCTCGTAGGAGGAAGTTAGGTCACTGGGAGCATGCCCTTGAAGGGGAGACTGAGACCCCGGCTGCTCCCCTGTCTCTCTGTCACCTTCCAGCCACTGTAAGATAAGCAGTTTCCTCTACCACTCACTTTCACCATGTTGTATTACGTGGCAACAGACCCAAAGCAACTGGGTCAAAGAACTGTGGACAGAAATCTCTGAAGCCATGAACCAAAATAAGTATTTCCTTCTGATAAGTGGATCTTCTATTATTTTTGTCATAGCAACAAAGAGCTAACAAATATGAGCACTCAGGCCTTCTCTTGGACTTTCTGAAACTAAAGTATAGAGGAGGAGGCTGCTGAAGTCAAACCAAATACCAATCATTAAGACAAGCAATTAACCCAAAGCGTTTAATGCTGGCTAACACACATTATGGGTCTCTTCCTGGATCAAGAATCACCTTTTAGGGCCCACATTTCCTCTTCACTGGAGCAGTAAGTCCAGGTGCCTCCTGATTTTGCAATGATGACATCATGTGTCTGGTGGATTCTGTTGAAGGAGTAAGACCAAGATTCACTTCCTCTTGCCACTCAAAGTGATTGGACCTTCTCTAGACTTTGAGGTACACTTTAAGATCATTTACACAAGAGGGCTGTGTACACTGGCTGTCTGTGTCTTCTCTGTATGAAGTTTCTTCCACAGCTTGGATGTCCAATCCATACATGTAGTCTGTCCCCCAAGGTGCACATGCTGGAGGCTAGGTTCCCAATGTGGAACATTTTAAGAAGTGGAGCCTAGAAGATGATTAGGTTTGGGGGGGTTGGGTGGAGGCACCACCCTCAGAAGAGATTAATGATCCTTTCATGGGAGTGGGTTAGGTGTCCCAGGACTAGATTAGTTACTGTAAGAGCAGATTGTTATAAAGTGAGTCCACTCCCCTGGGCTTGATGTTTTTTTCACACACCTGATCCCCCTTCCCCTTATCCACCATGTTGTGATGCAGCTAAGGGGACCCTTGCAACTTAATAGCAATGTGCTATTTGACCATTCCATCCCCCAGAATCATAAGTTACAAAAATATCTTTTCTTTTTTTTAATATTTATTTTTTAGAAGCTGTTGGATACAATACCTTTATTTTGTTTATTTATTCGCGTGTGGTGCTGAGGATCGAACCCAGGGCCTCACATGTGATAGATGAGCACTCTACCACTGAGCCACAACCCCAGCCCCCAAAATGTCTTTTATTTATAAAAACTTACCCAATATGGGGTATTCACAAAATAAAATGGACTTAGTCATCTTCTGAATATAAATTTCTGTTTAACAGATTAAAGGGGAGGAGATTATTTCTGTCACTGAATTTTCCCCATGTGGAAAAGAATTCTGGATATATTTAAATAGCAACGTCTGTCCCCATTTCTTCCTGGCTCTACCTCTCTCCTGTCTTGACCGACTTGGGCCATTTTTATGGTAGCTGACCTGCACTTTCCCAACCAGCTAGCTGAAAGACAGAGGGCTCTGTTGATTCCCAGAGAGCTACAAATATGGTGTAAGGGAAGGAGTCCTCTCACTTTGTGTTTTCCAGGAAAGAAAGAGGACAACCAGAGCAAAGGGCATGATCAGGGAGCCCCTGGCACAGAGGAAGGCACCTGGGTTAAGTCTCAAAGACTTGGAAATGAGTCAAGTCCTTCCACCAATTCTCTGTGTGGCCACAGGCCAACAAGGCCTCCCCTGTGAGCCTCCAGTTTCTTCACCTGTGAAACAAATAACATTCACAGAATAGTCTCTGGGGAACCTTGGAAAAAATTTATTATAATACTTTAGCTTGAGAGAGACAGATGGGATTTAATGTGCAGAGGGAAGAATTGAAACAGGTATTTGAAACTGATACATCTGGGTCATTGCCATTTGGAGATCTAGAAGGGAAGATAGGCATCTCTGGAAACAGAGCATCAACTGAGGTGAACTCTACTTGATTAATGAAAATTCATCCATGTTTATTTCACTCCTTATTTTTAATGTAAAGCAGAAACTTAACCTGGTTTGTTCACTGTTAGGTCCCTGACACCTAGAATTGCATCTGGCAAACAGAATGCATGCCCTCAATTAATAATTATCAAATGAATGAATGAATGAATGAATGTAACTGCCATTGCTCCTGCTTTCAAACCTAAACTCCAATTCTTATTTTCTCTGCCTCTGCGAAGCCCATCTGATGGCTGGACAGTCGATCCCCAAAATGCATCCTATTCAAGTGGGACCTGACTCTGCTTGTGTTCCCTGCTTATTATCTTGTGGTTTTGTTAATTCCATGTAATTCTCCAGGATGACTCTAAGTTCCACCTCCTACACAAAGCCCTCTTTGATTGCAGTACTATGGTTGAACTTCTTAGTAAAACCTAGGTTAGTCCTGCTGATGAATTCTTGCATCTAGTCAATGTGGACTTGTTAGCATCACCTTGTTAGCTAACAAGGTCAAGGTACAGTCAAGGCTTTCAGCCAGGATCTGTACATAAAGCAGAAGCAACAGGGATCTGGTTCCAAGCTTGGCATCAGAGCTAGATGGATGTGGGTTGCAATCCTTTTTGCACATCCCCTGGGGAAACAATTCAACTCTCTGTTCTTCAGCTTCCTCACCCAAAACCATGCTCACTTAGTGTGTCATTGTGAAGGTTGAATGAGGTCCTTCTTTTCTAAAATTTTTATTTATTTATTTATTTATTTATTTATTTATTTATTTATTTATGAGTGATACCAGGGATTGAACCCAGGGGTGCCTAACACCGAGCCACATTCCCAGCCCTTTTTATTTGTTATTTTGAGACAAGTTCTCTCTAAGTTGCTTAGGACCACACTAAATTGCTGAGGTTGTCTTTGAAATTGTGGATCCTCCTGTCTCAGCCTCCCAAGCTGCTGGGATTATAGGCGTGCACCACCTGACCCAGCTGAATGAGGTGATTCTAACAGGAAATTGAGAACATTCCCTCATAAACAATCCATGAAAAGTGGGTATCATAGCAAAGTTCAGGGGAGGAATATGAAATTTAATTGCAGCCTTATTTATGGCACTATGTCACCACCTTAGTAGTTTCAACGAATCAGCATCTGATGTGGTAAAGAATGTGCCATCTTACTGTCTTAGGCAGATTTGCAGGATCTGATGATGGACCATCAGGTTTCAGGTTTGTAGATTTCTCAGTGGTGTAGAAGGCAGGAGAGAGTGGACATTCTACTTTTCTTAGGGTGACAGTTCTCTTTCCTGAACCCCATCTGCTTCAGAGTTCTCAAAAATAGCATTAAGACATTCTGTGAATTCCTGTTAAAGAAAAACTTAACAGAAATCTCAAATTTTCTACAAATTGTTGGAAACTTAAAAACCAAAGCGGGGGGTTGCTACTTCAGCATGAGACATGGTGCTCACATTTCAGTGCTTTGGAATCTTGAGATGGTGTCAGGATGGATGTCCTCAGTTTCCAGGACGAGGAACTAGAAGGAGGATCTGGCAATCCCAGTGGCCCTGCTCTCATTGCAAAATGTTCAAATCTGGATAATCATATTTTTCTCTTCAAACATTTGTCATTTCTTTGTCATGAAAAACTCGATAGGTACAGGATTCATCATAGTTGTGTTGCAGGTGTTAAGGACTTGGAGTGACAGAGAGGGGTATACAAGAGAAAAGAATAGCCAGACATGAAGAACATCTGTGTGCACAGTGCCACCTTTACAATGGTCATGACAAGGTTATTGTGTGAGGGGACACTGATTTTTTTTTCCCTCTAGAAAATCAGTTCCAGAAGAGAGGGATTGGAAGTCAAGCAAGCCTGAGCTGACTACTTCTCTACTCAAGATGGCAAAGGTGTCCTTGACACGTTGCTTCTTACTCTGTGTCACCTTCATTTCAGAATGTTTCCTTTCCTCTTCTGAAATGTTCCTTTTCAACCTTCAGAATTCACAGAGAAGAAATAAGAAATAAGCAGGAACTGAACTAGTCCTCTGCTTCCTGAAGATTAAGCCTTGAACTTGAGGCAGCATTTTTGGAGAGTAATCTGAAATCCTAATACTAGAGCCCTGCCCTTTTCTTCCACGTACCCCTGCAACTAGCCTCTGAGGAGTTTCCAAGGCCACACAGAGAGATCCTTCCCCACTGGAAAACCAGGGAGCAAAAACAAGTTCAATTTTTAAAATAGATTAGCATATTCAATCACCAAGTTATTACCCAAACCAACTCTGATGCTACCTCAAAACACACTGTTGAGTGCAACAGGTTAAACACCAAGTTCTTTAAGAAATCATGGGAGTTGGGGACAGATTGGTCAACTGAGTACTGAGTTAGGAAAAGTAAGTTCTGATATTCTTTTGCAGAGTAGGATGACTCTAGTTAAAGATAATGTACTGTGTATTTTTTTAAATGCCAAAAGTTTTTCATGACAAAGAAATGATAAATGTTTGAAGAGACAGATATGGTTATCCAGACTTGAACATTTTGCAATGTATACATATATCCAAACATCACTTAGTACCCCATATATGTGTACGATTTTATGTCTTAATTTATAACTAAGTTTTTAAACAAAGATATCACTAGAAAGAGAGCAAGCGAAAGACCAAGATAAGGAAAAGGCAAGCACAGCACCACTAGAATGAGTGGCTTTGGTTGTTTGGTTGGTTTTAAATGTCTTCTACGGTTTGATCACAGTTACTGCTCTTCAAGTGAGGAGTAAAATTCTTCCTGTCTCTGAAATGTTCAGCGGCTCCCTAAGTAAACTATTTGACAAACACTCCACAGCAGCGAGTTGTAACATGTCTGAGAAGCTGCAGGTCGGCCTGGCTGGTACAGTTCTTAGCAATATTTGTTACGTTCCATCCATTAGCATGTCTTTAAACAATGAGAGTCATGTCATCCTGATTTTACACGATAATCCTGAGTTTACAGAATTTCTTCTCAGTGTGTGAAACTGGTTTTTGACTTCACCATTTCTGACCCTCAGAGGTGAAGTCACCCTCTTGCTTCTCTTACCTCTTCAGCCCTCGCCAAGCTGTGTTTTGCACCAAACTCAGCCTTTTGAGTATAGTGGATACTGCAACTGCTGCCAATGCCTGAATTATTTCTCAGCTGCTCCACCCATCTATCAATATATTTTATAAAATCTTTGATCAGGACTTTGCTGAGCATTCTATTATTGCACAGTGCACACACTGAAATGCATCTTAAAGGCCAATATCTCACATCCCCCTACATTTTAGCTTGGCTAAGACTCCACAGGAAACAGGTACTTAAATGATGGCATAGAGGAACAAGGTATAATTGTATCTGCATATCTAATAAATATTATCTCTCTATTTTTGTAAACATAAGTATTTTCTCCTCCTTATATGGACATGGCTATGCATGAGCTTGATTCTCATTTGTTAACAATATGGCCTCTTAAAAGTGATAATTGATTTATGTGAATCAAATCAATTTAAATTAATTAGGTTAATCATAAGTAATTCTTGAAAGTTACAGTCAGAGGGAAATGTCTTCATAACCCACTTTAATTGATGAAATTCCATTTGACAGTCAAAAGAGGTCATAGAGCAATGGAGAAAATTTTGATCCCTTATTGGACCTTTATTTGCACTAATTACAAATTCTGCAGACATTGTTCATGAATGAAAGATATTTTAAATAAATATTTAGCACAATTTCTGTTTAATAGTTTTTCACGATATCTGTTTAATGATATGAACAAAAATAAATTGTCAAGTGCCAGGTGCATTGGTACATACCTGTAGTCACAGCAACTCAGGAGGACGAGGCAGAACTATCATGAGTATAACACCAGTCTCAATAACTTTGCAAGGCTCTAAGCAAATTAGCAAAACCATGTCTCTAAATAAAATATAAAACAGTATGGGGATGTGGCTCGGAGGTTGAGCACTTCTAGGATTCAATCCCTGGTACCAAAAAATTAAAAATAAAAAAATGACAAGTGATTATAAATTACAGAATTAACTGAAGAAAAGTGTAAAATCTTCAGTGACTTAGAGGTATTTTAAATAAAACATTAGGTGATTATTTAACTTAAGCAGTTTTAAATTGAAAAAAAAAAAAAAACCAAGAAGACTTTAATTAACTGAATGGCATTGAAAATCACCAATGTAGTCTGTATTCTAATCAGTCTTCTGTTACAGAAGCTTAAAAAGTTCTATTTATAATCAGATTCCCTTGAATGTTATGATTAAAAAGCTAAAGTAGCTCTCAGATTGTATTTGAATTTTTGTAGAACATACTTTTATTATTTTTATTTTATTACTTTGAAAAAATAAAAGCTAACTTATACTATGATTAGATGATTAGGGGAGATTTTGACCCTATTTTAGTACAGACTGGACATTCTTAATCTGAGAATTAAAATCCAAAGTGGTATAAAATGAGAAATTTTTGAGGGACAACATGACATCACAGATGGAAAATTCCACATCTGACTTCATGTACTAGGTCACAGTCAAAATACAGGTGAACTAACTAAAAGCATTGCAAAATATTATCTTTGCTCTTTGTGATAAGGTGAATGTGAAACATGGGTGAAATTAGAGTTTAGATCAGGGTCCTACCCCCAAGATAATTCATGTATCTATGCAAACATTCCAAAATTCAAAAAAACATTTAAAGTTCTAAATACTTCTTGTCCTAAGCATTTTGGATAAGGTATATTTAAATTATACATATAGGATGTCAGTGATGATTTTGTAATGTCCAGCACAAAATTTTGATGGTGATTTCTACTTCCAGTCAAACGTGGTCTTCTGATAGCTGAACTCTACGCTCTTCAGATTGGGTCTTAACTCTGTGTGAAGTGAAGGCCAAGTCCTCTCTTCTGATGTAGTTTTCCCAGGGCCGTGGGGCAATGAGTGAGGAGAAGGGATGCTTAGCTAGTGTCAAGGAGCAGTGGAGATCAGTAGATGCTGATCTCTTCAAATGAGGAGGTCTTATTTGTCAGTCCATCCCCCATAAAGGAAAGATGATGGGGAAATTCGCAGCTGAGCGAAGATCCATTTCCCAGGCACCTGCTGTTGGGTACATCCACCTCAAAGAGAACCATTCCATTATGCCAGAGATAGGAACATGATATCCTTCCTGACAAGGAAATTGCATGAGCCTTTTCTTCCTTTGTCAAACCTCTTTTATGGCCCAGGGAGAGCTTGGTCTCACTGTCTTTAAGACATTCATGCTAACTCAGAATTTGGCTCTGTGTGGCCCCAGAATGGGCTTTACTCTTAGTCAAGAGATGATAACAGTATGTGGGAAGAGTCAGTTGCAGTTTGACAGAATGAGGAGGTTGTCATCCTCTTCTCCAAAAGCAACTATTGTGCTGGAAAATACTATCAAGACAATCATTTTAACACTGTTGAAAATAGCCAAGTCTCCCATCTCTGCCATTGAGGTCATTCAACCAAAGTGGGATAGGTATCTGCTGAATGGGGCTCGCTTTATTCTGGGTGTTGTCTGTGAAGCCAGAGGTCTCCCAGGCAAGCAAACAGAGAAGGCTACTACTCTACCAACCTGAGGTTGTGGTCACATTTGGGGCAAGAAGTATACTGGCAGCCGAGATGAGCATTAAACATGAAATCTAACAGAAGCAGCAGCAATGCAACAACAATAATTCCCTCCCGGGAAAAATCATAATCTAAAATACCTACAATGAGCCAGGTGTGGTGGTGCACCACCTGTAATCCCAGTAGCTCAAGAGGCTGAGGCAGGACGATCATGAGTTCAAAGCCAGCCTCAGCAAATTAGCAAGTCCGTAAGCCTCTCAGCAAGACCTGGTCTCAACAAAATATTAAAAAGGGATGGAGATGTGGCTCAGTGTTTAAGCCCTTGTGGGTTCAATCCCTGGTACCAAAAATAAAATAAAATAAATACCTACAATGTAGTATGTGAAATGACTGATATTCAACAAAAAATACCAAGTATGGAAAAAGCAATAAATTGTGTTGTGTTATGTCATTTTGTTTATGAAGCACTGGGTATCAAATCCTGGATCTCAAGCATGAGAGGCAAATACTCTAGAGGCAAACACTCCAGCTCAGAAAAAAATAAATTTTGACCCAAACTTAGGAGAATAGCAAATCTCTGATTTGTAATGGATCCATCTGGGTCAATTCAGGCAAGAACCTGCAAATCCCAGGTCGTCTTGAATTCTCAAGGTCTTCAGAAATGGCCCACTTTTCCCAGTTAAAGGATGGCACTCTCTAGTAGAACAGAGGCTTGTGACTTGCAAGACAATGTATGTTCCCCTACGTTTTCATCTCTACCTTCCTTCCTGGTAACATCAATAAATAGGGACATGTTGCAAGATAACCTTGCCTGTTATCTAAGGAGAAGGGGATTATACAGTATAGGAGTGAATGATATGGCCTTGATGTGGATTCTAGGAGAAAGTGTCTACACTCTACTACAACAGCTAATGAAAACTTGGACAAAACAATGCTCATATTGAGTCAAGTAGAAGTGCCAGATTGGCATGGTAGATAATGGGAGAAAGGGATTATAAGAAACTATAGAATTGGGTCTTCGCACATAAGGCTGGAAAACATACCATCTAACTATGTGCTGCAGAAGACCCTAAAGGAGACTTTATTTACCACAAAAATAAGGAATGCTGTAGTGAGAGGGCACTAGCCTTATTGAGGAACTCAGTAGTGAGTGTGCTCAGTAACTTAGAGCTAAGAGAGCTTACTGGGGTGGTTACAGAATGGGTGTCTTCAATAACAATGGGGATGATAACATTCTGAAACAATGAAGGAGAAGTAGTGGTGCTTGCCCAGAACAAGGTGAGCACAATTACTAGAATATGCAGCAAGTTGGAGTAACTTCCAGGGGGTGCTGGAACAATATTCTTGGGGCAAAATAAATAGGTGTCCAGCAAAGGGATTATTTAATTTCCACAATCAAAAGTCATAATTCCTCGCCTGTTTTCTAGAACTGAGCAAGTTCTCAGAATTGGAACCAGTGATTGAAGGAGAGGCTGATGTCCATGAGGAAGGATCTGACAACACCAGGTCATGTGTATTTGGTAGGATTTGTGTAGTCCTTCCTCAGATGCTATTACTGTTTACTTGAGTAACCTCTCCCAGAGAAAGGAGAACACTTGTCATTATGATTTGGATCTGAATTTTCCTCCAAAGTTTCACGTATTGAAGGCTTGGCACCCAGTGCAGCAATGTATAGAGGTGGAGGTTTGGGAAAGTGATTGGATCATGAAGGTTCTTACCTCCTCAGTGGGTTAATCCACTGATAGCTGACAGGACTACTGGGAGATGGTGGGGAAAAAGTAGGTTACTGAGGGAATTCTCTGGAAGTGTTTTCTTGTCCTTGGCCTTTGTCCTTCATTGCTGCCATGATCTGAGCAGCTTTCTTCCATTGTGGCCTTCTGCCATGATCTTTCTACCTTGGAGCCAGCAGATCATGAACTGAAACTCTGAGCAAAAGTAAAGCCCTCCTTCTTTAAGTTGTTTATATCAAGTATTTTTGTCACAGTGATGAAAAGGTAACTAGTACCTCACATTTTGAGGAGTGTTGGAAACAGGGTTTGAATTGATACTGATCCTTTCAAGGGGTCACCATGACTCCCATTTTTGAGTAGAGGTCCAATGGGGCCAAGGAATGAGTGAAGTCCTGGCCCAGGTCTGACTCATAGTGGATTGACTAGGCCTGAAAATGTCATAGTCATTTCTTTGGTCCCAAAATATACAATTAGAGTAGCTATTCTTGTTAGAATAACCCTCACAGTATTCCCTTGGCCTGTGGTCTAAGATCCAACTAAAGCCTTCAAAAGGGCCCCACAACCAGCCAAGAAAAAAAAATCACAAATAATATTGCCTCTCCAAGGATTGGGATGAACATATAAAGGCTTGAGTGGTGGATATTCCCATCATATCCCCTCTTAATTCACATTCTGAAAATTATAAAAATGAGCCTGATCTTGTTAGTAGACCACTTCAATCTCAATTAAATAATAACTACAGCTTAATTCCTGTCCCTAGTATGGCATATTTACCAGAACAGAAGAACTCAGTCTCAGTCCATTGTATGGGGCCATTGATCTGGACAAGGTATTTCTCTTTCATCAGAAAAGAGAAATAGCTGTTCAAAAATAGTTCACATTCACATGGAATGGGAAATAATCTTATTAATAGTTATGCTAACTATCTCAACTTTTCTCATGTTCAAAGGGGCCTGAAACCTTTGCTGGTCCACTCTACTAAAAACAACCTGGTGATCACATCAGATTATCAGGAAGGGACAAGCACATCAAGGGCCTTTGCTACATGCATGTGCTGCTGAAGGTGAAAATTAAACTATGCACAGATTTGGAGGTGCATCAGTTAGTATTAGATCAGAGAGACAGAAACACTATAAATGGCAGAGAATACAATATTTATTGTAAGATTGAGACTTATATCACTGCAAAGGCTGACTCTGTAGGGTAGGTAAGACTGTTGATCTATATCTATCTGCTGTAGGTCTGGAATCAGCAGGAACAATGGGTATAAAGGAAGTAGGGGAGAGAAAGGATAGACTGAAGCCTCAGAGCACAAACTGCAACCTTGTAGAACAAATGGGGTACACAGCGATTCATGGGAGCTCAGTGTGTCTGACACTACTCTCAGTCTCTAGTGTGTGGGTAACTTACAAGATACCTTCCCCAAGGAGCTACACATGTATATTGCTCAGGATTCAGATAAGCCAAAGCAAGTGGCCTGATGGAAGCTAGGAAAGGGATTGAGGGCCTGATTGCTGTCCAGCTCCTACATGCTGAGCCAGCAGGTCAGGGATAATGTGCATGGACTACAATAGGGCCTAGCTTGTACCCACCCCACCCCATCCCCCCCTTGGAATGTAAAAGGCAGATGGCCACTGTTTTACTTCTGCCTTCAAAATCTCATGCTGAGTTTCCTTGTGGCCAATGCAAACTCTGAACCGTGCAGGTAAAGGAATAGCTGTTAACCAGGGGACTATAAACTGCACGCTGTGAAGTATCCTGGACGTGGGATTGGGTAGAAATTTTAGATGCAGTGGTCTGAGAAAGCAGCTTTTAGGTAAAGTGTGGTAAGCCATTCTTATAGACCGTGGCCGCCATTAGAAGATGGCGCCGGCTTCCACTGTGGCCTGTGATAAACAACTCCTTTTATGGAGAGTTGGCGCGCAATCCCTTACCACCCTATGAGAGAGATCCACGTGGCGGCTTAGGATTGGGATGCGGGGGGCTCTATTAAGCTGTGCTTGGGTGTGCCGGGCGCGGGCGCTAGAAGATGATACATGACTCAAGGCCTGAATAAACTGTTGAAAGAAGAATCCTGTGTCGTGTTTCCCTTGCCGGCGAGGGGTCGCGACAGTAAAGATCTCAAAGAAGGCAGGGAGGGAAAGAGAAAAGGGAACAAAGGAACATGCAAAGGATGCACCATGCTGCATGCCTGCTGTGTTGGAGAAACAGTCAATGAAGCTGAAGGAGGGAGAGGGAGAGGGAATTAGGGAGGAGAATAGGGAGAAAGCTGAGATTATAGAGGACCATCAGAGGAAATGCCCAGCATACCCTGATGCACAGTAGGTATTCTAGAAAAGGCCACTGTCACTGTCATCCTCATCCTAGGGGGACATGTTCCAAGACTCCACAGTGGATGCCTGAAATAGCAGATAGTAGTCAACTTCCTATATACTGTTTTTCCTATACATATCATACATATGTGTGATAAAGTTTAGTTTATTAATTAGGCACAGTAAGAGATCAACAACAGTAACAAATAATAATAAAAAAGAACAATTATAACAACATGTTGTAATAAGACTTATTTAAAACTTACAAATTGCTTATTTCTGGAATTTTCCATTTAGCACTTTTGGACATGGTTGACCATGAATAACTGAAACTATAGATAAGGGAGGACTGTTGTATCTAAAGGAGTAAATAAGATGATGTCAAAATTTGGACATGAGAAAAAAAATTAAATTGAAGAAAGAGCTCCTTCCTTGGGGTTTGTACTTAGTGGGTACCTATAGAGGTATGTGGCCAATTGCTGGGCCTTCTTTGTCTGGGATCAAGAACGATCACCCACTGACCAGTGGGAGTCCTTCCTGCCAGCGAGGCTCCTCCTCCCTTCTCCTCAGGAGAATGAAGCTGAGAAACTAGAGGCCAACAGCTTCCCTGTCTGTCAACAATGTCTGAAACAGGCCAGACCCACTATGTTTAGAACACATGTACATACAGATGGATGCTTGCTTATCCTCCATAACTTTCCTTTGCCTCTGTTCAGAGGACAGCATCACATAGTTCTGCACCTAACAGAAAAAAGACTTTTATAAAAAACCAGTTGGGTAACACAGGAAGTTTCGTGGAGAGGTGTTAGCATAATCTCGGCTGGCCTTTGGGCCTCTACAGTGATGATTGATATGAACTGGTGTCATACTTTTCTCATGGGCCTGTCACACAGTGACTGTGAGAGGCTGAACATCTACACATCTCTCTATACTGGATAAGTGCTTTATGGTAATGAAGCTGCCTGGATTTGCATACCATTTCACATCTGAGATGCTACCATGTGAAGTGAGATAAATTAGCTTCTAGCTATGTTCATCATTCTGTGTGAACTCACGAGTGGGCCCTGCTATAAAATTACCTATTCTGTGGGCCTTCAAAGTAGAATGCTTAGCAGGAAGGCTCATAAGGTCATTCTTCCTGGGCTGGTCTCAGGAGCTGTGTTCTTTAATGCATAGCCACCTCTGGCTGCAGAGTGCAGGGTACAGAGTCTACAGGGAATTCCAAGATATTACAAGAGAGTCCATCATGGGGGATGAACCACCCACATTTCTTCCCCACCTTCCTCTGTCAGGTCTGGAGACACCAATAGTCAAGTTGGACCGCATGCCAGTGTGGCTTGGGCACCTGTGGGAATCTCTTCCATTCATGATTTCATCATCTCATATTCCTAAAGCAAAGCAGGGAGGAGGAATGGCCAGGAATAAATTCTATGTATCTCTCCCTCAGATCCCATACTGCTGAAATTTCATCTTTTCAAGGTCATTCCTGTGATAAAATGCAATTTTTCTTAGAGGTGCCTATATTCTCTTTTAAAATATGGCATTTTGGTGGAGGGGTGGCACTGGAGATTGAACCCAGAGGTACTTTACCATTAAGCTATATCTCCATCCATTTTTATTTATTTTCTTTATTTTGAGAAAGGGTCTCACCAAGTTGCTTAGGGCCCTCCTAAGTTGCTAAGGCTGGCCTCAAACTTGCAATCCTCCTGACTCAGCCTCCTGAGTTGCTGGGATTATAGGCATGCACTCCCACGCCTGGCTAAGATACAGCACTCTTAAGAAAAATAACAAAATGACATTAATATCTCAATGATTTAATAGCTTGATTTTTTCCCTAATAGGAGAACTTAAAAGTAGAAGGTGAAATGGACAAGTCTGCCATTTGATAAGAGAAACCAAGGAAAGCAGATAAACCCAGTACAGAGGCATTTATTTGTATTAGAATTGCTAACTAACCCACAGCCAATGAGTGAGAGAAGGACCCAGAGCTGGCACAATGCCACAACAGGGTCAAACTTATCAAATTCAGTGTCAAATCTGGTCAGATGCATTAGAATCTGCTGTGGGAACTGACACAACTTTTGGATCTTCCCTAATCAAAAATAAAATGACTTTTAGTTTAAGGGCAGATAGCCTCAAATGGGGGCTGGATTAGAAGGATGAACAGGCCTTAAGGGAGACCCTCATGTCAGAGTTAAGAAAAGCTAGGTCTCTCTGGAGGGTAGGAGTTGTGTATTCAAATGGGTACACGGCAGTCTGTGGACATTAGGATGTGTATGGGTGTGATGGGTGTGTTTAAGATTGTGTAAGAGTAGCAGTGTGTGGGTGCTATGTACTTCATCACTGAAAGTGCTGTGTGTGTGTGTGCGTGTGTGTGTCTGTTGTTTGTCAGAATTGGGTGATAGTATATGTTGGCTATGGGGGGTTGGGTCCTCTGTGCATGTTGGGTGTGCATAGAGTTGTTTGTGGGTGTTTGGTGTGTGGGTGCCTGGTGGGTGTATAGGGGTTTCCATTTAGGTTCTGTTCTGTTTGCATGTGGGTATGTATGGGGTTATTTGTGGATGGAGTGTGTGTGTGTGTGTTGGTGTGTGTGTGTGTGTGTGTGTGATGTTCCTCCCTTTCTACTTGGACTTTTGACACTGGAAGTTTTCCTCTCAGGTCCCTGGAGTTCTTGGGCAATTCCAAGAAAAGGTGTTTCCTTAGAAGCCATATCACTTGAATCTTGTGAATTGAAATCTGGTTTAGCCAGATTATGTTAGCTTTAAGGATACAATGTGAAATTCTCACTTCTCTTGAGCTGGGAGCCAAATATATGTATTTTATTTATTTATGTATTTTATTTATTTATTTGGTGGTGCTGGGGATCAAACCCAGGGCCTCATGCATGCTATAGGCAAGCACTCTACCACTGAGACACATCCCTAGCCTAGATGTATTTATTTATTTTTTTAATGAAAGCAAAATCAACCCAGATGTTCAGAAATGGGCCATGACACCAGGCCCCATGAGAAACATTTCAGACATTGAGAAATAGGTGTCACTCAACAAAAGAAGTCTCTTCCAGGCAGAAATGATACCTACTCTTATAGATTCCTGGCTAACTTTTTGTAGGCATGGGAATTTTTCAATCACCCTGGAATTGTGATTTTTTCCTGGTAGGACTTTTAAGAAACTATGTGGGGAGAAAAACACCCTGAAGGTAACTTCAATGATAATGACAAAATATTGAAGATTTTTATTTGATATTTTAAGGCCAAATTGTGTTTCTGTGAACAGTTTTTTCAATTGCACAGTCATTCACTGATTCATCCCCTTATTCACTCAGCCAACATTCACTTAGCCTGTATAGTGTGTAGGTGTGGTGACACAGAAAAGCAAGAGAGCCCAGGTCAGGGTGGCACTCACAATCCAGTCACTTAACACTTCTTTCCTCCCCTGCATTAGCTTCTGGGGAAAGAGGCAGGGATATGGTGAAGTCCATTTCTGCTCTCACAGATATCATGTTGTGGCAGGAAATTCAGAACCCAAGTAATTATTTCAGTGCTGTAAGGAGTAATTTGGGAGTTAAAAAGGGATTCTTGGAGAGAGTGACACGTACTCTGAGATCCTGGGGATGTTAGGCAATGGAAGCAAAGGTTAGGGGAGGGGAGAGAGAGGAAAGAGATGAATCCAAATAGTAACATCCCAGAGAAGGTCCTAAAGGAAGAAGTGTGACCAGGGTGCCTGGTGTGGCTGGAGCACACAGGAGTCGGGATGAGGCTGGGGAGGTGGGCATGGCATGGGCAAATGGAGTCCTGGAGGCTGGATTTTATATTTCATCTCTGCTAAGACCCAAAGAACATTGGCTTCTCTCTTGGTAACTAGCTTTTGTTTCAAGGCCATGGGGATAAATGTTATGAAGGAACATTCCCAGGTCATTGGGCAAACAGTCTTCTTTTGATTTGGCTTCCAGGCCACAGCTTGATGTGGGAGTCAGTCTGAAATGAAATCTACTCAAGGCTAGGTTAGCATTTCAGGTCTAAAGGAAGAATCATCTATGAAAACTGCAATGTGAAAAAGAAGTCCTGTTTTGCTTTTGTTGATGGTGTGTTGGCCGTGGTGATATTTGTTCGCTGACACTATTAATGTTTTTCTGTATTATCTACGGCATTCTAATAGTATAGACTAATGGTCATTGTTTATCATCATAATATTCCCATCTGAAATGGGATGAACTTGACTACAAGTTTGTGCTGAATCCTGCAGCAGCTGAGTTGGTGGATTATACACTAAATGAACCCGGTCCTGTATGATACATGCATGGAGATATCATCCACTGTGGACTGAAGGGTGTGTGCAAACAATTGCTTGACTCTCAAAGAACAGAAGTTACAAAAGTTTGGATTGTCCTTTAATATGATAGGATTATAGGGCGGTGATTTAACTTTTTTTTTTATAAAAAGAAATCCTTCAGCAGTATCATATTAAATAAATTCAAAAGACAGTAAATTCCTGACACAAATAAGGAAGTGTCATACCACCTATGCCAGCAAGTACGTCTAAAAAGGGAAACTACTCAAATCCACCTCTGACTGGATCTCCAGAGATCCTGAACCCCTGGTAGGCAATTCATTGTGATGTATGGGTGGGTTCTGTGGGCTTCTGGGTACCTCCCCCAAACCTTATTCCCTATATGCATGCTCTGTCCCCTGTAAGCTTTGGATATGTCACTGTACAGCTTCATGAATTAGACTAAGTGCTTCTTTTTTGGAGAAGTCTCTTGGCTCTACCAACTGTTTTTAACTAAATAACCAGAGAGGAAGTAAACACCTCAACCTGGCAAATAGCCCTATGTGATCACCAGTGTCTAAGCTGATCAAGGACCTTGATCTAGCTCTGCCTCCAGACCAGGCTTCCTAGGAGCCTATTCATCAAATAAAATAATTTATGCTAGACAGTTTACAAACTCTATCATTCGCTAACATTATATTGTTAATTATGGACTAGAGTGTGTGGAACAGAGAAAGAGAGAAGGGCTTGAGATTTCCTCTGGCATTAAAGACACTCAAAGTGGTAGGAATCGAAGCCAACCCGTTGCCTGAAATCTGAGGATTGCAGATATAAATAGTCAAAGGCCTTAGGATGGTTTCTAGGGGCAACTGCCGAGTCCACGTTTCTAAGGAGATGATCTATGGATTGTTAATGAGTCGTGTGAGTGCTTTAAAGAAGAAAAATGACACAGTGTTTGAGATGCGCAGACACTAAATATAATCTGTACACACTTCAGAAAATAGGATAGAAGAAAAATGCTATAGTTTGGATCTTGAATGTCTATCAAAGGCCCCTTTGGTTGCCAAAGGTGGTGCTATTTGGAGATGGTGGAACTTTCAGGAGGGGAACTTGGGTGAAGTCGTTAGGTCATAGTAGGAGTTATGTGGGGGATTATGGGGCCCTTGCCCCTTCCTCTTCTGTTTTGCATCCTTGCTGATGAGGAGAGCAGTTTTCTCTGCCATGGGCTCCTCCTGTGTTGTGCGGCCTCACCACAGGCCCAAAGCAATGGTGCCAACTGATCATGGACAGGAACCTTTAAAACGATGAGCCACAGCAAAACTTGGCTCTATAAATTAATTATCTCAGATAGTTTGCTATAGTGACAGAAAGCTGATCAATACACAAAAAAAGCTTTTAATTTTCCTTATTTCCTCATAATTGAAAGGTCATAGATCAGTTGAGTACAGAAGAAAGGTTCTTAGAATAGATCAGTGTTACCTATTGTTAGTAGAATTCTCAGGATCTACATGTAAATCTTATTTACTTACATTTTTACTTTATCATCACATATCATCATATCATATTTCTTCATTATATTAACAAATAACTGTGGTGAGCCGCTTCTGCCGTTTATGCAAATTATGGTCGCCATTACAAGATGGCGCTGGCTTCGCTGTGGTCTGTGACAAACAACTCCTTATTTGGGAGAGTTGGTGCATGACTTTTCATCACCCTATGAGAAAGCTCCACGTGGCTGCTTTGCATTGGGGCTTGAGATGCTTTATTAAGGCTGGGAGGGGCATCCGAGAGAGAGAAGAAGAACTATCAAGGGCCTGAAATAAACTACTGAAAGAAGATTCCTGAGTGTTGCGTCTTCCTTGCGGGCAAGAAGTCGCGACAAATAACTAATAAAGTTTGTAATGTTTACTATAAAATATTTTATTTGATGTATATAATGCTATGTTAAAAGTAATCAGGTCTTTTAACCTTTATCCATAATGATTTTGATAAAATATGGAATTACTATAGCAAAATGGTTAAAAAAATATTCTGTATTTGTTAAGAAGGAAACCAACAAACCAATGGAGAAATAGCAAAGGATATGAATAAGACATCTCATGGAAAAGAAAACAATACACAAGCTGTGATTACATAAAAAGATGATAAACCTCATTCATAATTTAAAAAATGTGAATTCACTGAGACTGTTTCTTTTCACTTGTGAAATGAGCAAAAACTCAAAAGTTTGACAGCACCATTAGTAAGGCTATAAGAAAACAGGCATTTACTCAGATTGCAGGAAGATGTACAAAGTGGTCAATCACTGTAGAGAGAAATCCAATGACATTACAAATGTCATTGAAGCACTTATCATTTTACCTGGAGATCCATCCCCATTCTAGAAATTTACCCAATAGATAAACCTACACACAGAAGAGGGACATCCAGGTTATTTGTAGTGATGTTGTATGAACAGCCAAAATCTGAAACAACTTAGTTTTCCACAATGTGGAACTGGTTAAATTATGATACATCCACATGAGAGAATATGTATGTGTAAAAGAATGAGAAGGCCTCTTATGAACTGATATGGAAGGATTTCTAAATATGATAACAGTGAGAAGCAAAGGATGTACAGCACACCACCTTTTGTGGAAGAAGGGGAGGGCACAAGAGCTGTATTTGCAAGTACTTTCATTTCCATAAAAATCTCTGAAAGGACACACAAGAGACTAATAAAAGTTGTCACTTATGTTTTAGAATTGCAATTCGGAGTGGGAAGAAGATACAGGAACAAAAAAAAATACTTGTTCCAATATTTTAGATTATTTTGATTTTTTGAACTAGGAGAATGCATTACCCATGAAAAAAATATTTTTAAATAAAGTGTTGGCTCCCAATTGAGCTTTCCTAGGTTCAAATCCAGTGACTGACACTTAGAAGATGGGTCACCTTGGGCAACTCTTATTTCCTGTGATTTATTCCCTCACCTGTAAATGGGAATGATAATCATAGTCCCTATACCATGAATTTGGGATTTAAAAAAAGGATAGTACTTGCAAAGAATTTATAGGAGTGCCTGGCACACATTAATCACATAATACTTGTTTACTATAATTATTTCTCATCCAGTGATTCATTGGGAAAGGAGACACATTGGATTGGAGAACATTCTCAAAAGATTAAGATTTAGAACATCAGTTATTAGGGTCTGAAAAGCATTTAGAAACATGTTTTTATAAGCAGAATTAATCTTTATCTCGAGAACTTAACTTGAACTATGATTTTACAGAGCATGTATTAAGATCCATTTTGCACTCAGAATAAAACTACAGTGCTTGAAGACAAAGCAGTTACCCGATAAAGTTTTGTTAGCTTCAAGGCCTGGGGCTTGCTTGAACAATAGTAATAATACCATCTTTTGTTTTTATATTACATTGTATCCTCTTGTATTATATATCATTTTAGACTCAGACATTGTCATTTACTTTGGTTTGGTTATTCTATCCAATGGCGTGACTTGGCATTTTAAGGGCTTCTTGGCAATAAAATAGCAAAACAAGAACAAGTCAGGGAAAGAAGTTTCCAATCTCTGTTTGTACAACCTTGATCCATCTCCACTACCTTCAATGGGCCATAGACTCCCTGTAGATGCTAGAGGATTAGGGGTTGCAAAAATGTAAGAGCTGAGCAAGCACTGTACAGGAATAGTCACTTAGTAATTCAATATCTGCTTCTTTCAATTTGATCTGGCACTGTGCTGAGTACCGGTGAAACCATGACGAATGGGATATAATCTGGATCTTGAGTGGCTCAGAGAGGGACTTGTGTGTCAGCAGGTGACAGTAGCAGGAAACTCGGCACTAGAATGCACATGAGTAGAAAGCTCAGGAGTGGAAGAGGGTCAATGAAGTTTGCACCAAGAAATAAGCTGCTCTGTTTGGCTCAGGAGATAATCACCATGGCAGGAAAGGAGCAAAGATTTCACAATCAGTTGACTGTAACTTTAAGTCACCTTCATTGCCTCATTATTCTTGTTCAGACTCAACTTCTTCATCTGTTAAATGGGCTGGTAATTCAACTTACAGAGAAGTTATGAGGCATCGACATAATGTTTTGCAGCCAGAACAGAGATTAGTATAACACAGCAGATACACAATAGATGGTAGCAGTAATAATGATGAAACACTGGAATGGAAGGCTCTTGGGGACAGGGATTTTTGTTGGTTTTATTCACCTTCTTGTACCCTTTAATAATGTTGCTTCATAAATACGTTTTTAAAAGCATGGATGTTCGAAGGAGACAATACAGAAAATAACACATGTGAAAGAAATGCCTAATCAGTTTAAGGCATATAATGAAATATACCCACACATATGTGTGTGCAAGTCATGTGTGCCAGTTGTATGTGCACATGTGTGTGTTCCAGCTCCTTCCTGAGAGAGGCAAGGGTGTGACAGCTGAAGTGTGGCTTTGTTAAAAGGAGTTTAAGAAGCTGATCTCACCTTCAAATTGATCTGAGATTTGCAGAGAACCATCCATAAAATAAGTTTTTATAATGCCAAAATATTTGCTTTTGGAAAGAGAGAAGAGAAGACCTTAGAGTAGGCATTGGGATTTGGTTCTATGGTATAAAAAAGCTGTAAATCTTAAGTTCCTTATAACTGGTGCAACATGGGATTGAAATAACTGTTTGGATTTATGTTCTGCCTCTTCCTGTAAAGCATGGAGTTGCTTTGAGGGGAGAATAAAAACTACATAATCAATCTGCATGTATTGCACTTTCAAGGTTTAGAGTTGCCTAATAAACCAAAATACCTTAAGCTTCAACTTCCCAAAGCTGCTGACCACCTGTCTGCCAAAGCAACGTGCAACTGGAAGTTGTTCTAAGCTCCTTTTACAAAGTCCCAGATGATACAATGATGTGTGAGGTGGTTTTCTGACTGGCTTTGGATGGGGAATTGATTCCCAGTTGATCCTTGAATACATTTCAGAGGAAAGAGAAACTGAAGGTGAGGAAAGTTAAGTCATCCCTGACTTTTCCAAAGAGGATCTCTGGTTCCAGGAAATCTGTGGATACATCATCTGAAACCCCTCCAACTACAACTACCTGTAAGTGCTAATAAAAATGGGAGTATAATTCTTTTAAATGTGGAGTTGAGCTTGCAAAAACAAAAAAGTGTGAGATTCTTCCAGGATCAGAATAGAGCAGGTTCTGAAAAGAGCTGGGAAAGAGAGGTTCTGGCATATAACATCCCTGAAATGTGGGGCTCAATCTTGAAGTGCCCAGAGTAAGTGAGGTGGTCACTGAGCATCATGAATCCCACCTCTAACCAGGGCCACAAGGATTGCCGTCCCAGAGAGCAAGCAAAATAAAGGAAATGTGTCCACCAGCCCTTATCGCTTCTGTCATGCTCTGGAATTCCCCTGGGAATTCCTCCCATGGCCTGCATCACATGGAGAGGGACTGTGTAGATGCAGAACAGCAGAAATAGCTGTGTTAGTAACAAATTTAATGTTAGGAGAAGAGGGCATTGTTAGGAATAAGAAAAAGTCACTAAGTAATAAGGAAATACATAATTCCAAGATTATATAACCCTAGTGACATCATCTCAATGTATTTAAAGCAAAAGCTGGCGTATTTACAAGGAGATAATTGAAATGCTACCAATTCTCAAGTTATCCTTAGATTTAAATAAACTCTATGAGGACAGAACTTTCAAAGCTTTGTTCACCATCAGTCCCCCCGGGGGGATACAGCAGCAAGTACTCAATATTTTTTAAAGGAAATGTTAAGTAATACCAAGGGGTGGGGGGGGCGTGTTAAGTCTCTTGCCCTGGCCCACCTGCAATACTTCGGGTGGTTTAAAAGGTGACAATAGAGTTTCCTAGAGTTTCTGTCCCTAGAGGAATGCCACCAGAGGCCAAGCACCCCATTGTTGTATATCAGTGTATGTCATTGTATGTCAGTGGAGGCTAAGTCTCTCCATCTCTGGAAAGATTCATGCTGCTTGGGGGAAGGGGGATCTTTGTAAAGGAGATTTGAACACTCAAAGGGTCTAATTAATCCTATGCTTCTGTTAGTTGAGTTTGAAATAACTCTTTCTTGACAATGCCTGGCACTGAAGGCAGGGACAAGTGTGACAGGTTTGGCCTTCCGGGCTGTGTATGGCCTGGCACAGAACACACTCATAACAATTAGGAATGCAAGGCTTTGGAGCCCAGTGAAACAATTTTAAACTGTGGCTACTGTTGCTAATCATGCAATTAACAAATTTGATCCTATTAACTGCATATGGGAAAGTCTGCTGCTCTGCACTAAAATTTGCATATTCTAGTCAAATATCCATCACCAAGTAGCCCCAAATACAAATCTTAACAGAAAGCAAAAAAATTATTATCATACAAACCTTGTTCTCAAGGTAACATCCAGTGAAGTTAGAAATTGACAACCATAACAAAACCCACCACCATCAAGTATGGAATGATTTAAGTTTTTATTCCTTTGGGATCTGGTTACTTGCACATCTTTTTCTTATCTTAGCCAGGCCCACTAGGTCCAAGCCCAGAGGTGAGGTGGGCATGTTTGCCACCATCTTAACTTTAAAGGATAAGGCCCACATAGTGTGGTGTTAATTGTATAATTGCTATAGCAATGCTTTGGGGGTTAAGGAATTTTTCCCTGTACTCGGGTTTATCTAAGTTTTTAAATAAAACCACATTGAAATTTATCAAATTCTAAGTAAGTTTTGACAAAGCTTTGCTGTGGTATGTGTTTTATTCTCTGCCCTTTTTGGCACACTTTAAATATTTCACAATTAAAAACCAAACAAATGAACATACTTCACTGCAATAAAGCACCAGCTCAAATGTCCTTTTCAACAACAGACAGTGGGCATGGTACACCAACCACACACAGCACATTCAGAAAATTTATATTTCGTAGGAAATTTAGTCAGAAAAAAATAAGAAAAAGAAATAAATGAGCTTCAACTTTCTTGGACCATATCTTATAATACTATGAGTCATATATTGGATAAAGTATTTCTAAATTATTATACATATATCTCCTGAGTGTTCATTTAGAAAAAATTTTATATGCAACTGATTTATATTTTTATGGGTTTTACTTAGTTTATAGTGAAATGAGGCCTCTAGTGAAATAATGTTCACAAAGTATGGTACTCTATATGATAGGGACAATCACTCTCCTATTAAATGAAATGATCATATTAACATTACTTAAGTCCACTATAATTGTAGAATAGGTGTGAAGAATCATACTCCAAAGTCAAACCGTACAGGTTGAAATGCCAGTTGGGTTGGGTGCTTATTGGTTAAGTAACATTGGACAAGTTACTTTGCATCCCTAGGCCTTAATTTCTCATTTTTAATTGCACCTATGTTTTGACACTGTTCTGAGAATTATGAGCCAACAGAATATGAAGAATGTCTGCACCCTTAACATACTTAACAAAGTTAGCCTGATACTCTGTGAGCACCTACTAAAAACAAATCACTGTCAACTGCTTCACCTACATTATCTCCATTAATCCTTCAATATTATGAGATGGATCTCACGATTATACCTCTTTTACAGATGAGGTAATTGAGGTTTGTGGTTGTTTAATCCCTGCTTTATGACTGTTGTTGCTCGTATATATGACCTGTTTGATGCTACCTTCTTGATTAGGAATAAACCCCTGATTTTTATCATTGTTCCCATGAGAAAATAGTATCTACACTGCAATGATTTACTATGGGGGTATGTTGGGGGAATGCATGAAAAAAAATGTAAAATTCAATAAAATGAAAAAATTCACAAAATAAAGAGGAGTTGCAAAACCACCCTGGTACATAGAAAGAAGGTCCACTTGAGAATCAGGATATCTGGGTTCTGCTCCTGATCCTGCCTCTGACTGCTGGCTGTAGAATCCCAAGCTGCTGGATGCAGTGAACAGGTACCCTTACTGAATGCTTATTTTTCTTGCTTCATTTCCCCTACTTTAGATCTCTTACTCTCACCTTAGTGAATCAAAGCAGAACCTTGAGGTCCTTTTACCAGAACAAGTGTTCCATTCGTCAGAAGGATATAACTTAAAGATGTCAGAGATGATCAGATGTTATGCTTAAAATAAACAAGGCTTTAAAAACAGAATAGATTTATTATATAGTCTTATTTATTTTTCGTACAGGTTCATTATACAATTATTAATTTGGCAGGATGTGCCTCACACAGGTAGCTACAGCTTTCTATGGTATAGTGCCATGTGCTGGTTTTGTGTGATAGGGACATTTGGGGAAAGATTTACCTTTTTTTTTTTTTTTTTTTTTTTTTTAGGAAGGAAAAGAGCATGATAATTTTGTTACAACACTTGGTATTCCTGTGCTGTGAAATCTTGCCTGCATTCTACACAATTTGGAAAACATTTTGTAACAGATGGCCTAAGCAAGTCCAGATGAAACTGATTATTCAATCAGATTAACCTCTTTCCTTGGCTGATGACATGAACTTTCCAGCCTTCCAATTTGTTACAACTTTAATCAGTTTAGACCCCCTTGGTTTTAAAGTATCTATGTCAGTAGCAGTGACATGGAGGCAAAAGATTTGAAATCTCTAAACATCCAAACGTGAAACTTGTTCACCAAGCTCTAGAAAGACAGAAAACTTTGGAAGAAGAGTGTTTATAACAGGGACTCAGAAATGTTTGATTTTTGACTTTCTGTAAATACTGATTTCCCTTTGGGCCCTGGGCAACCGTGCAGACCATTGTGTCTCATTTATCCCAACTGTAAAGTGAGGATAATAGCTATTTATATACCTGGAAGGGGTATGCTGGTGATTAATTAGTTAATGCATTTCGTGTGCTTTGAAGTGCTAAGTGCTATTAAGCTTCATTTAGACTACCCTAATCATCTCATGAACTCAGGGTTCTTTTCCCCAGCTGAGGAGCTGGCATCTCTTGATCAGATTTTTTTCAAATGGCAGAGCAGTTTTAATGCAAATACCTTCTCAAAACTGGTTCCTACCAGTATTTGCAATTAAAAAAAAAAAAAGTTAAACACTTGAGCAATCACTGTGTCGGAGTGTACCGGAGGGCAGAATAATCTCTATATGATAATAGAGGTAAATATTAGCTCCTTTCCTCCTTTTTGCCTGATTCCCTCTCCCCTAGTCTCTTAGATTTCAATATCTTTTAGAGTTTCATAGGCTGGAAAGTTTGAAATAGAAACTCAAAGTAATGACCTCTCAGAGTTCAAGAACCAAATTCGGTCAATATGTTAGCTGCCATGATGATTCTTGGTGGCAACTGGTCCTGTGTGTTTGAAAGTGATAAGTGTGGGCACTGGGCTGGATGCTCATTGTCACCATGACACAGTTTCAGTGGGTATGGAACAGGGAGTTTACTATCTTAGCCTCCATTGCGAAGATGAAAGTGTTAAAGAGGCTTACCCTGAAGAGGCACCAAAACTATTTTTAAGCAGCTTATTTAAATAAGAGTTTGGAGTTGCACATGTTTTCTTTTAGGTGCTTTCTGGAAGTCAGGTAAGAGGAACAAGGGCAGTTGCCTTGTGAGTGGCCAGGCGAGGACTGGTGGTCCAGACAGAATACATGTTCAGCACGCTTCACACTGAGTCAGGGTCAGAGCACACACAGTGCAAGCTGCCTGGTGCCAATCTGCCTCCACCACACGTGCAGTGAGACAGGGTTTAGGGAAGGAACGGTTAGGTGATGGCAGTGTTTCCCAATGGTTTGGGGGAACTGCATCCTTTCCACTCTCAGAGATCAGCCCTCCTCTTATATCAGGCTTCTGGTTGAGAAGTAATTCCAGATCTGTCAACTTCATGTGGAAAAGTGCTAATAAAAAAGAAAAGTCAGTGGATTGAACATCCCAAGCCAAGGCCTTGGCTTACAGGTGATGCCCTTTAGGAATTCAGTTCTCCTTATTTTAGCAATCCCACCTAAGAACTGTGCAGGTGTTCTAGGCAGCGATGCCAGGAAATCCTTAGGAATAGAAGAGCAGGGGTCATTTTTAAAAATTACAGAAGAAAATTACAGTCATGAAAACCTCAGTCCCTTTCTTACCTTTCCTTCTTTCCTTTAACTGGGTTCCTTTTCATGTCCCTTCCCTGTTTGAGTCTCCCATTTGGGAATTGCAAGACGTGCACCGATTATCTTTTTCTTTGATTCTATTTAATCGGCATTTTCTAAATCAGGATACAGGAGAAAATATTTTCTATTTTTTAATGTAGTAGGCTAGCATGACTTTGATATAAGATAAGCCACTCTTGATTAGTTTTACATTCCCTGTTGGATAAACATTTCTGGGGTGTGTGTGTGTGTGTGTGTGTGTGTGTGTGCATGTGTATCATGGAAATAACACAGGGTGTGGAACTGTAATAACTTGCTGGATCTTTTCCAACAAGTGGGCAGCTTCATTTCAGCCCTGTCCAGAGGTGCATGAGCTGGAGGTTTGGGGTGCTCTGATTGGCAGGTCAGAAAGCCTGGCCTCCCAGCGCCCTACATGTTTGTAAAAAAGTGATAGAATGAATTTCCTGGATATAAGCCCCCAACATGAGGTATCTAAAGAACAGAGAATTCAGCAATAAAAATTCATCTTAAACCACTTTATTAAGTGCATTTTTGTGGAGTAACAATTCACTACAATTGTCATATATGTATTTAAAAGCAGGTAACTATTAGACCTGAACAGAATATTAGCCTCCATCAGAAGCATAAACAGATATAAATCATAATGAATACCTTATAACAGAAAAATTGGAAAGCAATCATTGATTTAGGAAATGAGTTTAGTGAGTCTCATTTTTCTTGCTCTCTTCCTGGAGACTGGGCATAATATTCATTCTTTGTTTCATTTCTTTGCATATTTTTCCCCTAAAATTATCAGCATATATTTTCTTGCCTTGTTATATTCAATCTTACCAAATTCAGTTGAATTGTTTTGGTGAATAGCTAATAGACCCAACCTCTTCAGCAAGTCTTTTTCTTCACTAGAGCTGCCAACTCCATCAGGACTCACTGGCTGGGTTTGTCCCCTCCATCTGGTGCCCTGGTTTGACCCTTGGGGAGATGCTCCAAAGTAACAATAAAGAGAAGGAGGATCAGGATCCACGGAAAATCCACATGCTGGATCATCAGGCATAAAGAGCAAAAGAACTGAGCATTGTCAGAGGGAAAAGTGACCGCCACAGGGGTGGGACAGAGCCTTGGACATAGAAGCTTCATGCTGTCAGCATGCCTCAGAGGGCCAAGCATGAGAGAGCTTTCTGCAGGATTCCTGCATCTTGGGAGCCATCTCTGGCCCTTGGAATGTGACTGCAATTAGCACATGCAGGAAGGGGTTCTCTTTGGGATGCAAAACAAACCAAAATGACAAAAACCAAACTAACATACCTCCTTTAATGAGAATTATTTAACTATGGGCAATAAATCACACACCTGAGTCCTTGTATTTTCTTGCAGGCTCTATTTTCAGAAGAAAACAATGAATAGGTGCAAAGGGTTCCTTGCTTATCTGTGCCATGTGCTAACAGTGTTCTCAAGAGGCAAGGCTTGGAAACAACCCGGGTGTCAATTGATGGATGAATGTATATAGAAATTATAGTGTGTGTGTGTGCATGCACACACACACAGTGGAATATTAATAACAATTAAAAAGGAAAATCTGCCATTTGTAACAACACGGATGGACTTGGAGGATATTATGTTAAGTTAAATAAGCCAAGAACAGAAAAATAAATTCTGTGTGATCTTATAACTGGAATTTTTAAAAAAATTCATAGAAACAGGGTAGAAAGGTGGTTTTCAGGAACTCCTGTGTGACAAAAAGGGTGATACTGATCAAAGATACAAACTTGTGGTTCTAAGTGGAATAATTCAGGAGCACTATAAGGTCCAGCATGCCTTCTATACTTTACAATTCTGAATTCTGTGCTTGAAATTTACTTAAACATTCTCACCACAAATCAAAACAAGGAAAGAATAACTCGGAGAAAGGATAGACATGTCAACTAATTATTATGATCATTTCACAAAATATATAATAAATGACTTTTATCTTAAATTCATAAAATTTGGTCAATTATACTGCAATGAACTGGAAATTCTTCTTAGAAATGAAGTTGCATTTTACAATCCATTCTGTTTTGCTCCTGAGTGACTACTTCTATCAGGGCTTTTTAGACTTAGTGCCACTCACTCAGTTTTCCTGTCCCCAGGTGCTTTGTTGAGTCTATAAGAGATGAGTCTGGATTTGCAGATCTAGCAGTTTTATCTCTGTCAGACCCAAAGGCCAGCTCTCTACCTTCAAAACATTGTTCAAAGGACTGATGTCCAGCCTGCTCCCTAAATGTGCTTCTATTTTCATAGAGCTATGGCTTTCTAGCTACCCAACTGTGAGCATCTTACCTGCTTCCATGGGCTGTGCTCATAACCTTCGTGGGGACAGTGAATTCCAGATTGGGTCCAAATTTTAAAAGCTTCCTCAGATATCCAGAATATGAAAAAAAATCTTGTAGACATACATTTATCAAACATCCTTTGATGTCAGTTGCTAACAATTTTTCCCTTTTCATCCCAAAGTGTGCTTAGGCAGGTTTTCTTTCTGGCATTGATGTCTTATAGGAAATTAAAAAAAAATTTTCAGCATCTAGGTAAAATATATCTTGACTGCTTAGACAAATAGCCTCCTCATCACATCACCTATGCTGAAAGCCAAACGTTTTCTCTTCACTGTTTTTTTTAATTGCTTCATTAATCTACCTGATTACAGATAAACTTATAACCTAATTTCTTACTTAGTTTCTGCCACTTTTGATGAGAACTGTACTTATTTTCTGCTTGTAGAATTGGTAGGAATATCCAGAAGTTTGGGCATTTTGGGGAGACAGCAGCCTTTTGTAACATTTTTGTCTCATATTCTACACAGGAGAGTGGAAGAGGTGAGCTATTAATGTTCCAAAGGAGCAATAGCTACAACCTGACACTCTGACATCAGTGGTTGTGGCACAGTTGAGCGATAGTCACACCCACGCCAGCAAAACAAAATCCCTAGGAGCCTGAGAACAAGTTCATAGCTTATCTAAGAAAGCTGTCAATGTTGATCAAGGGTATGGCTTCTGATAACATTTTTGCTTAAACTCCAAACAGACTGACCTAACTTGCTACTCCAGTGAACTCAGAATCTAAAGTAGATTTAGTCACAAAGAAGAAAGTACTAGAAGTCCTAGAATCCTTGCAAGTTTCTTCTTATTATTTTTTTTAATACTTATTCTTCAGTGTGGGTCTTGACAAACTTTTTCCATGAAGACTTTGTGGGCTACGCTGTGTCTCATGGCAACTCAGCTCTAGCACAAAGGAGCCACAGACAGTATATAAACAAGTGGGTGTGGCTGTTTTCAAATAAAACTTTACCAATTCAGCTGGTACTTCAGGCAGGATTTGGTCTGAGCCCATAGTTTGCCAATCCCTGGTCTAAACACCCAGGACACAGAGTGCTCCAAAATGCCTTGATGTGGGCTTACTGAGGAGCTAGGCTTCAGCCTCTGCTGCCCACAACCAGGGCAGGACCTTTCTTGTCAGGCCTGTCCCTGACTTCCCTTCCCTCCACTCTGAATCGACTTCTGCTCTCTACCTAGAACTTCTCAGGGCCCAAGTGGGATCTCCAGGCTGAGGCCGTGTCCAGCAGCAGCAGCAGCAGCAGCAGCAGCAGCAGCAGCAGCAGCAGCTCCAGGTCTTTGAAGTTCACACATGTGACTGGACCATTCATTAAACTTCTTCCTATATGTCTGTAAGCCTGGATTTACCTCATGAACTTCTGGAACATGAAGTATGTTCTCTATAAACCAAGCCCCCAAGTCTCCCAATCATTAAAGAGCAATGGAGCCAGGTGCAGTGACACACTTGTAATCCCAACAGCTTGGGAGACTGAGGTAGGAGAATCACGAGTTCAAAGCCAGCCTCAGCAGCTTAGCAAGACCCTATCTCAAAATAAAAAGTAAAAAGCAACTTAGCAAGACCCTATCTCAAAATAAAAAGTAAAAAGGGCTGGGGATGTGGCTCAGTGTTTAAGCTTTTCTGGGACCAATCCCTGATACCAAAAAAGAGTAATGGACAATTGAGGGCCTTCATATCTATGCATGGATAATCATGGAAGCCCACAAGAATATATTTAAATCCCATACACACTAGCAAATAGACTAAAGTTACTTAATTAGAGATGAATGGGAAAGTAGCTTAATGATTTTAAAGTTTAATTTTCTACAGTTATGTGAATAGATGTTAGCTTTGGCAGGTAATATATTTGGTAGTTCACATCATACTCCATCACCTTTGCTATGTTAAATGATTAAGATTTTAGGAGAGTAAGAGGCTATGTGAACACAAATCCTGACTTCTTTGTGTGTTCTGCCCGCACGTTTTTTTTTTTTTTCTTCTGGGTTAGCAGGAGCACACACCAGAAAATCATTTCCCATTAGACAGCAATATTAGGAAAACTACGGAAGAAGAAACAATCTGAACGTTCTCTGAGAACAGAAGAGTGGGCTCAAATTAACCAACATTCAAGTTTCCCATCTAAGTAAGTGTCAGATATGCAGAAGGTCTTTCATAAATATTTATCAACTGGCCCCTGGACCAGATTGAATATGTTTGAGGTCCACAGTTCAGTAGAAATTCCATAGTCAAACTTCATGTTCCTGGGGCAGAGAAATTCATTGGTCCATCTTGAGCCAGTGTCCACTGTTAACCAGTCAGCTATGAGGCTGAGACTCCCTGGACAGTAGGGACTTTAGCTGATATTAATAAGGCAGTTTTCAGACGAGGTCTGGATCCCTCAAAGTTACCATCCTAATGCGCTTCCACTTCGTCTAAAAAGCTTGTTGCCAAAATCCATGACATTCCAGTTGAACAAGTGAGTTGATCATGTCAGAGACCAAACTACTTAGTGGATTCCTGTTCTAATCACCACAGAGAAAGGTTTCTTGGACCTCGCTGTAAATGTTGTCGTTGATTTCTTGGTAGAAGGGGAGTGTGGACTTGAATGAAATGTGCTCTTATCCATCTAAATCTGTCTTTGATTCACAAAGACTACTTTGGGCATGGGAGGGACATCAATTGATTAAAGATGAATTACCTTTTAGTATTACATCACTTACAACATTAGCATAATCATGTTATTGACTAGACTGCTCCATAAGAAAGAAATACCTTGGCCCTAAGAGCACCACCCTATACTAGGTTGATTATCTGTTCTGATTTGCCTGGGACCATCCTACCTTATATTCCATATCCTAGGAAGCCCCAAAGACTCAGGAGAGCTGGGATGGTTGGTTACCATGACCTACAATCAGCCTGAACCAGGGAAATGTAGTTTGAGTCCTCTTTTCATCCAGGCACAGGGTCTGTATGTACACATATGTATGTACAATGAAAATTTAAAATAGAAGGAATACCAAAATGAACCTCACATACCTTCCACAGTGATCAATGTAGGATCAACTTGTTTCATCCAATCCCACCAAGTTATCCCCCTTCTCATATTATTAGAAAAAAATTCTCATAAAACATATGACTTCATTGGTATCATCTTTTAAAAATAGCTTCCTACTATTGTTAAAGTTGACGAATATTTATTATTTACCTAATTTTAGAAGGAGGAAGAAAGTGAGATGATTATGGACCCTAAGACCACTGATATTTCTCATGAATTCTTTGGTGCTAGCATGCAGCCAGGGATTCAAGTCATATGACTGGTGATTTAGTTTCTATTTTTTTCATGGCTTCTGGAATTATAGGTGTGATTTGAGGCATGCTTACCTGAGATTCTGATGACATTGTATAAATGTGTCTCCCACTATCTTGATGCATAGAGTATAGTATCACAAATATTGAACCTATAGAAAATCCCAAATTTTGGGGGATATTTTTTATAGATATTGCTATTAGTCTGTTTTGTGGAGCTATAACCGAATATTATAATTGATGCTGGGTACTTTAAAAATGTAAAAAAAGGTTTATCCAGCTTGCAGTTCTGGAGGTCTAAGTGTATGACTTCAAGCTCTACTCATTTTTGTGTGGGTCTCATAGCAGAGGGCAGCACAATGGTGGCAGTGCCAACGAACAGATCATGCCACCGGACAGGAATCCAGAGAGATTCAGGGGTCAGGCTCACTCTTTTATAATAACCTACTCTTAAAGGAACTAATTCATTCCAGAAGACCAGCATGAATCCCTTCTGAGGTCATCACCCCAGATGACCTAGTTACCTTGCACTAAGCCCCACCTTTAAAAGATTCCACTGTCTTAGTTCCACTACATTGAGAACCAAGCCTGCAGCACATGATCCTGGGTCAGGGGAAGTAAGACACATCTAAGCTATAGTAACAATCAGTAGGATTTTCCAGTTAATTCTATGGGGTAAGGTACTGGAGAGAGTTACAACTTATTGCTATAGGCTTGATGGTGGAGTGAGTGAGTGAGTGAGTGGAAAAATGGGGACACTGTTTCAGCAAACAGAAAGTGTGGAGGGGAAGGGCGTGAGAGGAGGGTGATAACATGTGAATTCAGATCCTATTGGGTACCCAACTGAAGAAAGTCAGAAAGTAGTGTGTACTGTGCATTTAGGTTCCCAATAAAAGTTAAGCTAGCGATAAAAGTTGAGATGCTTGCCATAGTGAGTCTACAGGAGAGGATTGAGGGAGCCAGCAGAGAAAGTTGAGAGGTGAGAGTGAGGACAGCAAGAGAAAGAGGCGGCATCAGAATTTTTACAGATAAGAATTTGAGAGGTAGGAAGTCATTTGAAGACTCCATCCAGAGTTGAATATTGTGAATATACTTAATGCCACTGAATTGTGTACTTAAAAATACCAAATGGGTAAGTTTTATGTCACACACATGTGTGCACAGACACACACACACACACACACACACACACACCAAAAGGTCATTTCAAATTCCAAAAAGTAGGTAGATGAGTAGCTGGCCACATCACACATCAGAGGAAATCAAGCAGAATGAGACCTGAATATGATGTCATTTGGTGAGCCTGCTGCCATTGTGTAATCATCCTGAGATGCATCCCAATGTAATGGAGGGACAAGGACATCAGATGAAGGGATTGTTAGAGGATAGGGGAGGGAGAAGCACAGACGTCAAGGATGGGTTTCTTATTTTTAAAAAATAAATTTATTGTGAATATTTAAAATTTTCAACATGACATTATAGAATACATTTAAATAGTAAAAAAAAGTTGTTATAATGAAGAAAATTAACATATCCATCTTATCACATAGTTACTCTAGTTACCCTTTGTTTTCTTTTGTGTGTCTGTGCCAAGAAGAGCAGCTAAAATCTGCTGGTTGAATCCCATTATACAACACAGTCTTTTCAGAGAAAGATAGTAGACTCTTGGGAGAGTGTCTCTAGAAAGTCATTTCTCAAAGTGTGTGACAGTCACCTGGAATATTCATTAAAAAATCCTGGGGTCCAGTGGAGATGCATTGAGTCAGACAAGTCAGGGAGACTGGGTAGAATCTGTGTTCTAGACAAGCTCATGGGTAGTTCTTCTAAATGCCAGTGTTCAAGGACCACTGGTAAATTTGAAGCTTACCTGGAAGAAAGTACTTGAAAATGAGCACAGGATCTCTAGCTGGGCACAGGATCAGGCTGAGGGGAGGATGTTTATACTTTGATGATGGAATGGTGGGCTTAGATAAATTCTGGAAGAGATCCAGAGGAGCCTGGAAGTGGGTATGTAAATAGATAAAGAAGCAGAGAAAAGGGGGAGGAAGTGAGGATAAGAAGGGTGAGACCTCAGCAAAGATCCAATGAGGGGAGGGCATCGCTTCAGCTGTGTCTTGGGTCAAGTGCTCACAGGTCTCAGGGAAGATGGACAATGGGCACTGATGGAGAAGGTAGGGGGCAGAAAACAGAGGTAGCTGGTATGGGAACCTCAGGTTGGCAAAAATCTCACTGAAAGAGACTGATGTGTTGAGAGGAAGTTTGAAAAAGGCGAGGAAGACTGAGAACCAGAGGCAGGCTTTCCATGCTGAGGGAGTGGGGAAGATGAAGGTTACCTGTGTTTGGATCTAACTTTAGAGATGAACGGGCTCTCAGAGGAGCTGGAGGCTGTGTGAAAGGGACAGGAGTAAGAGACTTCAGCAGAACTTCTTCGTGAAAATACAGGAGCACCTTACACGACGTGTCACCTTATTTAGACACTTAATTGAAAAAGATAAAACCGATTTTCATATAAATTCTCGTATTCCTACTCAGCCTCATTAATTTTGCCACTTTTACTATGTGAAAAGGCTCTTGTCTCAACCTTGAGAAAACTTAGTTGGCTGGTGTTTATTTTATCTGAGTTTCTCTCTTATATTCCTTTTTGAGGGTAGAAGCTTTGAAATAAGAACTGTGGAAGGGAGAGAGGCTCTCAGTACAAAAACTATAAAATGGAACATTCCAGAAATAAATTCTAAGATATTTTGAGACGAGAGAGTACATTGACAGAACTTTTATTATTATAGTGTATTGTTATATACTTGTCCTATTTTATTATTGATTATTGTCATTAATTTCTTACTGTGTTAATTTATAAAATAAACTTTTTTATAGGTAGGTATGTATAGGAAGAAACATAGTACATATAGGATTTGGTACTATTCATGGTTTCAGGTATCTACTGGGGGATTTGGAATATAGCTCTTGTGTATAAGGGGAACCACTGAACTATTACTATTGTAATTATTAGATGAACTCAAACTGATATTTCACTGGGAATGAGCTACTGAGGGATTGTTGTGATGGTGCCAGGAACACCCTCTGAGCTCTACCTGCCCCATGCCTCCTTCCCCATTGGTGCCTTTCACAACTGGCTGCACATAAATTTTAAGGTGAAAGGACCCTATCAGCCAGCTGCTACTCTAGGCAGACCCTGAATCTTGGAGAGGTGAGATCTAGTAGACAGTGCTACTTTCAAAATCTTCTCAGGTGATTTGCAGGCACCATCAGAGGTGAGGCTGCCAATCTGCACAAGGGGGTCTGGTCAAGATGCTACAAAGAGAATATCATTTAGTGCCTCATAGTCTCAGGTGATGGAGGAAAGTGCTTGGGATCCCGCCCCCCAGCATTATATGGCAGCTTTGGGCATCTTCTTTCCTCCTTCAGGACCAAATTGACATTTGGTGTGAATAGATGTTTGGGTGTGCATAAAATGGCTGTTGGGATAGAGAAGCAACATTCCAATGCTCCTTCTGGGTTCATTTTCTGAGGATGGGTGTCCTGGGAGGCCAGAGGCCATGTCATTCTCCTCCTCCTCACTATTTCCAGGTGGGGAGTTTTAGTTCTTTGTTCCTCCTTTTCCTCTTCACTTGCCTTCTGTTGCTCTATTTCAGATGAAGACCGTTTTTCTTGGACTGTCTCTCCTGTGACTTTCTTTTCCCCAAGAATGCCTGTAGCACGTGGGGTGGGGTAGAGGAGGGCTCTGTCCTCATCCACATTTTCTTAAAACTCTCTCTCAGGGCATCCTCTGTGAAGAGCACTGTGGGAACAGCCTTCCAATGGCTTCATGGGCTGCAGCTCCACCACCCTGACCCTGAAGCATCCATCAGAGGATGGTAAAGCCAGTGACCTCCAGGTGGAGGGAGGGTACCTGACTTTAAATCCATTGCCTCATATTGGGTAGACATAGGCCTCATCTTCAAGTTCAAATCTCCCAGGCTTACAAATTCTGGGCTTGACTTCAATTTTCATCCCTAGGAGATGAAATCAATGACTGTGACGAAGGCAGGGAGAGAGATAAATGATTGGGGTGAAGAAGAAAGAGGAGGAATTCAGGAAACATGGATTTTAGTCCAAATTTCCACACAAATCTGCATTGGACACAGATTACTTCTCTGACCAACCTCTTCAGCTAAAAAGTGAGATTAGACCATACTGATAATTCCCAGTAGATGCCATTTCTTGAAACACACAGGGATCTAGATGCCTTTTCTAAGAATTCAGAGAATTTCTTGGATTTCCATAAGCTCTAAGTTGTACCACTTGGAACCACTACCCTATATTACCTTTGCGGTTCCTGCTCGTTCTAGTATTTTCTCATTTTTATCCATCCTATGCTCTCCATCTTGCTGACGTTGAGACCTGTTGGGTTGGGAATCCCCGTGCCACCAGTGGTTGCCGCATCTGCCTTTGTAGTGGCTGGGAGGCATGTGTTGACTTTTGAACCATTTGAAGTAATGAACCTGGCAAGGAACATCCCTGCAATAACCTATTCCCTGGCTTCTTCCATGCCCTGCTCTTCTCCCAAGCCACAGACATTTGGCTGTTGATAAGCTTTGGTTACAAATGGGCGGTGCCATGCCATGTGGCAGTTGTGGATTTAATTTAATGAGGGCCAAGAAAACAGTAATTGCCTCTCTCAGTCATCCTAGTAATTGGGTGGCAAGGCCCTGTCTGCAGAGCTCTTGGTGTTTGGAACAAATGGCTATGTTGCAATCCTGATTGCCACATGGCCTCAGGTGAGTCCTGAGCATTCCTCTGCCAAGAGATCAGAGGTGCCTTCCTTGTAGAAGACACCAAAAGATCAGCTCAAACCCCACAGGAAACCGTGGCCCCAAAGCAAATTCACTGCTGAGTCTCGGCTCCCACCTGGGGAAGGTGAGAACATGGCTTCCTTGCATAAAACTCCATTTTATACTGTCCTGTGCTTTCTTTCCCTGGCTAAAGTGACTAAAGCCCAAAGCTCTAATGAGTGGCATGGTATTTGCCAATCTCTAGATATCTACGTCCTCTCTCCACCACACAATACCAGGTTAAGCGCTGCTTGAGCATGTGCATCTGGCTGTTGGCAATAGCTCTTTCTTTCTCTTCAAATGTTGACGCCCGTATCTATGTGAGCTCATTAGAATCCTTATCTATCAAGGTTCTGGTCCAACATCAGTTTGTCATGTCCGGGAAAGCGAACTTGACCTCCTCTGAACTCCTCTGACAGCTACGTCTATTGCATTGGAAAGGCTCCGCTTCTGGCCCCTGTGAGCTGTTTTACCCATTTAGGTCTCAGCTACTGCTGGACTGTAGGCTCCTTGAGGGCAGGCAGAGGACCTTCATCCTTGACACACTTTGGAAGCTGGTCTTCAATGGTTCCAAATATGCACATGAAAACTTAGGCAAGTGTTTGGTTTTGGAAGAAATGAAAATAGGGTGATTTCTAAAATCTTCCCCAGCTGGATGTGGTGGTGCATGCCTGAATCCTAGAGACTCGGAAGTCCAAGGCAGGAGAGTCGTGACTTCAAAGCCAGCCTCAGCAATTTAGAGAGGCCCTAAGCAACTTAGGGATACCCTGTCCCAAAATAAAAAAATAAAAAGGACTGGGGAATGTGGTTCAGTGTTTAAGTGCCCTTGGGTTCAATCTCAATTACCAAAAAAGATTTTTTAATGAAAAAATAAATAAAATGAAATTTAAAAAACCTCCCTGCACTGAGTTAATGTCTCAAAAGTCCTGGTACATTAAACTTCTTATTCAACAGAGTTTGAGACCACTGGTCCACCACAGAGAGACGGAAGCAGTTCCTGTTTGGGTTTTTCTTACTCCCATCCCAGTTCTGTCTCTCCAGATTGATAACTTTCTAAGCTCAGGGAGCCAGGGGCCACTGCCCACTGCCCTCCAGTACTGTTTGGAGTGCTTTAACTTTTGGTGGTGTTCACCAGCCTCACAGGGAAATGGCAGTAGAGTGGATAACCATCCGATCTTGCCCAGCACTGAGGACGTTCCTAGGTTGCTGAAACTTTTAAACTGGCATTGTCCTGGTTGGTCTGTTAAGTGCAGCTGTGGAGAGTCAAGCATCTGAGAGATAGAGGGAGTAGGGGTGGAGGGGGATTGGTAACTAGTTTTATCTGGGTTTGGAAGCTTTGCAGGGACTTGTGAGACAATGACAGCGAGAGAACAGTGAGTAGTTCAGAGATAAGCTAGGCTCTCTGGAAACCACAGCAGATGGCCATAAAACGCCAGGAAGACAAGTCCTGCAAACACCTGCCAACGCCTGGCTTATCACACACAAGATTTATAAGCAGAGCCCTGGAAGGCACAGCTACCCCTCATCAGGGAAATGTAAACAGAATAAATAACAAGCCCGCCTCAGGCCCTCCTCTGTAGGATGCTTTAAGATGCAAGGTATCCCTTAGAGAGGCCTGAGATGAGTTCATTTACTATTTCAGAGGAGTTCAGTGCCTGTCCAGGTTGAAATGGTGTTTGGAAGCTGAGTCTGCCCTATGGAGTGACACAAGACAGAGAGGAAGTAGCTGAGGTCCCTGCCTACCGTCCACTACTGGGCACTTCATGTGCTCAAGAGGCCTCCATACAGAGCTGAGCCAATGATGGTGGCTGATTTAACATCTGAAAAATGGAAAAAATAGGAAAACCACATGCCACTGCCATCCTCACTCAGGGATGATGTGACGTGTATCAATTATCTCTGGCTTTATCATTAGAGATGGGACCACTGATAACCTACCAGAGTCACTGTCCTGCTTCCTGTGGTGACAGATTGGGAGGACCAATGATCTGGAGAGCTTCAGTTTATTTTGTTCTTTCAGGGAGTTTGATCCTTTTTGGGTGGGTCATTATTAAGAATATAAGCCAAGTAGAGGGAAGGGTGGTCTGTCCTCAAAACCCTACCTGTATAAATAAAGCATTTTTAAAAACTCTCAGCCACATATTAAATATGTCTTTAGAAATTAATGCAATTTAGTTAATCCACTGGCTGTTGGGAAATGCTGTAACTACCTTAATTCATCTTTGAAGATATTCTGTGTCCAGACCATGGGGAAGAGAGTGTCTTGTGTGACAGGAAAGCATTTGCTGAGCACAAGGCCAGGGTGAGGGTGGGAGCTATGGATTTTGACCTGGAGGCCCTCAGGAGGAGAAGAAAAGAGACACTCCCTGCTTCAGTTCCTGATGTCTGGTCTAATTGTAGCTCCCGTGTAACTTGATTGTGTTTCTATTTCTTACATCCAGAAAAACAGACATAGCTTCTAACTATACTATGCAGTAACACAGGGCACCAACCACCTTGGCTGTACACTTAGGTGGGGGGATCCAGCGGCCTTTTCCAGTGGAAAAGGAAAAATATCTCCCATAAGGACAACGTTGGCCTGTGGAAGAGTGGGTGGGCTTGATGACTCTGGGGACTTCTTAGTACCTGGTAAAGCACTCTTCAGAGTTGTCAATATACCAGTCATCACTACAATTTTTAAAAAACAAAAAGAATTCAGGAAGTTATAACCTATTCAAAAAAGTCTAAGCTGATGTTCCTGATGAGTTCACTATCAGTACAAGTTATTTATTTTCTCAAGAACATTATCTTTGGAGATAGTTTTCATCAGTGAATCAACCTTTGTGTGTTTCAACTTCTATTATTTTTTTTCCCACTGCTCTTTCAGTTTTTTCCAGTCTGGTGAAGAAGGATGCCTGCTTACTGACATGCAGGCAGCTTTTAATTTACCCCCATGCCTGCCACATACACACCACACACAGATCACACGTGCACCAAACATACTACATACATCATACACATGCATATTAACATGAACATATATTCCACACACACACACATACACACCTCACCTATACATATTACACACACATCACACATATGCTGCAGGTAAGTTGCATATACGTGTAACACATAGCACACATGCACACAGATGCCACATACACACACACCATACGCACAAATACTACACACATGCTCATCAGACTCACTCGCAGTGGATAGCGTAAATTTTTCTCTAAAGTCAATTGCATAATAATCACTTCATTTTCATGAGTGTTTATTCTTTCTTTTATAAATAAAAAGGTTGAGCCCCATGACTTTTTGGCATTTTGGTTTGGAAATGAAGGTTCCTTATGTTCAACATTATTCAGACCACCCTTGGGCCTCCTGAGGGAGGGGTGTTCTGAAGACCTGATCCTTCAGAGGCCTGGTGGCTGCCGGTCAGGGGCTGATGTATGTGTTTCCTCATAGGGCGGCAGAGGGTGCTTTCTTGGGCAGGAACCCTGGAATCCATGGCTCCTGTCCTAACCTCCAGCCAGCATCTTAAACTATTCCAGTTAATGACAGGGGAAATCGCTGATTTAAATTTGGAGAGTAAGGAGCATTCTTGGTGTTCCAGCTCACAACTTTCTAATATCTTTGCTTTTTAAAGCACTTCAAAATGTCAGGGGACTTGCACACACTCTTGTCTTCTAACCAACTAGTCCAACAAGAGAGGGAAGTATGAATTATTATTCTCACTGAATTTATGTCAGGAAACAACAGCTCTTTTGTCCTCCATGACACTCTTCAGAGTTCACTAGAGAGCGGCCCTGCTCTCTTCTATTCCTGTAGGAGAAACTTTGCTATCATGGTATTGCTTTAAGACCTTTATTGTGCTGTTTCTAACCAATACATTTCAGAATCACAGGGCTAGCTAGCATGCAATTAGATTTCCGAGGGCAGTCGTATAAATTAAACCAGATAAATCACTGTAAATTATTTTTTAATAACTACAGAATGGATTAGAGCATCTGCTTATGATAGCACGCCCAGGCCTGTTGCTTTTGAACTAACTGCCTGGCTATGAAACATCAGACGGGGCTTATGCATGTGTTCCTCTTACTTCATGACCATGAAACTTGAAGAAGTGTCTTTTTGGAATACGATATTTTCTTTAAAAATCTCTGTTGCCCTCTAGTATAATCTGTTCCATCTGAAATGAGTTTCCTGATGTTGGTGAAGAGAGCAGAGCGTGTTAGTTTCAGTTTTGAAACCCTTTGCATCATCAGCTGCCACGGGGAGGTCAGAAAGCTCTGTTAAGAACCAGAGGCCTTGTCTGCAGATCAAGGAGGAAGTGCATGGAGGAGAGGGAGAGTTTACACCCTTGTTCCCACTGCATTCCGTAGCATCACTGTGTTCATGACTGAAAGCTGCTCGTCTAAAATTTACTTCTGGATTTTTACCCTTTCTTTGAAAATCCAAAGAGCTAGCCACTCCTTAAACTCCCACTGTATGAAATCAATGGTCTATGGGCCCCTTCTGCATCCTTCTGGGATGGCCCTGGAAGTGCTGCCTCTATAGCTTGTTCTTTTTTCTCTCGTGTAAATCTTAACTGCCCAATTTCCTTGAGGGTAAGGCTATGGCTTATGTTTGTAATCATCTAGCAAACTCTCTGAAAATACTGGTGAGCTGATAGTTAATTAGACAGGGATAAAATACATCACTGCTTTTCTGGACAAGACTTGGTCCTTATAGATTAGAGGATCATGTTTAGACAAGAATCCTTCCAAGAATGTCAGAATTCTTAGAGGAGAAGACTATCCGTAAATCAGCCTGAGTCCATCTGACCTATTCACTCCAAGTGTTGGGAACTTTATGTTGCTTCACTCAGGGTATAGAATTGGCAAAGTAGCTCAAAGTGTGTCGGACTCTATTGAGTGCCACCATCTTGGTGCATGACCTTGGGCAAGTTACTTAACCAACTGGTGACTGTTTCTTCATCTACAATATGGGTGTAAACAGGTCAAGAACCTCACAGGATTGTGAGGGTTAAATGGTTTAATCCACATTTCAGGTTTAGTACAGTGCTTGACACACAGTAGCAAGTATTAATAGATGTTTGGAATTTTTATGGGTATTATAGTGCCGCTTCATCTTCTTTTGTTTTGTTTTTACTGGCTTCTCAATTGTACAGAATTCTGAAGGCAATTTACACAGTCATATACAAAACTTTCTTCTCATCTTGTCACACCTAATCTCATTTCCATCGGCTGAGCCAGGGAACAGGCTCTCCTTGAGGAGCTGGGCAACACACAACTTCTCTTGGGCTCACTGTTGTAGGGATAAAATTAGAGATAGTCACTCCTATTTTGATTCTCTCCTTTGTTTTCACCTTATCCCAGGTTTTAACTTTATGAAGGAGACACCCATGCTTCTTTATTTTCTTTGGGGTTGCCTTCCACTCATCTTTGACCAGACTGTATGCCAAAGTCATTCCAGAGATACTGCAAGGCAGAAGTCACAACCTGTAAACCAAACTCAGTTCACATGTAGGTGATTAAAACAACAAATCAAATTATTTGCCCACACAAACATTAACATAGAAAGCTTTCAACATTTTGGGTTTCTAGCTTCTCCTGAATGATCTAGGATCTGGCAACCATGGACCTGTATTGCACCAGGCATGAACCTGAGACAGCTGAGCCAATGTGGGCACCATAAGGTGGTTTTTGGCTCTCTCCAGTTCCTAGCTAGCTTCCAGTTGATCTCCTTGTTTGCCCTCTCTCCCTGGATCCTAAAGGCACTTGATTTTGTGATGTCTGCTTTAAAGTAGAGAAAACAGAGATGGTATATGGATTCAGAATGACACTTTGGAATGTAAAGATCTGGCTTCAAATGTGACCTTTCACTAGCTGTCTGATCGTGAGCCGGGCCCTTCCTATTTTGTTTTATCTGGTAGTGAGTGAGAACACCTGTCATGTGTGTCTTACGGGGCCATGTAGAGGAATTTGTGAGCTACTCGGCATGAATGTGCTTTGTGAAGGGCGATGTGGCTATTGGCTCTGAGGATGGGGCCCTCTTGTTTATCTTCAGGGACTTTCCCAGGGTCATTGGTGTTGCTAACAGAAGATCATGTGCCAAGTGTTCCCTCTGCCTTTGACTCTGAGTGTGAGAGTTTTTACTCAAGGGTGTTGGAGGACATGACAATCATCATCAATCCAGACAAGGCACCCTTTTTTCCACATTTTGACCTCCCAAAGAGGAGGAAACACAGATACACAAGGCACTTTCTTACTTTCTTATTTTCTTACTGCTTTCTTACTGCCTTACTTGGTCAAAGGAAGAAGGCCCTTCCCACACACTTACCTTCACGCTGGCTTTCACTACAAAGGGCTTCACATACCTACATACGGCCCACGAGCTGGCATGTGCCCAGGATAAATAAAGCATGCGTTTTTCTTATTAATCATCAATATAAAAACACATGGCCTCTCTTTCTATTGTTCTATGCCTGGTTCACACCCTATATAATTTTATACTGTTCCTACAGCCCTGACATGCCCTAAGCTACAATTGACATTGATTCACTGACTTATAAAAGTGTGTTATCTGTTCTCTGCGTTTACACAGAGCTCTCTGCCCAGGCAGCGACTCAGGATTTAAGAGAATGGGGCATAAAGAGGTCACATACCACAAGGGAAGCACTTTGTAACCCACAACGCTTCTTATTGGAAAACTCACTCAGGCTCCATCAACTCATTTTCTGTGGGAGCCACCTCATGACGATTTCTAACTGAATCCTTCCATTTGTTTACTAACTCTGGTAAAATTCCATTCTACATCTATTTTAAAAGGAAAGCTCATTGAAAGGGAGTCATTATGATCCAGAAGGCTGGATGGAAAATGTACAGAGTCTTGGAAATAGTGCTTGCATGGCTCTGAATGTCTGCAAAGAGGAAAACTTGGCAGTGAGATGGCAGAGATGTCACCAGGCATAACTCACCAAGAGCACACTAGATCTTTGAGAAAAAGTATAGCTTAATGCATGTGCTGAACATGAGTTTATCAGTGGAGAAGCAGAGGTGAGTGGAAGAAAAGAAGGCAACATGAATAAAATGTGTCAGATTTTAAAGTTCAAAAATACAACAAAATTCTGCTTTCTAATCAACACGAATGTTGACAACTTCTCTGTGAATTTTGTTATTGCTAAAACATATTTTTTTCAAGTTCAAGGCCCCTCATGTTAACATATTTGTAATTAGGGAGTACTACATTCTGGAAAGACCATTGGTATTCACTAAATATCCGTGGGCTTCTCTCCATTTCCAGCCTTCTTTGTAGTGTTTCTGGGCCCATAAAACAAGAACAAAAAACATTATGTGTCCCTTTCAGGTTGAGGTAGATAAAGGCTTCCGTGTCATTTTTTTTTTCTCTTGATGTTGAAGGCTGTGTGTTAGGTAGCAGAGCCAAAAGAAAGGTGGCTGTGCCATCTACATTCAACTTTCACATTTAAAAGGAATAAGGATAATTATGTTAAGATTTGTAGGCTTTATTTGTTACTGTAACATAGCCTTACCTATTCTGTCTAATACTGTGCATACATTTATGGTAGAGTGGGGTGTTCCAAAAACAGCTAACATTAAATCAATAACAAATTTTATAGTCATTTTCACAGAATTCAAAAAATTTAAATTCTATTTATTCTAGTTTTGGTAGGTAGATGAGAAATTTTCTAGAAGCAGTCATTTTATCTACAGGAGCAATTCTCATTTGGAGGTGGGGGGTGTCTTATAGATTATAGACAATCCCCTTGAGAACACTTTCATATCCCCATACCTTTCCCACCCTAAATCTCTCACCCTTCAGATTTGGATATAAATTTTTCTCTACACACTTTTGATAACCATACACTGCAGAGAAAAAAAATATTTTGGCAGCATAATCATAGGGTTGAAATTAAAATTTCTTCCCTTCCCTGGGCTTCCATATTTTCTTTTGAAAATATGTATTGAAAGAGGTCAAGAAGTCAAGGTCAAGGTGGGCCACTAGGCCAAAGTATTTCTATGGGATTCCTGCCCCAAATGCATAACCACAATCTAATCATGACAAAGTGTCAGATAAACCCAAGCTGTGGTGTACTTTATGTACTGTTTTCTGAAAATATGTTGAGGTCATGAAAAATAGAGTCCCTTCTCTGCAAGTAAAGAAAGTCGAGACATAGCAGCCAAGTGCAATGCCTGGTGCTCAATCTTGTCCTAGACGGGTGTGTATGTGTGTGTGTGTGTGTGTGTGGTTTAATATAGTTTATATATTACACACACACACATATAATAACTACAATAAAAAATAAACAGCAAGAAAAGCTTTATTGTATTTTTTATTGTAGTTAAAATGACTCACAAAATTTATCATCTCTAAGAGTGTTGTTTGGTAGTGTTATGTATATTCACAGCATTGTTAATGTTAACTTCTTTTTTTTATTTTAGTTGTTGGAGGACCTTTATCTTTATTTATTTATATATGATGCTGAGAATAGATCCCAGTGCCACACATATGCTAGGCAAGTGCTCTACCACTGAGCCACAACCCCAGCCCTGTTCATGTTAACTTCTTGATTGGAAGGGTTGTTTTTATGATTTGAATGTGTTTCCCAATGGCTCGTGGATTCAAGTTTTAGTCTCTAATGTGGTACTGTTAGGAGGTGGTGGAAACTGAAGAGGTGGGACCTAGCATAAAGTCTTTGGGTCACTGAGGACATGCCGTTGAAGGGAATATTGGGATTCTAAACCCTTCTTCTTCCATTTTGCTTCCTGACCATTAGGTGACCAGCTTTGCTTTCCCACGTCCATCTGCCAAGATGTGCTGTGTAACCAGGGGCCCCAAAACAATGGGGCCAATTGATCATGGTCTAAAACCTCCAAAACTGTGAGTCTAAATGAAACTTTCTCTTGAATTCATTTGATTTGTCTCAGATATTTGTTATAGTGATGGAATGCTAACTAACACAGATGTACTGTGGTTATAAGAAAATATTTTCTTGGAGGGGGATAGAAAGGATAGTAGAATGAAATAGACATCATTATTATTGTGTGTATATATGTGACTACATGACCAATATGATTCTGCAACCTGTACACTCAGAAAATGAGAAATTATATCCCATCTGATTCAAATGTATGATATGTCAAGGTCATTGTACTCTAATGTGTAACTAATTAAAACAGATAAAAAATTTAAAAAAAAAGAAAGAAAAGAAAATATCCATGTACATTTAAAAAAAAAAAGAAAGTCTTTTCTTTTTGGTGGGTTACTAGGGATTGAACTCAGGGGCATTCAACCACTGAGCCACATCCCTAACCCTTTTTTTGTATTTTTATTTAGAGACAAGGTCTCACTGAGTTGCTTAGTGCCTCACTGTTGTTGAGGATGGCTTTGAACTCTTGATCTTCCTGCCTCAACCTCCTGAGCCGTTGGAATTACAGGCCTGCACCATCACACCCAGCTAGGAAAGTCTTTTCTTAGACTTTAGGATGTATGTGTTTGGAGCAACACACACACACGTACACACATGTGTATGTATGTATACATGTGTACATATAAGTCAGCTTTTCACTGCTGTGACCAAAATGTCTGACAAGAACAACTTAGAAGAGGTAAAGTTTATTTTGGCTCACTGTTTTCCAGATCTAACCATAACAAAATGTGTGCATGTGGGTAGATATGTACATATTCGCCCCTCCATGTCTGTGTCTGTGTGTTCCATATCCTTGGATTCTATTAAACACAGATCAAAAACATTTGCAAAAAAAAAATATTTGGAAAAAAACTCAATCTGTTCTGAACATGTACAGACTATTTACTTGTCACTATTTTCTAAACTTACAATATAACAACTATTTACACAGCATTTACATTGTATTAGGTATGATATAGGATTTCAAGTATACAGGAGGATATGCATAGGTTCTATGCCACCATTTTATTATTTTATTTTTTCAAACAGGAATAAACATCATTTTATACAAGGGAATTAAACATCCTTGAATCTTGGTATCCTCCTTGGTCCTGGAATCAAATCAATTCTCTATGTATACCATGTTGTGTGTGTGTGTGTGTGTGTGTGTACATTTATATTAGAGAGAGAGATAAAAGAGAAAAATGAAAAATCAAGTGTAGTAAAATAACAATTGAAGATACAGAATTCTTTGTACAATTCTTACAACTTTTCTGTATGTTTGAAATTATTTCAAAATAGAAAATAAATACCTTTAATCGCAGTAGTGCTTTTTGTTCTCCAACGACCTTTTCCACTACTCACCTGCCTTTCTGGAACCACAGGGAATCTTTTGGTCATTAGCTCTCTATGAGTCTGTGTTCTCTGAGGAGGAAAAAAAATTATTTAAAAAAGGGAATGTGTTTCCAATGACAAATAAAATGGAAAAATCATAAAGAGAGAAACTATTTTATCTAAAACTTGTTCCCTAAGGCATCAGGAAGAAAGTCAAATTTTTGCTGTTGTGATGGAGTCCCACGTTTTTCCCTTCCTCTGTTATCCCTTCCTTTGGAAGGCTTGACTCCACTGCTCCCTCCTCCTCTGGTCGTGTGTCCTCCACACAGTTTGTGCCTCCCCTGAACTCGTCTCACAACTAATGCACATGAAACAAAAGTGGTTCTCCAAGGTATTGAAGAGATTTTTATGATGTTTCGTGTGTACGATTCACTAAGAAAGGTGTTTTTAGGTGGGTTTTTTAAAGTTTTTTTTAAAGTTATAGTTAAATATACAGGACATAAATGCACCATCTTAGCCATTGTTAAGCACACAGTTCACAATAAGTACATTTGCCTTGTTGTGATCACCACCATCTCCAGAACTTTTCCATCTTCCTGAACAGAAACTGTGTACCCATGAAACACTAACTCCATCCACTCCTGCCCGTGAGAACCACCACTGTACTTTATGTGAATTTGACTCTTTCAGGTACCTCATTGAGTGAAGTAATAAAAGAGTGGAATTATATATTTGTCCTCTTATGATTGACTGACTTCACTTAGCATAACGTTTTAAGGTTCATCCATATTGTGGAATGTATCAATTATTCTTCCTTTTTGAGGTTAAATAATATTCCATTGTATAGATGCACCACATTTTGCTTATCCATTTATCATTCATTCATGTACGCTGAGATGCTTCCACATTTTGTCTATTGTGAATAATGCTGCTATGAACATAGATGTACAAATATCAATGGAAGTCCTTGTTTTCCATTCTTTGGGATATATGTCCAGAAGTGGAGTTGCTGAATCACATGGTAATTCCATGTGTAATATCTTGGGGAACCACCATATTGTTTTCCACAGTGGCTGTACCATTTTACAATCCAAGCAACACTGCACAAGTGTACAAAGGTTTTAGTTTCACTTTCATGTCTCCCAGTCAACAGTCTCATACTGGTAAATGCTTTAACATTATGTCATTTGAACCATGAGACTTTGTATGAGATTATTTATACTCTCTATCTGCTGACCAGCACCATGGAGTGAACCCACCACTAGACTTAGCATGCTAGGGAACGTTCCCAGCAGTGTTTTCTTCCTTGGATTTGGAATCACACAGTATAAGATTTGTAGGGAAACCCGATGCAAATTACGATAGGAAAGTAGGACTCTTCTGCCCAACCCCATTCTAATTATGTCATTCAGATCTTTACATAAAGGACTTGTAGGATACATGAATATATGGAAGCATTGAAAAGCATGCTTTTAACCTACTTATATCCCAAGGAAATAGTGAATGGGCTCTTTGAAGGCATTCACATGTCTCATACAAACAGAAAAGGTAAGAAGAGGCACTAAAGAAATCTCCATCTTATTTAAAGCAGGTGTGTACACACGTACACATGTATGTACACACAAACTGGCAAAAGATTTTTAATACTCTTGCCATCAGGGTTGTCATTTTGTGATTACAAATGTCAGCTAAGCCTCAATGTAAACCCAGCATTCTGATTAATTCAAGAAGCAATATGAATCTCTTTGTGTTCATTTCAGGAAGGTTATGCAGCTTTCAAAATCTACAGAGACTCTATTCTATATCTCTCAGATGTCTAATCACTGGAAATGGTGATTTAGAAGTCAAATCCTTCTCTCTCTGGTTTCTATGCATTTTACCTGCCTCTGGGAACTGTGAGAATGGACAGTGACGGCCAACATTTTAATTCTTTAGATTATTAGCTACACCCTGAGCCTACACATCTATATTGCAGAAAGTAATCAAGTCACCAGGGGTTCCTTAGTATGAGTCATTCTTTACATGGTGGGGCCTGACCGTGGTGCACAGAGAGACCAATTAGGTGAAGGTAGGTTGATAGGGAGTGACAACAGAACTTGATAAAAGACTGTGCTCTTGTCAGTCATTCATATATAGTAAGGCTAAGGCTGGTCTGGAAAAGCCAGTACTTATTGGTAAAAGGTTATTAGCAAGAAGACCCAGGGGCAAGTTTCCAAAGTGGGTTACACAATGTAATTATATGGGGAACTTTCAAATAACCATTTTCCTGGCTACACTCAGGATCAATGGGGTAAATAAATGATTCCAGAGATCAGAACTCAGGCAGTGGTAGTTTAAAGAATTCCCTATGTGAGTACAAGACGCATTGATATTTGAGAACAATTATTCTAAGACCACACTTATGTTCTATGAGCAACACCCTCCAAAAGTACAATGATTTGGGGAAAATTGTTAATGAAAAGTAGTAAATAACTTTCCTTAAAAAATGTACATGTTACAAAAAAACAAAACAAAACAAAAAAAACCTGATTTGTAAGGAACAAAATTTAGTAATAGTTATCTTTAGACACCAGTGTGGAACTCAACCTCCAGCTAATTTGCTTTCTTTTGCTTCTTAAATTATTTTCAAAAATTTATCAAACAGAAAAGGTAAGAATAGGCACCAAAGAAATCTCCATCTTATTTAAAGCATGTGTGTATGCACGTACGCATGTATGCACACACAAACTGGCAGAAGATTTTTTCAATACTTTTGCTATCAAGGTTGGCATTTTGCGATTACAAATGTCAGATAAGCCTCAATGTAAACCCAGCATTCTGACTAATTCAAGAAGCAATGAGTCTCTTTGTGTTCGTTTCAGGAAGATTGGGCAGATCTCAAATCCTTTGTAATAAAAGTAATACATTTTAAAGAAGTAATAACTGGCAAACTTGCTCATAAAATGAGACACCATATTACTTAAAGGATGGGAGTTTTGTGGGAATTCAAGAGGCCAGGTGCATTCCCTAAAGGGCATGCAGAACTAAGGTGGGGTTGCTGGCACTCCAGGAGGACTGTGAACGCCCTGACACATGTGTTTAACCTGTGTAGGAGTGCATCACACAATATTAATAAGGCTACATGTGGGCTCAGCATTTGGGCCATGCGCTCCACCTCCTAGACACCAGAGGAGTACACGGAAGCCATGGAGTCCTCTGCTTTCAGATGATACCAGTTTGCCCTCTGGGTGTGTTGTGCACATTCCAAATAGTGTTAGCAAAAGGCCTTATTTCTTCCTAACAAAAAAAATCCCTGTATGCACAGCACAGGACATAGAGATTTAAAGAGACTTCTGAAGTGGCCTCCTGAAGAGCTTCATGGTGAGAGATCTGCCTAGATGTTATGATTTGTATCTTGAAGTCCTAAGATCTCCTCCTCCATTACTTTTGATTTTCAAAGCTGTCATGGTGCTATTTTACAAATACACTGGTCTTCCCCGATCTCCTCTTGACAATGGAATTGCTGAGGTTCATTTGTGCTCATACGGGTCTGACTTAGTTTCAAGTAACCACCTATTTTCCCATAGTTGAATAAGGCAAACTCAAAGAGCAGCCTCTTTGCATTTACTCTCTATCAACATATATTTTCAGATTGTTCTTTTCCCAAAACCATGACAGGAAGTGGGGAATCCCTGAAGTGAGAACAGGTCACGTTCCCCTGATAGGCAGCCTTTTCCATGTCTCCTCAGAAGACTCCTATTTTTTCCTAATGACACGCTTTGCTTTACAGTTCCCAGCATCAGCATCTGGAATAGAGGAGGGGTAGAAAGAGGGAAGGAGAAAGGAAAAGAAGAGGCGGTTGCTATTGCCTTGTTTGCTCACTTCAAAGGACTTACTAATGAGTCTGCCCATTGTCTAAGCTCCCGTCTATACCTGAGTTTTGCAATCCGTACACCTAGAGAGATCACAGAGAACCGAACGGAGCCTTTCACGACAGGACAGGACAGCCCACCCTCCCCCTCTGAGAGGAATCAAAGGAGTGATTGTCAAAGGCAAATGAATTTGATCTGGAGGACTCGCACAGCTATTGGAACAGGTTCAGCAAAAGAGAAAAGAATGTGCATAGTAGGTAGGAGACAAGAATAGGGTAAGGAGAGCTGTCAAAAAAAATCTAATAAAATTCATTCCTATTAAGATAACTTTTCATTGTGTCTTCTTACCTTCACTGTCAGACATCCTTGCAGTGGTGAGATGAGGAAAAATAATTTAAATTCCCTTCCCATATCTATATCCTACTTCCCTTTCTATCCTGTTTAGGCCAGTGGTTGTCAATTGGGGTTGGGAGGCAGGTGGTGGCCAACATTTGGTGATATCTAGAGACACTTTTGGTTGTCACAATAGGGGACAGGGTATTCACCAGCTTCTAATACATGGAGAGCAGAGATCTTGCTAAATATCCCACAATGCACAGGACAGCCTCCCACAACAGAGAATTGTTTGATTCAAATTGTCAAAGGTGCCCAGGTTGAGAAACCCTTACACAGGCATTGATTACTGGAATGAGTGTCAAGTCAGAAGAACAAGACTCACATTCCTTGATGTGGCTTCTGAGAGGAGTTTTGTTTGTTGCTGTTACTGTTTCTGGGAAGTTTTACTCTTGCATTCATCACTCCCTTGCAACAAAACATCCCAGGCTCCTGAACATGGGTGAAGGGAATGTTCAAACCAAACTGGAGAATTGAAGAATCATACATCTCATGATTGTGGGCTTTCTCGACTGTCTCTCTGTAATCAGAGGAATTTTTTCTTCTCTGGTTGCTGCTATGAAGTCAGCCATCAAATTCCTCTGCATGGACAGTTACTATGGACAGAAAGATGATTTGCTACAATTGAAACTGATTCCTCAGTGGAAAGGGAAGAGTGTATGTGTGTGTTTCCTTCAGTATCATATATGATAAATGGTTGTGGCTGATTATTCAAATTGGTGACAGAAGCATAAACTACTAAGGAAATGTATCATAAGAATTCATGTGAGGTTGGAGAATTTCCCATGTAATTAGCCTATCAACAGCCATCATGAAGGACTCATTTAAAAGCTGGAATGCTCAAGGCAGCTATGAGTTTCAAAAGGCTGCACATTCCAGGTCATAGCCCAAGACTGTCCAGTTTGGAGAGCCTAACAAAGTTGGAAAAGATTTGAGATAACTGCAAAGGGATAGATTTATACATCAATGAATTACATTTAGATATGACAGCCAAGCATCAAAGAAAAAGTGTTCTGAAACCCAGTCCAATAAGCTTTACATATGTAATGCCTGAATCTTTCTTCAGCATGGTCCCAACATGAACCAATGAAGTGACACCAGTACCAGAACCCAGGATAATTTGTACTGGATCATGTGTGTGCAGAAGAGAGATAACCACCACTTCTCAGCCAGCAGCCAGGACACTAAAATATAATGGTGCACACACAATGTGTGATAGTGGTGGGGAGATGCTAGCAATGTGACAACAATACCCTGAGAGTATAGAATGTTCTATTGCCACATTTTTTTTTGCTTGTCAAGATTCATAGAAGACAGAAGAGTATGCACATATTTATGTGAATAGGTATATAGATGTCTGTGGCTATGGCAATAATTATGAATATGTCTAGTATCTATGTCTGTGTCTATGGCTTGGCTATGGCTATGACTATGACTATGGTATGTCTGTGGCTATATGTATGGCTATGACTGTGTCTGTGTCTATGACTTTGGTTAGAGCTTTGTCTAAATAAGCTATGTCTATATCTACTGATGTGGCTGTAACTATGGCTTTGGTAATGACTATGGCTATGCCTGTGTCTATGTCTATCACTATAGCTTTGGCTGCTGTATGTCTACAGCTCTACAGATAAGACTGTATGCCTTATCTGCATCTGTGCTTATGTCTGTCTGTGGGCTATGGCCATGTCTATGGCTATGTCTGTGTCTGTGGCTCTGGCTATGGCTTTGTCTGTGGCTGTTTTAGTCATTATTTTTTTTTTACTCTTGAGACTAAAGGATTTGACCAGAACAACTGTTGAAGAGAGGAAGAGTTTATTTGAAGGCTCAAGGTTTCAGAGGTCTTAATCCACATAGACAGAAAATTCCTTTCCTAAGGGCTTGAGGTGAGGCAGAACATCATGGCTGAAGAGTGTGGTAGAGGGAAATGGCTCACATGATGATCAGGAAGGGGAGAGAGAGAGAGAGAGAGAGAGAGAGAGACTCCACTTGCCAGATATAAAATATATACCCCAAAGCATGCCCCCAAAGACCTACCTCCTCCATCCATACCCTGCCTGCCTTCAGTTCCCACTAAAATAATCCTATAAGGGAATTAATTCACTGATTGGGTTAAGGCTCTCATAACCAAATCATTTCTCCTCTAAACCTTCTTGCACTGTCTCACACATGAGCTTTTGGGGACACCTCATATCCAAACCATAACAGAGGCTATGGCTGTGGCTATACCTATGTCTGCAGCTATGTCCATGGCTCTGGTATGTCTATGGTTATGGCCATGGCTTGGCCTTATCTGCATCTGTGCCTGTGTCTCTGGCTCTGACTATGTCCACGTTTATGGCTATGGCTATGTTTGGGCTGTCTATGCCTATATCTATGCCCATGGCTCTGGCTTTGTCCATGAGAGTTTTCAGACAGAGGCTTAAATTAGACTCCATATAGAAGGATAAGACTTCCTGTGTCCTGTCATAAAAATGTACCTAGAACTCCTGATTTAAGCTACAAATTGTAATTCATTTTTTGGTTTCTATCTTCTACAGGTAAATACTTAAAGTAGCCATACATGCATTTCAACGACTCATAAACATTTTTTGAACTTTTACTAGGTGTTAGTCAATGGATAAGCCTTTCATTACCCGTGGGTGAATGAAATGAACACTGTTACAACCCTCACAGATTAAATAGTCTCTTGTTGCTCATTTTCTTTACTTTCTACTTCTTGCAAAATTTCCATGAAATTCCATCCTGGTTCATGACAGAATGTTATAAAGCACAAATAACATTTTTTCACAGAAGAAAGGCAGAAAAAAACATCATATTATGGCTTTCATATACTTTAGAAGTCTCTCAACCTAAAAATTTATGAAAAGACACATTTCACACATTGAAGCATGAACTATGGCCTGAGCTTAAGTACAACCCATCGTTGGGGATTCACACCCATCTGGGTATATCAAGTGAATTAGAAGGGTGTGGGGCCATGAGACCTTCTGGGAACGAATTTACCTTCAAGGGAAAAAAGCCGGGCATTTTAGTTGTATGCTGGTGACCCAAGCCTCCCACCTGGGAGGGGAAAAGTGGTTCTGAAGGTGGGCAGGTCACATAAGTCTACCACTGGCCCAACCTTGGGGACTTATCGCTAAGTCTTGGGAAAAGAGGGTTTAGAGGCTAAAGATGAAGACACTGTCTTTGGAAAGAGATGTTGGGATGCAGAGTTCAGTGGCCAACTGTGAATGGGGAGTTCAGGGTGCTTCTGGCAAAGAAAGACCAATGAGAATATGGGGTGCTTCTGCATCTTGAGGGCTGGCAACTGCTTGAACCCTGGGAGAAAACACTGCTGGCTCTTGTGTCAATGTCATATCTGGGGGTGGACCTTGATAAGTTGTCACCTCAAGAGCTCTTCTTGCAGAGATCATTTTATGGGCAGAATTGTGTCCCCTCACAATTCATATGTTGAAGTCCTAACCCTCAGCACCTCAGAGCATGGCTATATTTGGAGGTTAGTGTCCTTAAGAGATAACTAAAGCAAAATGAATTCATGTAGGTGGGCTGTAAACTAATATGTCCTTACAAAAAAAGATTAGAATGAAGACAAAACACAGATTTAGAGGTGACTGTCTGAGGAAACAAGGAGAAGACAACCATTTGCAATCAAGGAGAGTGGCCTCAGAAGAAACCACTTCTGTCTACATCTTGATCTTGAACTTCTTGAGGAAGTAACTGCTGTTTAACCACCCCCCCCCCACTGTAGTGTCTTCTTATGGCAGCTGTACGGACTAACACAGACCTTGAGAAAAGAAGACGGGTTAGGAGAGCATTAGAGGGCTCTTCCTAACTATCCTCTGGACCTGTCCGATTAACAGGGTATTTTCAGGAGATACTCACAGGCAACTATTATGTAACTGGGAACAAAGCCAATGGATATCAAGTTATTATACAGTTATGTGTTGCTTTATGATGAACCACTCTCTGAGAAACACATTGTTAGGTGACTTCACTATTGTGTGAACATCCTGGAGTACACAAACCTAGATGACATAGCCTACTACACCCCTTTGCTATCTGGTACAGCCGCAATCATACATGCAGACTATCATTTGCTAAAATATCATGCAGCATGTGCCTGTATTTGATTTCAGCCCATAAAAATCTCACAGAATAAAAAAAAATCTATGAAAACTCAGTTGACCAAAATATCTTCAGCTCTTTTCGATCTTCATGGAGGTACAAACTTGGAGATGTCTTAGAGTTTCTTTGTTTTCCTTTCTCTATGTTCTCCTAATCATTTGGTTATGGTGTTCTCATGTGTTTTCCTGTAAAATGTCCTGCATAGCTGTCCCTTCTTCTATATGTGCCTGTCTACCTTGCATGTCTAGGCTTTAATCACCCCCATGGAGACAACTTCCACAGTGTCCTTCCTGGATCCCTCTGTCTTCTCCTCCAGTACCCACCCTCATGGCCCTACTAAGAGCTCAGGAACCACTGCATCATGTTATCCTTCTCAGCTGTCTCCTCTAAGCCCCTCCATCATTTGGCCCCTGTCTGTGCTTACTCTTATTTCTCACTATCACCCGAGACTCATTGGACCAATTCTCTATCAGGGCTTGGAATAAATCAGGCCAGGTTCCCAGAAAAATGATTGTTCTTGCTATTTTTCTTGCAAAAATGTCCCATGTGTAGATTAGGGAATCACTCTCTGTGGATTAGACAAATGCCATCCATTCTTCAAACTTCAGTTCAAAGACCCATCTCCTCCAGAAATTCTCCCTTGACTACTTTATTCCACCCTGATTTTTCCATTTTCCATTTTTTTCAGCACACTTTTGATCTACTGGATGCATAATCTAATATTCAATCATTTTCCATGACTGACTGTTATAGTTTTATTTTTAATGTGTCACTTAAATAGCCTCTCTTCTGCTGCTCTCCTTTCTCAATTTCTATTCTAGTCTGCATGCATCAGTCAAAATGTTGATCAGATCATAATGTTCCTCTACTTAGGACCCTCCCATGTCTTAGTTAAGAGGGTCTTTTATCTCACAAGGATAAAATTCAGTGTCCTTAACTAACCCGTGAGACATTCTGAAGATCAGTGATTTCCATTCAGTTATGGCTGCAGGTTACATTCACATGAACAGCTTAAACAACACTTCAGCCCCAACCTACAACTACTGAATTAATATCAAATCAATGCCTGCCACTGATTCATTTCCCAAATTCAATTTCCAACACCGCAAAAGTAAATAATTTTTTTAAAAAATCAAAATTTTTGAAAACTGGGCATATGAATTGGTATTTATTTTAAATCGCTTAAGTTGATTCTTACAAGAAAATAAGCCCTATTAGCATCATCTGCTGAGTTCCTAGAACCTAGGACTGAGCTAGTAGATGCTCAATAAAAATCTATACCTGGATTTTTCAAGTGAAATTTAGTATATATCTTTGCAGAAAAAGAATAAAGGTAAAATATAATTCAAAGCTACAGTACTGTGTATTTGGGATTCATCAAATTTTGGAATTTTATTCAAATTTTCCATATTTTTTTCTTTTCTTATTGAATTTAATGGTTCCTTATTCCTTGAATCTAAAACCTAAAAGATTTTAATCTACTCATCATATCAGATACCCAAGAAAATATGTAGGACTTCCAATCACCAACAGAAGTCAACATTCATTTTCTTCCAGTCTCTCAACAGGAAGCCAGAGCTCAATGCAGGTTGAGGCTGGTTCCTTTATAACTACACACTTGTGGGAAATAACTGGGGTCCCATGACATCTGATGTTTTATTCATCTCCCTCTAGGCCCCTCCTTTTTAAGGTTCTACCACCACACTAGGGACCAAGCCTCCAACACACAAATGTGTGGGAGGCACACTCAAGCCATGTCCAAAAAGTAGCACATACTTTTAGTAATAACACTGATAATGTATTTATTCTGTGGTAAGTGCAGTACAAATAATTTTACATGAATTATTTTTCAATTAAAAAAATTCCTATTGAAAGAACGATCAAGGCTTGCATATTTATCGAGCCGGGGGTGGTTTGACAGTTATGATAGTTTAATGGTTGAAGGGTTTGACAGTTGGCATGGGTGGCTTTCTGATTGGTGGGTAAGGATCATGTGAGCCAGCAGGGCTCACCATTGGATGGCAGGATCATGTGAGCCAGCAGGGCTCACCATTGGACGGCTCTTCTTGGGGGATGGGGAAGTTAGTCTTTGGAGCCGGGGCGACTCCCAACACCTATAAGATGGAAATCAGTATCCATCTTAAAGGTGAAGAAATTGAGGTTCAGAGAGGCCAGCTTCATACCCAAGGTCATACTGTAACTTATGGCTAGATTTGCTAGACTGATCCAGATGAGTGAGGTGAATACTTTGCTCTTTTCATTTGCAACATGCTGTTTTCCAAATCACCAGTTCTGGGTAGTAAAAAAAAAAAAAAAACAACTCTACAACAGACATAATGGTATTTGCTATCATTATGTTGGTAAACAGGCTTGAGACTTCTTGATGAGAATCCTGGGGGAGAGGAAGTTGAAGGAGGAAGCTAACATTTTCCACCAGATTTCAAAATGCCTCTGGCAGAACACAACAAAGAGGTTGCACGTAAAAATGCTCTGAGCCTTTTCTTCTGGAGGTGTCAGTGCACATGAGCTCACTTCTGTCCTCAGCAGCAACCTCACCCCAACCACAGTCCCCATTGGCCCCAGCAGCCAAGACAACAGGAAGCAGATAACAAAACAGTTGTCCCTGGGCCCACAAGGTCACCTGTTGTGCCATCAGTAGATCTTGAGGGAAGGTCACAAAAAGATTAAGCAGCCCCTTGGAGTTGGACATCTGAGCTTAGAAGTCTTGGAGAACTAGTCTCTTTGAAAGTGAGGGGAGTTTAATTATTTTAGAAAACTGGCATAAGTTCAGGATGTGAGCAGGTTTTCTTTCTTTTGTGCAAGTCAAGCAAACAAGGAGAAAAGGGTGTGTGGGTGTGTGAATGAGGGAGGAGGGGTGGTTACTATTTTGGTGCATGACAGCAAGCAGTGGACAAATGCAAAAGAATCTGTCCTTCCTCAAAGTTGCTGATCAGAGAGCAGCAGAGGCCATGGTCATGGCTTAGGGTGAGCTTGCCTTAGGAAGGAAGCCATGAGGTGCCGTTGGCAGAGGGAGGGCACACTACTGCTGTCTTGGGTCTTATTCCCTTCCCATGGAGATTGGAGAGGGTGGAGAGAAAGCCAAATGAGCAGGAAGAAGACTAAGCCTTTGTTTGAAAGCATTACTGTAATCAAGAAATGACCTCTGGCCAGTTTCTTGGAGGGGTGTTTGTGACTATATGAGTATGGTTGGCCATAGAGGGCAGAAATGGAACTTGTTTGTAATGACTTTATCAAGATTTTAGCAAACTGGTTAAAACTGTCACTGAGCAAGTTGAGTACAAACTCTTCCAAGAGGAAATGTTGACAAGAGATTTGAATGACTTGGCAAATTCTGAAAGATACTCACAACCTGTTCTGAAATGTCCTTGACACCCAACTTCTCTCAAGGATTTGGTGCTAAATATCTTTGTAAGGGAAATATTATGTCTCCACCGACCAACTGGAAAGCCTGAAAAACAGAATATATTAGTGCTGTACAACTTAGATTCCTCTGACTTTTCAACATCCCTTCAATCCTGCACAGATGCCACTCTGGCTTCGAAAAAATGGCGTATCCAAAAAAATTATAAAAACAGTTTCAGTTCCACAAGAGTTCGCAATGCAGGCAGAAGGATGTCACATACGTTCCAGGTGAATCAGTCTGGAAACTCACATGGGAAAGAAATTGGCTTCATTTTTGAATCCTTAAATCCAATTCCAGTTAAGAGCTGACATTCCAGTGGTTATGAGGTTCTGACAGGAATCTGCAGTTGGGCAAGAGAAAATATAGAACGTTAGCTTGATAGGAAGTTAGCAAGAGTTTGGATGAGGGAAAAGACAACGGAGTTCCTGATTCAGATGCAGGGAGGTCTGCACAGGACACTGAGAATTACTGAAGAGAACAGATCTGATGTTCAGAAAAGGGTGACGTGATTAACGAGGACAGTTGGAGAGACGTTCCATGGACACCAGCTAAGCATCAGACCCTTACTTAATAAATCCTACATCTTCAATCATCTGTCTTCTATATTCAGGATTCATGCAGAGGATATTCCCATAGCACACAGGATAGCACTAAAGGGTAAACAGAGGATACATCTGATCTTCAGACACCTGTTTCCACAAAAGTATTCTCCAGTAGGAATGCCCCTCCTGCATGAACTAAGATATTCCACTCCACCTGGTAACAGCTGGCCCTGGGGCCATGCACCACGCTATTGACAGAGATGGGCTGTCTGAGTCTGTATTATGGGAATGCTGTGAGCCTACCCTCCAGCACTTGGCAACACACCAGAAGGAAGAACAATGGGCACCTCTTTCCAACTGGGAAAGCCACCTTCTTCCTATTTCCCAGCCCGGATTAAGCATGGAAGCAGTGTGTCACATATGACTTTAGGCTGCTTTGAATAAATGGATCCTCTCAAATTGTCGTTGGGTATTTGTTGTTGGAGATCTGACAGATAGCTCAAGAGTGGTGCAATCAATTTTCTAATTAATGCCATGTATTTCCTAGAGCAGAAAAACTGAGGCAGTTTGGTAAAAAAAAAAAAAGTCAAAATTGACCATCTCTAACAAAATGTGTTAGAATTCCTAGAATCACCCACAGATTCTTTTCCATCTGTGCCTGATGATGACAACTCTTTCTATCGCTCACTCTCTGTTTTTCACAGTTGCGGTCTTTAGTCCAGATTTCATGCAGAAGCAGTTGTTCAGAAACCGTGACACTGTCCTCGAAAAAGTGAAACTACACATAGTGATTACGCTTTGGATGCATCCATAAAAGCCTGATTAATTTACTCGATAATTAATTTTGAGTGTTGATAGCATGATTTATCCTAACCAGTGCCTGCCACATCAACAGGCACTTAATAACTAAGTTTTCCTTATTTCCTTTCCTACTTAGTTGCAGTGAATTCTTTTGAAGGGAGAGGGAAGGAATTCATGTTTATTGCACTTTGGAAATATGAAGGGTGCTTTCCCTCATTAATCTCATAAATTTCCCCAAATTCTGTGGAGTAATAATATTCTACCATTTCCCCAAACTGGGAGACTCATTTCTTTTCTTTCCTTTCATGTTTTTTTGATGCATTATAGCTATACATTTCTTGTTACGTATTCATACATGCACGCAATATAATAGCATAATTTGGCCAATTTCGTTCCTCAATATTTTCCCTTTCCTTCCTGTCCCTTGGTCCCTTTCCTCTACTGATCTCCCCTTGATTTTTATGTGATTCCCACCCACTTACCTTTCTCTTTCTGTTTCCTCTCTAGCTTTCACAGATGAGAGAAAATGTACAACCCTTGGCTTTCTTGAGTTTGACTTATTTCACTTAACGTAGTATTCTCAAGTTCCATGTATTTTCCTGCAAATGACATCATTTCATTTCTCTTTATGGCTGAATAAAACTCCATGGCTAAGTATCCCACATTTTATTTATCCCTTTATCCATTGATGGCACCTAGGCTGTTTTCATAGTTAGGCTATTATGAACTGTGCTGCTCTAAACATGGTTATGCGTGTATCAATATAGCACAATGGCTACAAATTCTTTAAAATAAATACTGAGGAGTGTCTCGTTATTTATACAGTAAAATGGGAGCTGAGTTTCATTCCAGGTGCAAGGCTAAGAGCATCTCCTTCCTTTTATAGGAAAAATGATTCTCCTTATTCCTCAGCACCCCTGAAGACAGGGTTGGGAGCATATTCTCTCCAGAGCACAAGGCTTCAGAGGACAGGGTATCCTTTGTCCACCACTAAAGGAAGAAACTTGGACACTGGTTAAGTCATAGGTGCAAAAGCTGGGTGGATACCTATTAAAGGAGGTAGTAATGAACTCTACTTTGATTTGTCTCCATTAGACTACATATAAAATAGCATACTCTTTGCTTTCTATTGATATGACATCAGTTTTTCCACCACATAGAAACAATCCTAATTATTAGGTATTTTCCTGGAACTATTCACAATAATTTGGCAAAAGCAAGGTGATTAAAGATTTCATGCAGTATCAACCTGGAGATCTCTTTATTACCTGGACTGAGCATTATGATTTCTTAATTGAGTTCGCTTTTGTATCTGAAGGTATTGGTAGGATTTTCAACTACAAAACAGTGAGCAAAGAGTTGAGGAGATGTCCTGATGTCTTTTTTTCTGGGAGCAGGGCAGGGGGACTTTTAAACCTCATGGAGGAAATTAAATAGGTTAACAGAAAAAGAACACTAAAATTGATTTTTTATGATCATACTTCAAACTCTTGCTTTTTGATGTACCAGTTACACAGTTACCAAAATACTTCTTTGACTTTCAACTTCACCAACACTCATTTACAGAGAGGAACGGAGAGATTCTGAATACAGCTCTGTAGCAGAAATGGCCCATTTGGACTTTATGGTTTGCAAATCAAATATCTCCTAGGAAGTGGGCCATCTCTCTCTTGGTCCTTCCTTACTGGATCCCTCCTGGGTGATACCCAAAGCCTTTCACTTCTTGCCTACCCAAGGAATGTTTGCCAGATATTTAACTATGACTTCTGCTCTGAATCTATGTGGAACCTAACCCTTGGCTTCCTGCACTTCGACTGCCCTGCCTCTCTGGAGGTGGAAAGGAAATCACAGTTTCTGCCATTCTGTATGTCAAAGGAGGTTTGTTTATCCTACTTGCAAAATCAATAGACCAGTGACTTCCTGCCAGGGACTGCATTCTGGAACAAGAAAGCCAAGCTGATAAAAGCAATTGTTCTGAAAAATATGCTAATGGTGCACCTGATAACTTCTCTTTGCCCAGGAACCCACCTACTGAAGAGGAAGCCTGGGTATTCAATGGGCCTAGAAGATTTTTGGTTACAGCTGACTGCCCTGCTCAAAGGACCCTTGGCTCCCACCAGTCAGGGAACTGCAAGGTGGACACACACAGGTGGTGCCCACTAGAGAAATGCCACTGGAGACCCCCCTGTCCTATGGTAGCCTAGGATCCAGGACTGCACCTGTACAGGAGGTGTGTCAACTATAGTTCCCAAACAAGGCAGCATTGGGCTTTCAAATAAATTGTCTCCAACTAGCACTTACTATTTTGACCTCTTTAAAGAAACAGACTGATTCCATCCATTTTCTTGTGATCCTGTATGGGATCAGCCAACTGAAACATCCTGTGAACATTTAAAGCTCTAGCTATGTTCCTGCAGCACCCCAGTTTGTATTGTCAGACTTCTGATCACACCTGCAGTTAGTTCTCTTATCTGTCTTCCCAGGGGGATATCAGGGGAATATATATGTGGCCCATCCATAGTATTCTCTGTGTCTTCTGCTCAGTAATATTCAATTAACATGATTCAATACGATTTTATTCACATTGCATTAAAATGATATTAAATACTATTCGTATGATAATAGAAATGGGGGCCAGTAATGCTCAGAGGACAACGTTCTCAAAATTGCTGTTTGTTGTTCAGCATGTGGTTTCGTGCAAGAGATGAATTTAGGATTTAGCTTTAGGGATTCCTGTCCCCCAGTCTGATGTGCTAATCTCCACCGCATTCCACATTCATTTCCAGTACTCTTCCTTCAAGTAAGGCACATGCTCCGCGGCTTACCACTGGTAAATACAGCCTGTCTCCAGATAATTATATGAAGAAAGGAAGAGAAGCAAATTGGCCAAAGTATTTCTAAACAGTATACATCATTTCCCTCACTGTACACACTATACATAGAGCTACAGGGGAAGAAAGCAAAGTGCTGATTGTAGCAGTAACTATTGACTGCAGGGCAGCGGGGGGAAAGAAAATGCCCTGCAGATGTACATTTTTGGTGAAAGACCAAATGCCACAGAACCAAAGGAAAAAACTAATCATCCCATGGTACACTTGGCCTCAACATGCTGACTTACCCATAAGAATCAGATCTTTGATGCAAAACCAGAGCCATCTGCTGAGTCCAAAGCATTCCCACACAGGAGCAATCTGACGTTTGGATGCTCCAGCGTCTTACTGCGTGCACAAGGCCTAGAGTATAAAAGGACTTAGAGATTCTTGTCCCAGGGTAACTTGGCTTCTTTCTGGGCCCATGAACCCACCTACTGAAGAGGAAGTTTGACCTGTGAAACCTCAGTCTATCAGGAGGATGGAAGAGAAGGGAGATGAGCAGACATTTAATGTCTGACATGGGACAGATGATTTAATACACGTGTTGTCTTTATCTCATGATATTCTTGTGAGTTTTTTTTTTTAAAGATTCTTCCTGTTTTATACTAAGATAGACAGATTTGGGGAGAGTAAGTAGCCAACCAGGTAGCAGAGTGAGATTGAAACCCTAACATCAAACTCCAGGCCAGCTCTACCTAGGACTGTATAATTAAGTGTTTTATTACTGTCAGATAATGTTGAGTGAATAAAGTTTTTCCTGATCACTGCAAGGGAAAACTGCACCCCCCCTCAGAAATCATCATGGTTTATTTCTACTTTGATTTGTATTTTCTGATTTTTTTAATAACAAAATATCCTTTTAAAAAAGTCACTTAAATATCCTGTTAGTGTTTCTTTGGTAGGTTGTAAGTTCCTGTCCATTTTAAATGTTTCTAGGCTTTTGATAACTTCTCAACATAAGCCTTCCTTCCCATGTTTGTTTGTGCAGGCCTCTGATTATTTAGGCTTTCCGACCCATATCCAGACTTGCTAACCCAAGAGAAATGGCAATCTTAGCTCAGGCTTAACCGCTTATTGCAGGTTTTTTTTTTTTTTTTTTTTTTTTTTTTTTTTTTTTTTTTTTTTTATACATGACTTTAACTCAGATTCCAACAAGATTTTGATCCCTGATAGAAGTTCCACTTCTGATTCAAGCCCTTCAAGGGGTCTGTATCAGAGGATGCAAGTCATAAGAAAGATCCCATCCTGAGCTCTGAAAAGTTGGAAGGAATAATCGAAACCATGTTTACCAAGGATTACCTACTAGGAGGCTGGAAGTCAAGGTAAGAGTGAGTAACAGACTCAAAACCTAACCATGACTCCCAGGGCCCTGATGAGACAGCCAAAAAGGTTGTGAAAAGGAATTGCTTATAACCTATCCAATGGCAACGGAATTTAAAAATCAAGAAACTACATGAGCAGCCATGTGCACAGGAGCATTATTCACAATAGCACAAAGGTGGAAACAGTGGGGTGCTTACAGATAAATGGTAAGCAAAATGTGCTTTATACACCAAATGGAATATTATTCAGCCTTAAAAAGGAAGCATTGCTGAGCTATGCCACAACACACATGCACCTTGAGGATATTTAGGCTAAGTGAAATAAGCCAGTCACAACAGAACAAATACTAGGTGATTCCACTTATGAGGCTCCTAGAGTCATCAAATTCACAGAGACAAGAAGTTGAACGGTAGTTTTCAAGGGCTAGGGTAAGGGGGAGGGAAATGGGAGTCATTGTTTAATGACACAGAGTCACAGTTTGGGAAGATGAGAATATTCTGGAGGTAGATGGTGGTGATAGTCAAACAACAATGTGAACGTGCCTGATGCCAATGAACCCCACACTTAGAAATGGTTAAGATGTGGCAGGAGAGCCGAGATCTAGTCCCAGAACCACCCGCACAGTCCTGTGTGGGACCCAGGCTCACAGGAGGCCCCGTCCACTCCTCCCCTGGTGGAGCAGACACTGCCAGAATCTAGCCTCTCGTGAAAGACCACCCCTTCCAGCCATCAGACTACCGAAGGAGGTCAAGCCCAGTGGCCCAAATCCACCACACTGTCCTGTGCGGGACCCAGCCTCACAATACGCCCAGGACACACCCCAGTGCAGCAGACATCCACCAGAGCATAGCCTCTGGCACAGGTCTGCCCCTTCTGACCAGCAGACTGCTGAGGTAGGTCAAGCCCAGCGGCCCAGATCCACTCACTCCAACTTGGCAGGACCAGATCCAGGATACAGTAGCATTCATTGAGGGGCACCAGTAGAGTCTGGAAGCCCAACGAGGTGAGGTACAGTCAATCTGCATGGGTACTACAAGAATATAGGGTAGAAACTGTAATATCTCAGACCCACACTGCAAGAAAGGAAGACACATAGACAACATGAAAAAAACAAGGGAGGAAAGTGCCTCAAACAAACCAGGACACTGTAATAACAGAACCTATGGACAGTGAAGTTGATGAAATTTCAGAGAAGGAGTTCAGAAGGTTCATAATTAAAACGATCTGTGAATTAAGGAATGACCTAAATGAGCAAATACAGGCAAAAATTGATAACTCCAACAAAGAGATAAGAGAGCAAAGATTACTTCAAGAGAGAGAGAGAGAGACTCTGGGGGTGGGGAAAGAAAGAAAAACCAGAAAAACCAGCCAGAAATCCTTGAAATGAAGGATAGAATGAATCAAATTAAAAAATCAATAGAAAGCATAAACAACAGACTAGATCACTTGAAAGAAAGAGCGTCAGATAATGAAGACATAGTTTACAATCTGGGCCAGCATCTAAAGACCAGATATAAGAGTTATTGGGATAGAGGAAGGCACAGAGTTTCAAACCAAAGGAATGCACAATCTCTTCAATGAGATAATATCAGAAAATTTCCCAAGAATGAAGAACAAATGAGAAAACCAAATACAAAAAGCTAACAGGACACCAAATGTACAAAATTACAACAGATCTACACCAAGGCACATTATAATGAAAATGCCTAGCATACAGAATAAGGATAGACTCTTAAAAGACACAAGAGAGAGGAATAAGATCACATATAGGGGCAGACCAATGTGTATCTCAGCAGACTTTTCAACCCAGACCCTCAAAGCCAGGAGATCATGGAACAACATATACCAAGTTCTGAAAGAAAATGGACGCCAACCAAGAATCTTATATCCAGCAAAACTAAGCTTTAGATTTGATGATGAAATAAAAACCTTCCATGATAAACAAAAGTTAAAAGAATTTACAAATAGAAAGCCTACACTATAGAACATCCTTAGCAAAATATTTCAAGAAGAGGAAATGAAAAACAGTCATGGAAATCAGCAGAGGGAGGGATTACACTAAAGGAAAACCTAATCAGAGGAGAAATAAAGTGGTGTTAAATACCAAAAATAAACAAAAATGGCTGGGAACACAAATCATGTCTCAATAATAACTCTGAATGTTAATGGCCTAAACTCACCAGTAAAAAGACACAAACTAGCAGAATGGATCCAAAAACATGACCCAACAATATTCTGCCTTCAGGAGACTCATCTCATAGAAAAAGACATACACAGACTGACGGTGAAGGGTTGGGAAAAATCATACCACTCACATCGACAGCAGAAGCAAGCAGGGGTTTCCATCCTCATATCAAATAAAGTAGACTTCAAACTAAAGTCAATCAAAAAGGATAAAGAAGGACACTACATACTGCTCAAGGGAATAATACACCAACGAGACTTAACAATTATAAATATATATGCCCCAAACAATGGAGCATTTACGTTCATCAAACAAACTCTTCTCACGTTCAAGAGTCAAATAGACCGCAACACAATAATTTTGGGTGACTTTAACATACCTCTTTCATCACTAGATAGATCTTCCAAATAAAAACTGAACAAAGAAACTAGAGAGCTCAATAATACAATCAATAACTTAGACTTAACTGACATATATAGAATATTTCAACCTGCATCAAGCGGATACACTTTCTTCTCAGCAGCCCATGGATCCTTCTCTAAAGTAGACCATATACTATACCACAAAGCAACTCTTAGCAAATATAAAAAAGTATAGATACTACCCTGCATTCTATCAGATCATAATGGAATAAATTAGAAATGATAAATAGATAGAAATGATAACATAAGAAATAAAACCCACTCCAACACCAGGAGACTAAATAATATGTTACTGAATGAACAATGGGTTGCAGAAGACATCAAGGAGGAAATTTAAAAATTCTTACAGGTGAATGAGAACACAGATACAACATATTGAAATCTCAGGGACACAGTGAAAGCAGTACTAAGAGGAAAGTTGAAAAGTCAACAAATAAATGACCTCACATTACATCTCAAAGCCCTAGAAAAAGAAGAACAAATCAACACCAAAGGCAGGAGAAGACAGGAAATAATTAAAATCAGAGCTGAAATCAATGAAACTGAAACAAAAGAAACAACTGAAAAAAATGACAGAACAAAAAGTTGGTTCTTTGAAAAAATAAATAAAATTTACAAACATAAAAGGAAATTAATGGGATATACATAGGAAAAGAAGAACTCAAATTGGCACTATTTGATGATGATATGATTTTATACCTAGAAGGCACTAAAAGTTCCACCAGAAAACTTCTAGAAGTAGTAAATGAATCCAGCAAAGTAGCAAGATATAAAACCAATGCCCATAAATCAAAGGCATTTCTGTATATCAGTGATAAATCCTCAGAAATGTAAACGAGGAAAACTACCCTATTTACAATAGCTCAAAAAATTAAAATACTTGGGGATCAACTTAATGAAAGAGGTGAAAGATCTATATAATTAAAACTACAGAACCCTAAAGAAAGAAGTCAAAGAAGACCTTAGAAGATGGAAAGATCCACCTTGCTCTTGGATAGGCAGAATATTATATTATCAAAATGACCATACTTCCAAAAACACAATACAGATTTAGTGCAATTCTGATCAAAATCCCAATGACATTCCTCATAGAAATAGAAAAAGCAATCATGAAATTCGTCTGGAAAAATAAGAGACCCAGAATAGCTAAAGCAATTCTTAGCAGTAAGAGTAAAGCAGGTGGCATCGCTATACCAGACCTTAAACTATATTACAGAGCAATAGTAACAAAAGCAGCAGGGTATTAGCACCAAAATAGACTGGTAAACCAATGGTACAGAATAGAGGACACAGAGAATAACCCACAAAACTACAATTATCTTATATTTGACAAAGGTGCCAAGAACATGCATTGGAGAAAAGATAGCCTCTTCAACAAATGGACCTGGGAAAACTGGAAATCCATATGCAACAAAATGAAATCAAACCCCTATCTCTCACTATGCACAAAATTCAACTCAAAATGGATCAAGGACTTAGGAATAAAACCAGAGACCCTGTATCTAATAGAAGAAAAAGTAGGCCCTAATCTTCATCATGTGGGATTAGGCCCTAAATTCCTTAATAAGACTCCTATAGTGCAATAATTAAAATCAAGAATTAATAAATGGGATGGACTCAAACTAAAAAGTTTCTTCTCAGTAAAAGAAACAATTTGTGAGGTGAAGAGAAAACCTACATCCTGGGAGCAAATTTTTACCCCTCACACATCAGATAGAGCACTAATCTCTAGGTATATAAAGAGCTCAAAAAGCTAAGCACCAAAAAACCAAATAACCCAATCAATAAATTGGCCAACGACCTAAACAGACACTTCTCATAAGAGGATATTCAATCAATAAACAAATATATGAAAAAATGTTCATCATTGCTAGCAATTAGCGAACTGCAAATCAAAACTACTCTAAGATTTCCTCTCACTCCAGTCAGAATGGCAGCTATTATGCATACAAACAACAAGAAGTGTTGGCAAGGATGTGGGGGAAAAGGTACACTCCTACGCTGCTGGTGGGCCTACAAACTGGTGCAACCAATATGGAAAGCAGTAGGAAGATTTCTTGGAAAACTGGGAATGGAACCACCATTTGACCCAGCTATCCCTCTGCTTGGTCTATACCCAAAGGACTTAAAAACAGCATACTACAGGGACACAGCCACATCAGAGTTTATAGCAGCACAATTCACAATAGCTAAATTGTTGAACCAACCTAGATGCCCTTCAATAGACGAATGGACAAAAAAAAATCTGACATATATACACAATGGAATATTACTCAGCAATAAAATAGAATAAAACCATGGCATTTGCAGGTAAATGGATGGAGTTAGAGAAGATAATGCTAAGTGAAGTTAGCCAATCCCAAAAAACAAATGCATGGGAGGAATAGATGAACTCTAGATAGGGCAGAGGAGTCAGAGGGGAAGGGAGGGGGCATGGAGTTATTAATGATGGTAGAATGTGATGATCATTATTATCCAAAGTACATGTATGTAGACACAAATTTTTGTGAATATACTATGTATACAACCAGAGATATGAAAAATTGTGCTCTCTCTATATAATAAGAATTGTATTGCATTCCACTGTCATATATAAATAAAAAATAAAATAAATGGTTAAGATGCTAAATTTTGGTGTATGTGTGTGTATGTGTGCATGTGTATGTATTGTACCACAATTTTTTAAAAAGCAAGAAACTCTTCTGGGGTTGTATCATTCATTCCAAGCCATAGTACCTGGAGTATATTAGAGAATACCTATTTTCTATAGACAAAAGACAAATCTGTATTCAGTCCTTGCTATGGTTTGCATCTTGAATATCTCCCAAAGTCCCACAAATTGAAGGTTTGGCACCATAGGGAGATGGTAGACCTTTATGAGTTGGGGCTTAGTGGGATAAGTTAAATCTCTGGGTACGTGCCTTTGAAGGAGATATTGGGACCCTGGCCCTTCTTCTCCCGCCTTCTGTCTCTCTTTCCTTTCTATCATAAGGTGAACAGACCTTGTCCATCACGCACTCTCACCATGATATACTGCCTTACCATAGGACAAAAAGCAATGAGCCAACTAGCCATGGACTGTAACTTCCCCAACCATGAGCCAAATAAATCTTTCCTTTTTTAAAGTTGATTAATTCAGGCATTTTGTCACAGCAACAGAAAGCTAACTAATACAGTCCTTAACTCCTTATTTCCATGGCTTAATATCTTAGACTAATTTAAAGAATTTTATTCCTAGGAAGTACCAAGAAGTTCGGTGCCATACTTTGTTACAGAAAAATATTTAGGTTTAAGAATAAAATAATTGTTTGAAATCACTATTTTTTTTCAGCTTATCTTTGCATAACAAAACTTTTCACATGGTGGAGTTTACCCTTGTATTCTAAGTAGCAGTCATCTATAATCAAGGAAAGCAATGTTGCTTCCTGGAAGCATTTCCCCCTAGTCTTTGGTTGAAGGAATTGAGCAGGTGCTGAAATGATATGGCAGTAGGATGGTGGCAGTTCACAAAGGTAGGCTGTGACTCCTCCAGCCCCTGTCCTGCTTTCCTGCCTGTCTGAAGCCCTCTTGCACCAATATGCCCCTGGTCCCCCTGTTCCTGCTCTGGCTGGCCTGTTGAAGGGAGGTCATATCTCATGGCTTCAAAAAACTCACTCCCCTTCCAATCCAAGAATGAATATGCCATCTCTTTTAATGACATTCATGTTTTCAAAGAGTGATTACAGATGAGATCCATTCTACAGCAACGTGAACATGCTTAACACTACTGAACTGTGCACTTAAGAATGGTTATATTGTAAATTTTATGTTATGTGTTTTTTCTCCATACTTTAAAATATTTTTAAAAAGGAGGAGCCATGAGAAGAAAGCCACTCAATAATATCACGAAGAATTGAGGTAGAAGTCCAGGCAGGAAATGCCAGGCCAGCGGGAGTGATCGTTTCAATGGTGGGTGAGAGGAATGCTATTCATGGGTTTCTCTCCCCTGCATCCCACACCTCAAGAATGTACCTGCCTGTGTGTGTGAGAAAGGCAGGACTGGGCCCTAGCAACTACACTCATCCCCCTTTATCTGTGGAGGATACAGTTCAAGACCTCAGTAGATGCCTGAAACCACAGATTGTGCACTGTTTTTCCTTATATATACATGCCCATAGTAAAATGAGATTATCAGTAATAATTAAAAATAAAATAGATCCATTATAACAACACAGTTTTTCTTTCCTTGCAGTTTCATGGATAGAAGATTCATTCTTGTCACACGCAACCTCAGCATGTGATTTTTTTTCTTTCCTATTGAATCAAGGACTTTCACCTTTTCACTTAAATGAAGACTTTTACCACTTTTCTTTGGAATATCCAAAATTTCAGTATCCATAACTGTTGTTCTTTTGGGCTATTATAAAGGTTGTTTGAACATAGCATGGTGAAACCATAGTAGTTGACCTATCTGATAACCAATACAGCTATTAAGTGACTACAAGTGAGCAGCATATACCCAGTAGATACACTGGGCTGAGGGATAAATCATGCACAGGGCAGAGCAGGGCAGAATGATGTGAGATTCATGACACTACTCAGAATAGTGCGCAATTTAAAACATGAATTGTTTATCTTGAGCATTTTTACTTAGTATTTTCAGAGTATGGTTAACTGAGGGGAGCTGAAATCATAAACATAAAGCCACAGAAAAGGGGGACAACTGTACCATTTTGCCCAGGTGAGAGAAAAAGAAGAGGATGAAGGATCCCAGCTCTTTTTAACAAGAAACTTACTACCTTAAGAATCTCATAATCACCAAGCTACGGTTACAGGAACAAAGGGACAAATAAGTACATATAGAACCAATTGTTCAGGGACCCAGGAACCTACACCAGACCCTCTTCAGACTCATGGGGAGCTATTCCAGAACTTCAGTTAGTTCTTCCCATGACCTGGGAAGTTTTATTAAAAATCATAACAATAGAGAGATTGGTAAGAAAAAGTTCTATGTCTTTCCTGGCTGCTTTCTGTTGAGGGCTGGGCAGGTTTTCTCTACATTGGGTGAGCAGCAGATCAAAATCCACTCTTTCCAGGTGAATTCCAAGTCATCTCTCTTTTCTCATTTTGTTGGTCTTGTCCTTTTCATCACGGCTCTCTCCACACAAGTCACACAGTCACCCTCAGCCTTGAAAAATGCAAAATGAAGCCAGGAGCAGAACCACCATCAGGGAAAGCCTGGGAGTTGCACAGAGGGCCTAAGAGCACACCTGTGTGGAGGAGGAGAGAACACCAGGGCAGCCTCTGTGATAGGGGGCATGCGTCCCTCTGCCTGGCTTCAAGACAGTGAGAGTGGATGGCTGGGTGGTGGCCAGGAGTCCAGTGTAATTGGTAATGACTTTCAGCTCAACCTAAACCTGGAGCAATCCTCAGGAATCCAGAGCCCTTATTGCTGGCAGAGTTCTAAATAAACAACAGCAACACCTAGGTGTGTGGGTGGCAATTAATCAAGGTAGTCCTGAGTTCTCTTTACAGGATCTTTTCTATTCCTTTGTTCCTCATCCCCACCCTTTGGCGGGGTTTCCCTGGGGAGTTTTTCTTCCTGGAGTTAGGGTTATGTCCACATGCATATAGTCAGTGAGATGTCAACAAGTTGGCTTAGGTTACCGTGCCCCCCTCCTCCCATGTGCAGTGCAAGACTTAAAATCCATTGACCCAGGAACTAGACTCAACTCAGACGTTTATTGGACATGGGATCTTTAGCATTTAACTTCCATTTCTTGGCTGGAAAAATTCAGACAACGATGTTTGTTTTACCCATTTCACATAGACATGAAAGCATTTTAGCATCTTCCACAAATGTTAAATCTGGGAAGACATCAAGGTCACTGCCGACTATGACAAAAGTATGAACAGAAAGTTTTTAAATTCATGAATTTTGAAGGTGCTTACATGAGACAAAGTAAAACCATTCATTTTTTTTCAAAATGTGTTCTGGGGGGAGGGGGAACTCTTTCTCTCAACATAGAACGAGAAACATCCATACATACTCACATACATATTAGAGGCTTGTATGTGTTCTTTATAGTTTATAGAAATAATCTTGAATTTCGGAAAACAATTTTTTAAATGTGCCAGTTGATTAAATATCAGTGGGAAAAATTCTGTTCCAAAATCAAAGATGAAAATTGTTTAAGCAAATCACATCCACACTCTAGTCATTAAATTGAACAGAAACACCTTAGAGAATTTGGAGTCTAGTCATGTCTATTGTTTGGTTTTAGATCTCATTCTCATCCTGTAAGCATTTTGTGTATGTACATTTCTTGAGTGGAGGGGCCAGCCAGACTCCCGTCTTGGTTGCTGACCCATGGTCTCTTATTTCAGAATAGCACCAAATGTTGGACTCCAGCTTCATGTGTTTGTGGTCTTCATTTGTTTCCTCCAGATTTATGGATGGTACTGCTGAAGTCCAGCACTGATATCAACTCTGACCTCCCATTAGCTCCTGGGAAAAAAAAAACTACCCCCAACACAACTCAAAGAAACAGTCCAGAAATGAAGTAACAGACTGAAAGACCTGTGACCTATTTAAATACAAGGCTTAGAAAATTTGTTGTTTAAATAAAAGTCATTGTCTGAGTCTATAGTGCCTGGCACAGGACTGTGGTCTTATCCATTCCCTTTCTCCACCCACTGTCCCTGTGAAGTCCCCGAGGGTAGGACTCTGCATCCACTTCTTTTATTGTTTATAGCTCTGACAATTGAGACTTGCATAATGTAGGCATCTAATAAGTTCTTGTTGATTAATACATTGACAAGCCTACCACGTAGCAAACACTTAATATAAATCCTGCAATTTGTAGGATCTGCTACACATATTTATGCACACATTTCTCAGAACACCCTATGGAAAAGGAGTTAGCAGATGAGGAAACTCAACTTTCATTAGTTTATTTGCCCCCAGGCCATACAGCCAGAAAGAGGCAAAAAGTCTGTGCTTCCTCTCGCCCCACAATTGTTGTGTTGGTATGGTTGTTGCTGCCCTTTTGATATAACACAGAGATTGCAAAAGTTCTTGGGCTCTATTTTCAAAACACTGGTGAGAACTGACAGGATAGCTGGGAGATAGCCATCCAGCAGAACCTGTAGAGCACCATCTAACTTCCTGTCTGTTATCAGTATCATGATTTCTGGGCATGATCTGTGTCTGTGGTTTCTGAACTATGTCCTTAGAACATTTGAACTTCAGTGGTTCAACAAAAATTTTCTTCCAGTTTAACTTCGGAAAATTTTTTTAGCTATGAAAAGTCATGGAGGAGTCTGTGCCCTTGAAGGTATTACGTGGGGACTTTTACACAATGTCAACCCCCAGTGCAAGGACTTGGGCTACTAGTTGAAGCCAATATTTTAAAAACCTTTTAAAAATAGATGGGGGAAACAAAGTCTTTAAAATTTTTTTTTCCAACTACTACATTTGAAAATCTAACTTGGTAAATTGGTGATAGAAAGTACAATCTTGGGGCTGGGATTGTGGCTCAGCTATAGAGCGCTTGCCTAGGATGGGCGGGACCCAGGTTCGATCCTCAGCACCACATAAAAATAAAGGCATTGTGTTGTGTCCACCTACACCTAAAAAATAAATAAATAAATATTGAAAAAATAAAGAAAAAAAAAGTACAATCTTGCATCCATCTGTTTTTAACTGGAGGACTGTGGGTGTTTGGGCAGGTGGAGTCCGATTGGCATCTCTCCTACCTGATGTAAGGGCATTTCTGCATAAAAGGGAAGTGTAGGCCCACAACGCGCGATCAGAGTTGCCTTCATCAATGCGTAATCATTTCCTAATAACAACCAAAGTCATCATGTTATAAGGTTTTGCTTTTTTTTTTTTTTTGTCTATGTAAGACAGAATTATTGTGAATCTGGAGATTGAAATATTTCTATGTTAACATTTATATATGGGGCTGGGGATGTGGCTCAAGTGGTAGCGCGCTCGCCTGGCATGCGTGCGGCCCGGGTTCGATCCTCAGCACCACATACAAACAAAGATGTTGTGTCCGCTGATAACTAAAAAATAAATATTAAAAAAATTCTCTCTCTCTCTCCCTCTCTCACTCTCTCTTTAAAAAAAACATTTATATAAATGATCATTTTGCATTATTTTCTGTTTTAAATCTTTTTTATTAAAATTAGAAATAGTTTTTTAAAGCTGAACATGTTAAGAAAAAACATTGAAAATGAAGTGAGGGAGGGCTTGTTTAGTTATGTGCTCCTTCCATTTTAATCAACAATATTTATCTAGGATCTAATTCCAGAATAATACTTACTAGTAATATTAATAAACATCTCTCATTAAAGCCTTGAGGATATTATTATTACTACTACTATTATTATTATTATGAAACTGATATCTTAAAAAAATCAAATAATTAAGTTGAGTATATAGTTCAGTGGTAGAACACTTTCCTAGAATGTGCAAGGACCTGGGTTCAATCCCCAGTACCTTCGAAAACAAAATATAATATGTTTTTTCCTGAATCTCAAAACAAATGAACTTTCAGATCAAACAAATTTGTATCATCCTGCATTTGAAATACTAGATGGGACACAATCTTTAAAAGTTTTGTTGTAAAGCCTGGCGTGTTAGTGCACACCTGTAATCCTAGTGACTCAGGAGGCTGAAGCAGGAGCCTTCAAGTTCAAGGCCAGCTTCTGCAACTTCTCGAGGCCCTAAGCACCTTAGTGAGACCCTGTCTCAAAATTTTAAAAATAATAACAAAAAGAGCTAGAGGATGTGGCTCAGTGGTTAAATATCCCTGGTTTCAATCCCCAGTTTAAAAAAAAAAAAAAACTGAATGTGAAAGACAGGTCAGACATAAAGATTAGCAGTGAGTCATACCAGAGAGAAAAACAGATATGTCAATTCTGCCAGTTCTACTAACAACAGTACACAAAACTGATATGATAAAAAAAAAACAGGAAAGTATCACACTTATTTATCATGAAGTTTCATCCAAGATAATCTAGTTGCTCAAGTCCTCACTATTTTATGAATTTTTGAAAAATAGCCTATGGACCCTGTTGTTATGAAGCATCAAATGGAATTATCAGGTCAAAAGAAAACTATATAGACTATAAATACAAGACTTTGAGTTTTTTCAGCACATATTGAGCAGCTCAAAATTAAAGGAATTGTACTTATACACAAAATTTAGATACAACAATGGACATACATTTAAAATGTCATTCAGAGTTAAGTGACTGCATTATAGAAGAGGAAAAGCACATTCCATTAGGCCACATCAATTCCCATTTCACTCTATTGGCATGGTATTAAATCTGTTAGATGACCAAGTTACTACAAACGTGCAGTCAATAGTACTGTCGTCTACCTGGTTATTGAGACCAAGAGGCTGGTCTTTCTTGTTGACTTCCCCTGTCTCTTCCCAGAATACTGAACCCATGTCAGTTCTACCTCCAAATCAAGGGTTAAACCGCTCACTCCTCTCCTCCACTACCCCAAAGCACCCCAGACAAAGGCAACATGGTGCCAGGCCCAGACTGCAGCAAGAGCCTCCTGGATAATTTTTCCAACTTTCACCTTTGCCTCATTTTAAATTCATTCTTCTCCAAGAAGCCAGAATGATATTTTAAAAGTGTAAACACTAATATGTTAACTCCCCTGATAAAAGTCCCTTAGTGTCCAACTTCAGTACTTAGGACAAAATCCATGTTTGTTTACCCAGTCTGCAAGGCCTGGCACTATCTGGCTCCTGATTATCTCACCACCCTTATGCTACATTGCTCCTTCCACTCTGAGAACACACCTCACTGTTCCCCTGCTGGGCCTCCGGGCTTTCCAGTTCCTTGTCTGGACTCTCTCCTGGATCTTCACAAGGTGGCTTCTTCTCATTCTTCAGGCTGTAATGATGTCAACGTCCCCTGTCAGCAAACACCCTCTGTGATTCCTCTATTGAAGACCTCCACATCCCTGGCATTACTCCTCCAGCATCTTGATAATTTCTTCTCCATGCTGTTATATCTGCACTGACTTATTTATTTGATTATTTGTCTATTGCCTGTCTCTCCCTAGTAGACTGTAAACTTCATAAGGATAGGAAAAGAACCAGTCTTACTTGTTATTTTATCCCCTGCACAAGAACCCCAGCACCAGGTATGCAAGAAATACAATTTTCATCATAACCCAAGACATATACTTTTGCAATTTTATTACAAGTGATTTAGTATAATAGTTTCTATTCTATCATGCTCTATTCTGTTTAATATTTAAAAGGCTGGCTGTGACCCAATACAGCTTATAAATCACTAAGGAGTTTGAACCCACCATTTAAAACTGCATGATAATGCAAAGTACAGATAAATGGTCAGTGTTCTAGATTCATGTAGACCACGAGATTATACATAAACTTTGTAGTTCAATGGGGTAAGACTAGACTTGACAAAGATTTCAATTCTCAAAATAGTGAGGACTCAGACAATTAAAATTTTTATTTTAGCTGGGCATGGTCACGCACGCCTATAATCCCAATGGCTTGGGATGCTGAGACAGGAGGATCTCGAGTTCAAAGCCAGACTCAACAACAGTGAGGCACTAAGCAACTCAGTGAGACCCTGTCTCTAAATAGAATACAAAATAAGGCTGGGGATATGGCTCAGTGGTCAAGTGCCCTGAGTTCAATCCCCAGTACACCCCACTAAAAAAATTCAGTTTAATATATAAAATATTCTATACAATGAATACCAAGTTTTATTATTTGGTATAAAAGATAAGAAAAGGAGACTTTTTCATGTGTTGGATAATTTTTAATATAGCAACTCATAAATCAAATATATTTACAGCAATGTAGCATGAATTCTAAGTTGAAAGTACAAAAGAAGCAGGAAGAATAGAGTCAGGCATAGTGGCTCCTTTATGTACCATGGTAAAATATGTCCACACAGAATTAGCATGTGCCTGAAATAATATGAACTATGGAAATATTTACAGTTTCCCAAGGTGTGGGATAATCCCATACAACATTTGCCATTTGTTTGATGAAATATTTAAACATTTTTGTTTCATTTCATGTATTTTATTTACTGACTTTAAAAGAGGAAATTGCTATACTGTAGACCTTGAATATCTCCAAATGTCCATGTGTTAAGTTTGGCCCCAGCCCTTGGTGCTATTGGGAGGTGGTAGAACCTTAGAAGTTAAGGCCTACTGAAAGGTGTTTAGGTCAATGGGGATGTGTACTTTAAGGGGATTGTGGGACCCTGACCTCTTTCTCTTTCTTTCTCACCTCCCAGCCATGAGGTGAGTGATTTTGCTTTCATTAACTCCCACCACAATGTGTCCCCATGGGCCCAAAGCATTCAAGCCCACCGCTCATGAACTGAAACCTCTAAACCTGTGAGGAAAATAAACTTTTTATTTTGATAAGTTATAAGTATTTGTTATAGTGATGATAAGATGACTGAAACAGACATACAAATTGGTTTTTTAAATAAATGTAATCATAATAAAATTTGTACAAAAATATGCATTCAGTAAAAAACCTCTCCTGCCCCAAGTACCTGAGCTCTCCTCTTTGAAGGAAAAAATTATTTTTTTGCATATGCTTACAGAGGTGTTTCTATGCATATTCTCCATTTTTTAAAAATCATACACACTCTTCTAAACCATGCTTTTTTTTAAAAAAAAAACAACTTTAAAATAGATTTGGAGCATTGATCAATAACAGTGCATACAAAGCTTTCTCACTTCTTATTTTAGTTGCATAATGTTCCATTGTATGGATGTACCATCATTTATCTAACTAGTCTGACATTGTATATCTAGGTTGTTTTCTATTGAAAACAACTTGTTACACAAACAATAATGCGATGAATAATAACCTTATACAAACCTCATATAGCATAGGATAATTATTTTTGTATGGTAAATCCCTAGGAATGGGATTGCTGGGCTGAATGTATGTGTATTCCATCATTTTAATAGATATTTCTAAGTGTTCATCATTAGGGGTGAATTAATTTACACTTTACTGGTCATGTGTTAGCAGACCTGTTTTGCTACACCATACCAGCATGGAGTTTGTTAGATTTGAAATGTGCCAATAAGATAGGTAAAAAATTGTATTTCAGTATAATTTTTGTTTGTAGTTTTCTAATAATGAGCAAGGTTGACACCTTTTAATACATTTAAGAGCCATTTGTAGTTCCTTTTCTGTTGATTGTTATACTAATTGTTAATTATTATACTTTGCTTATTATTATTGGGTTATCAATCATTTCTTAATTACTTCTGTGTATATTATTTTTAACATAAAGGGAATTGATCTTTTACTACATTATGTATTGCAAATGGATTTATCATTTTATTGTTTACTTTTTGCTGTCTAGTGTATTTTGACATGTAGAAATTACTTATTTTATGTAGTTGAATTTATCAATCTTTTTTTGACTTCATTGTTTTATAAAGAGCTTCTCTATTCTAAAATTATGAGAATCAAAGCATTTCCTATAGTTTCTTCTACTTTTTAATGATTTCTTATTTCCATTTTAAATGCTTGATCAATCTGGAATTTCTCCTGAGACATGGTTTAAATCCAAGCTTATGTTCTTTCCTTTTGGCTACATTCTTAAAAAACAAGTCAGGCATGGTGGCACATGCCTGTACTCACAATGATTCAAAAGGCTGAGGCAGGAGGATTGGAAATTGCAAATTCAACACCTGCCTGGGAAATGTAGCAAGACCCTGTCTCAAAATAAAAATAACAAGGGCTGAGGAGTGCCTCTGGGCTCAATACCCAGTAAGGCAAATAATAAATAAATAAATAAATAAATAAAAGATTTGTTGAATACTTCATCACTTTCTTACAGATTTAAATCTGGACCTTTACAACTATTCCATTTCTAGAGGGTTATGGATCTGTGACTTGACATTACATCATGTGCATTGATTTGTCAGCCTACTAATATAGCAGTGCCTCACTTTTTCAATTACTTTTACTTTATAATATGTTTTCATAAGTGGTAGGATAATTTAATCTTACACTATTGTTTTATTGCATGTAGCTTTTTAAAAGAATTTCTCGGTGTTAACATATTTATACAAATTTTAGAATTATTATAATGGTGTTTATATACAGACTTTCACTTAAAATATTTTTTTGAGATTACATAACACTTATAAATTAAGTAAAATTATCATTTTTGATGATCCATAATCTCTTATTTGAAAATATAGTGTAATAATATTTTTAAAATCTTGGCAGAGGACACTGAAAGTTTCTTTATAACTATTCATCTAGACCATGTATGGGGCTCACAAAGTTTTATGCAATCTATATATTTTGTGTGTTTTTTAAATGGGATCTTCTCTACAAGTAGTAAGGAGATTAAATCAGTAACCAAAGATCTCCTAAGAAAGAAAAAAATCTAGACCAGGCTTACTGGTGAATTCTACTAAAGAAACATTAACACCAATTCTTTCTCAAACTATTCCAAAAGTTTGGAGAAGATGGAACTCTCCCTAACTTAAAGACCAACAGTACCATGAAACCAAAGCCAGAAAAAAAAATTACAAGAAAACAAATAACTATCTATGATAAATATTGATGCTAAAATTCTCAACAAAACACTAGCAAACTGATTTCAAGGGAAAGATCAATGGATTTTACAACATGATGTAGAGAGATTTATTCCTGGAATGCAAGAATAGATCAACATGAGAAAATCAACTAATGTTATACATTCTATTAACAGAATATAGGTAAAAACATGTGATTTATGCAATTTTTGCAGATAAACATTTAACAAAATTCAAGTCCTTTGCATAATTAAAAAACCCTCAATAAACTAGAAAAAAATTTTCTCAACATGAAAAAGGTCACATAGGGTCACATAGGGAAAAAATCCACATCAAATATCTAATATCATAACGGTAAAAGACTGAAAGCCTTTCCTCTAAGATCAGGAAAGAGGAAAAAAGTCTGCTTTGGCTACCTCTATTCAACAGAATATTGAAAGTGCTAGCTAGAGGATTTAGGAAAGAAAAAGAAACAGAAGGTAACTAAATTGTAAAATAAAAAGTTGAATTTTTTATTGGCAAATGACATGATCTTATATTTAGAAAACCCCAAAGAATCCATTAAAAACCCAAAAAGTCAATTAAATTTCAGCAAAATTGCAGAATACAAAATGTTTGTGCAAAACTGTTACACTTTTTTTGTATTCTGTTGCATTTCTATACAATATAAATGAATAATCAAAAAAAGGAAATTAAGAAAATAATCCCATTTATAATCATGTCAAACAGAATAAATTCTAAAGAATAAATACAACCCAGAGGATGAAAGACATACTGAAACTACAGAACATCATTGAAAGAAATGAAAGAATATATAGATATCCCATGTTCATAGATTAGAAGTATTAATGTTGTTAAGTCAACAGTACAACTCAAAGTGGTCTGCAGTATCCATCCTTATCAAAATCCCAAGATTTTTTTCAGGAAAAAAATAAATTCTACTATTTATTTGTAATATCAAGGGACCCCAAATAACCAAAGCAACCTTGAAAAAGGAAAATAAAATCAGAGAGCTCACAATCAGTAATTTCAAAACTCTCTACAAAGAAACAACACTGTGATATTGCCACAATGAGAGTCATATAGATCACTGGGCTACAATAGAGTTTAGAAATAATATGTTATTTGATTTTCAATAAGGTTGCCAAATCTATTCACTTGGGAAAGGAGAGTTTTTTAAAGAAATATTACTGGGATTGTTGGAAGCCCAAATGTAAGAGAATGAAGTTGAATCATTACTTAACACTGTTTACAAAAATTAACCTAAAATGGATCTCAAACCTAAATTTTAAAGTTTAAACTATAAAACTAAAAAAAAAAATACAGAGTAAAATCATCATGATATTGAAATTTCCAGTGATTATTTTTTGTTCTTCTTTCAACTTTTTTATTGGTGCATTATGCAATGATTTTTTTAATATAACACTAAAATTACAAGCAACAAAAGAAAAAAATTTAGACATCATCAAAATGAAAAACTTGTGTACAAAAGGACATTGTCAAAAACATGAAAAGACAATATATGAAATAGGAGAAAATATTTGGAAGTCATATATCTGATAAGGAATGTATATCCAAAATATGTAAAGAACTCTTACAACTCAGTAACTTAAAATATGAAAAACCCAATCAAAATGGTAAATATTATTATGTATATTCTACCACAACTAAAAGTGGATTTTAAAAGAAGGGTTTTCTATTATCATAGGTGTTTGGTTTTCTATTTTTATATGTCTGTGTACATGTATGATATTGACTTATACATATTGATGTATACCCAACCATCATTCTGAATTCTAGGAGTGAAGAGGTTCTAATATGCTCTTAAATTCTCTCTCTTTTTTTAAAGGTTAATATTCCATTTTAACCATTTTAAGTGTACAATTTAGTGGTGTTTTGGTCAGATATTCACTGCTGTGACCAAAAGATCTGAGAAGAACAATTTTAGAGGAGAAAATTTTATTTGCGGCTCACAGGTCTCAATCCAGAGATGGCCAACTCCATTCCTCAGGGCCTGAGGTGGTGCAGAACATCCTGGTGAAAGTGTGCAGTGGAGGAAAGCAGAGAGAATAAGTGCAACTCATCAGGGACAGAACATATACCCCAAAGTCACACCCCCAATGACCCACTTCCTTCAGCCAAACCCTACCTGCCTATAGTTATCACCCAGTTAATCCCTCTCAGTGGATTCATGCCCTGATCAGGTTAAGGTTCACATAACCCAATCATTTTACCTCTGAACTTTTTTACATTGTCTCTCACACAAGTTTTGGGGGACACATCACATCTATACCATAAAAAGTGGCATGAAGTTCTTTCACATTGCTGTGCAACCATGTGATTCACTATGATTCATCTGCAGCACTTTTCCATATTCCAAAACTGAAACTCTGTGCCCATTAAACAAGAAGGGTGAATCTCAGTGGTTGAGCCCTCACTTATGATGCACAAGGTCCTGGGTTCAAGTCTCAGCACAAACAAAAAGAAAAACAAACAAAACTTCCCCATTTCCATTCACCTTAGCCTGGACAACCACCATTCTGTCTCTGTGAGTTTTACTTCTCTAAGTACTTCAGATAAATGGAATCATATTTATCCTTTTATGCCTGACTTCTTTCACTTAGCATAACATCCTCAAAGTTCATCCTTTGTAGCATGTGACCATGTTTCCTTCCTTTTAAAGGCTGAATAGTATTTCATTATATGGATATTACACATTTTCTTTACTCATTTGTTTATTAATGGACTCTTGGGTTCCTCCCACATTTTTGGCTATTGTACCAATGTGACTATGAGTATAGCTGTACAAATATTTGTTTGATTGAGTCCCTGCTTTTAGTGGTTTTGAGTATGTACCCAGCAGTCAAACTGCTGGATCATTTGGTAATTTTATTTCAAACTTAGAGTGGGACCACCATACCATTTTCCACAGTGGCTGCACCACTTTATATTCCCATTATTAGTGCCTTTAGTTTTCTTTCTTTTCTCATGGATATAATTATGAGATCTATAAGCAATGATAACTATAGAACTCCCAATGCAATTTTTATGCATCTAATGTCTTTCTTAGAATTATATAATTTCTATTGAAAAATTCTGGGAGTTATTGAACAGAGATATATTATTTTCATGATTTTTTTTATTATGAAGTTCATTGGCTGTAAGAAGTAAGATTGCAAAACAAACATTTATAAGAAATTTCCACTAGCTAAAACATCATCATAACTTGATTTTGAAATTTTGTGTTTTGCTGATCTTAACAAGCTGACAAATTTAGCATATGTTTAAAGCTACCCATTGTGCAGAAGCTGCTATGTTAATGTGTAACATTATAAATTTTAAACCTTGAATAATTTTGGTAGATAAACCCAGAGGCATTTGAGATTTCAAAATATGACATTGTGGGATTTATTAAACAATTATTGAGTGCTATGGACTGAATTGTATCACCTTCAAAACTCATATGCCAAAGCCCTAACCCTCACAGTGATTATAGTTGGAGAAAAGGGTCTTTAAGGAAATGATAAAGGTTAAATGAGGTCATAGGGATGAGGATCTAAGCTGATAGACTGCTGACATCTTTATTTGGAAGTCCTATCTTAGCAATTTTATCAGCTACAATTTGGATTCTGACCTTATAGAAGAGGAGGAAATATCAAAGAGTTTTTTTTCTCTTCCCATATATACAGAGAAAAGGCCAGGTAAGGACATAGGGAGAAGGTGCTGCCCTATGAGCCTCAAAAGAAATTGATCCTGTCAACATATTGATCTTAGACTTCTAGACTCCGGAGCTATGAGAAAACAAGTCTGTTGTTTGGTCCACTCAGTTTATGGTATTTTGTTATGGCAGCCCTACATGACTAATACACTATGTATAATTGAAAGATATTTTTTTCTGCTAAATATCTATGTTAATCAGTTAAAGAACCTGATCATAAATTCCTTCTTAATTGAACATTTATCTATATACAAATGTGAACAATATATTGTTACCTATTTAGCCTGACAGACATGTATTGCTCTGATTTCAAACTTCCAGCTCCTTTTGATAGAAAAGTGGCCTTAATTTCCAAAGTTAGTATCTAATTTTTAAAAATTTATATATTAAAATTTATACATGTATAGCAACTAATGATTTGTACTTATCAGGAGCTTTCTATTCTGTATAACCAAATTAAATAAGCTATAAGCTAGAGGGTGAAGTTGACAGAGAATTATAATAAATTATAATAAATTATAATAAATTATAATAAATTTAGAATTTTATAGTCACCTAAAATTCCTTATTTCTCATTTCATTTACTCTTATGTAATTTTTTTAAACTTTGAACTTTAAAATATATGTGAACACAGAGCACTTAAATTTTCTCTTAGAGTCTCTCTACCTTCCATTTCTAGACATTTAAGTTTAATCATAACTACTTTTTTTCTGTGAAGAGTTATGACATTTTTATTCTCTTATGTAACAGTAATTCTTTCAGTTTTTAAATTTACTTTTTCTCATTTCTTGATAACTTGACACCAGAATTGTTATCCTTTTAAAATTGACAGATTTGAATGGATTTTATTAAATAAATCCATTTTATTTGTCCTATATTTACATGCAATGTTGACAATGAGTTCTTTCATTTTGATACTTCAACAAACAGCCTTTCTATAAACAAATTCTATTGTCTCCCTCAGAACAGCCCTGGACTGGCTTCGAGTGAGATTTACTCAGGCCTTAGATGAAGTGGTTATGAGCAGTTTCTGATTCTCTACTGCATCTTGAGAGCTGCCTCAGTTCTGAGGCAAGCCCTCCCCTGGTGCCCCCAAAGGCTATCTCAATCTTTTGGCAGACACATCTAAATTGCCTTTTAAAAGTTCAACCCAAGTGTTGGAACTGAGCCTTAAGAATCCTCATGAATCCAACTTGAATCATGTCCATTCTTGAGTGAATCATCTCAGGAAGCTGAGAACATGGACTGTCTCAAGTCGGTGAAGTCCACTGTTTGAGCTAGAACAAGCTGAATTCCACGGAAGCCACAAGGCCCAGAAATAGCAGTACAGCTAGGATGGGACAATGGGTGTGGCAGAGGCAGCCAGGAACATTTCATCATCAGCTGATGAAAATGTCACTTGGTCTTGTAGAAATTCTTCATATTCTTGAAATGGGGCTGTCTTTCCTACTTAATTTGAGATGAAGTTTCTCACTCACTTTCTACTTTTTAGCCACTTTTGTGACTTTCAAAGATGAGAAGAAAATATAATCTCTTTGTGTCCCGTCTTTAATTGGAAGTTCAATATTAGCAACTTTATCAGCTTTATGATTTGGATTCTTCTTTATTCATTAAACGACACATTGAGTATCTACCACATGGTAAGCATGATTCTAGGATTCAGCTTTGACAGTGACAGTGGTGGCCATTGCTATTGCCTTCTTGGAGTTTAAAAACCATTGATCCATTCCATGCAATACTCTTTAATTTATTTTTTATTAAGGAAAAGGCATGTGAGAGATAAGAAGGTTGAGAAGGGGAAGGCTTCAGAAATAGTAAAAGAAATCCAAGATGCTTCACATGTCCGGGGTTACTTGGCTTTTGATTCTTAAGATTACCAAAGCAAATTCCACTTGCATATGTCCTTCTTATTTCTTTAACATTTCAGCATTACCTGACTCATTCCAGAAGCCTGGAACCCTGTGTGATCTTGGATGGCTCACTCTTCCTTTCCCCTGATCCTCTTTCTGCACGTCCTCCCATCTTTCCTGCCTCAAGTTCTCACGAAGAGTCATGAAAGCAAGGGCTGAGAAACCTGTGAACACTCACATGTGCTTCCTGGAAGGCTGAGTGGTTATTGCTGGCAGGCACAGAACTTGGAAACAGTGTCATAGAATTCCTCTAGCTAGCCATCCAAGGCCTGTGCATATGCTCTTATAAGAAAGTAGGTTAGGGATGCTGGAAAAGTGAGGCTCAAGTCCTCTTTTGTAATGACAATAGTAGTTTATCCTGAGTTCATCTAAGTACAGTCAGGCACTGGGCTCAGTGCATCCTGCTTGCCATTTCATCCTGCTTTCACATCCCCCATGAGAGGAACATAGTTATTTCCATCTTACTGACCAAAGCTGAGGGGGCTCATCCAAGGCTGTTGCTTTGACCAGGTCATACTGCTGAACCGTAGTGGGCCTGGGGCACTATCCTGGGTCTCTGGCTCCCATGTCCTGTTCCCTACACATCATACTCCATGAAGAGGAGAGCAGTCAGTGATCTGGTGACTTCTTTCTCCCCATTTGGCAACCTCTGGAGGGGAAGGGCTGCTTTTGTCCAGCTATAGTATAAGCCCATTGATCTCACGTTCTTTCACTTCAGTAGAGCAATAGTTTCTCCCTCAGAAAAGAGGTGGCAAGGATGGGAGTGGCAGGGAAAAATAGCACAGGATTTAAAATGGGGGTGCGGGGGAGACTTTGAAGGTCAGGATGCTAAACAAGCCTATGAACTTGGGGAGAGGGTGAGCTTTTGTAAGCCTCCATCTCAGAACTTTGAAGATAGCTTTTATGATTTCGGTCTTTTTCTTTGTTCATGCATTGTTTGTTTTCCATTGATGTTTTAGTAAAAATTTCTTTTGAAAACCCCAAGCTTTCTCAGCTGGGCTAAGGGGAACAAAGAGCGGGCCTTTGGTGTTTTGTCCACACTTGGACAGGTGTTCCAAGAGGAAGCGGCCTGCCCTTGCCCAAGTCAGGTGGTGCTGGAGGGGTGGGAGGAGAAGCTCGCAGGCTCTGCTCCAGGCAGGGGCTTTGTGTGCCTTTCCATCAGCCTCAGGTGCCTTTGCTGGGCTTGTCCCTTTTTTCACAAAGAGACACTGACCACTTTACCATCCCAACAAAATGTAGGTTCAGAAAACACATATTCCAGGAAGGTGACCAGTTCATCTTACAAAAGGATCCAAGCCAGATGGCTGGATCCATCCTCACCACTCACCAGGAGGAGGCCAGAGGGTATGGAACACATTCTGGCCTGGGTGAGTTGCTGAATCCCACTGAGCATCAGCTTCTAACCTGAAATGGAAGAAATGATACTAATTTCTCAGGACTGCAGTGGTAAGTAAAGAGGGTCCTTGCTATAGTCTGAATCTTCCTTGGTCACCAGTCTGGGGCACTATTGGGAGGTGGTAGAACCTTAGAAGGTGGGGCCTAGTGGAAGGAAGTCAGGTCTTCGGGGAATGTCCTTGAAGGGGAGATTGGAATCCTGAGCCTTCCTATTTTTCCTTGCCTTGCTACCCTCCTGAGATCAGTAGCTTCTCCACCACACACTCCCATGATGCACTGCTTTGTCACCCATGCTAAAGCAATGGTCCAAAAAAACATTGTCTGAAACCTCCCAAACCATGAGCCAAAGTAAATCTTTCCTCATTTTAAGTTTATTATCTCAGGTATTTTGTCAAAGTAACAGAGAGCTACCAGAGTTTGATTGCAGAGATGCTTTGAACTATTAACACTCTCTGAAAGGTGGTGTTTGGATTGGAAGACTCAGGGTATACATTTGTATCATGTCAGTGCTGTTAGGGCCAGAGTTTCTGTTACTGTAAAAAAGAAGATAAGGTGATACAGTCAAACACTGCATAATATTTTAGTCAACTATAGACCACACATAGGAGGGTGGTCCCATAAGATTGTCATAGACTGAGAGTTCCTGCTGCTTAGTGACATCATAGCTACCGTGACATCATAGTGCAATACATTTCTCAGGGGTTTGTGCTAGTATAAACACACCTACTACATTCCAGTCATATTAAAGTATTAACACATGTGAGTATGCCCAATATGCAATACAATTATTATAATAAACTATCCTGTTACTGATTTATACATTTGCTGTACTGTACTTTTTTTATTTTAGACTGCGTTCTTTTTAGTTATAAGAAACTTCCTGTAAATCAATCTGCTGTGCAAAACCAGCAACAGCCTCGTCTATCTTGTGTATGCTGATTCTCTTGATCACATCAGTTTCTCTTACACTGGATTTATTCTCAAGTTATTTTGTTAATCATGGCCCTAGGAGCAATAGGTTATTATATATATGGTTTGTGTAGTACCCTCCATGTTGCTCAAACAATGATAAAATCACCTAGTGGTGCATCTCTCAGAAGGTGTCCTATGGCTAAGCAAGGAATGGCTGTATGTATATACTGACCTAAATCAGCAAGGGCAGAAGGCATTGAGGGATTGGTTTGGTGGCAATAGTGTCCTACTGAAAATAGATTCCATGCACTCCCCTATCCCACATTCTAGGATGTCACTTTGGACTTGTTCACATCACAGAAATCAGGAAATGTTACACATCAGGACTTTTCTGGTCAAAACGCCAGTTTACTAGCACATCACTGGTCAGCAGGTTATAAAAGAAAGATTTCCCCTTGATGTTTTGCTTAGATGACAATTGATATCTGATAAAGCTGATGGAGTTTAATTATTAGTATAATATGAACATATCAGTGTTAACTAAACATTATCAATATATGCTTAACATTTACTATGAAAGATTATCATATCAAAAGGCATTTCATTATTATTACAAAATCTTTAGGATAAAAAATGTTTATTTTTTTCTTAACTAAAATATGTTTTCTAATTAGCATGGTTGATTTCTGAAAGATGCTGTGAACTTACTATAAAAAGATAAAATATAGGAAGACATAAAAATGGACCTTTAAAAAATAATCTAAAAATTGTATAGGTGAAAAAAAAAAGCTAAAACTATCACAACTGTAATGCGTTAAGTAATAATGAAGTTGATTTTATAATGTAGTTAAAAGCATATCAGAAATATTTTTGTCAGAAAAGATCTACAATGTGCATTTATGTTAAAGACGATGATTGCCACCTGGAAGAATTTTTAACAGGATAATAAAACATGAAAATCCAGGTTGCTCTTGGGAAATTGCATTTCATATAGTCATGAATAACTTTGTTTTGTTTAGTTAATTTAGTTTAGTTTACTATGCATTTATTTTCTCTAACGCAAGTCAGCAGGGGCCTAACTCATTATATTTAGTGAATTAAATAGAACATCTTAAAGTGGAAACTTCCTGCTCTTTTCAGTGGTTTGTTACCCCCTCTGCCCCCATCAAAAATAAAAAAACAAGGTCCCATAAAAGCATCAGCCTGTCTTTGGCCTCTGCAGAAAGCACACTGAATAAACATCCCTCCACAGCAGGGTTCCTTACGGACACTGCCCCTGAGTTTAATTTAGCAAACTTGGCACTGTGATTTATTCACACTCATGTCATAATAAAGAATGCATATTCCTTAACGCTCTGAAAACCCAAGGTTGCTGGATGTGAGAGGGGCAACAATCAGGACAGTTCTCTGCAGGCAGCACGGGGACTCCCAGGGGAGGTACACCTGCAGAATCGACCTAGTTTCTCCTGATCTCTTCCGCTATGGCATTGGCTTCACCTTTTGGCCAGTGAAAGAAAGTTCAAAATCTTTTCTAAAAAGAGCATAAATTAATTCCTCATGTCTTTGTGTTCCTGGCCATTTTCTCATTCCAGGACCATAGTAAAAGTTGTCCCATGCAATGGGCTCCCGGGATCCTGCAGGAGCTCTAGAAGTAAGAAGCACAGCTTCCGTTCCCAGCTCGGCTGCAGAGGATCAGGATGCACCCCACCGAGTTCCAATTGCAGAGCACAATTGGCCAAGAGCACCAGCTGCTGGGCTGGACACCTGTCCCTTCATTCAAACCAAGGCCACACTCTTCACAGGCGGCTTTCAGCCAGTGGCCAAGCACTTCAAGGCTCCTCAGGAGATGGGACTCCTCTGAGAGCTGGCTTTGGTCAAGGACTCCCGCAGCCTGCAGAGCCCTCCTTAGACCACACAGCAGCCCAGGACAATTCTACCAACCTCCAATTCCTCTTTCCTTTGCTTGGATCTCACTTGAATGATGAGCTGACTGCTGTCATAGCCTCTCCACTTTCTTTTACATAGACATTTCCTCTAATAAAATCTTTGCAATTTAAGGTCATATACAGCTATCCTTCTGTATCTAGAGGGTATTGGCTCCAGTATCTCTTGTAGAAATCACAACTTGTAGATGCTCAAATCCCTTATGTAAAATGCCATAACATGGCATTCTCCCATTTACTTTAAATTATTGCTAAATTAATTATAACACCTAGTGTTATGTAAATAGTTGTTACACTGTGCTGCTTAGGGAATGATAAGAAAAAGAGTCTGTACATGTTCCATACAGATACAATTTTAAAATATGTATATATTTAAAAATATGTGTGTGTGTTTTCAATCCTCAGTTGAATCTGCAGATGAGAAGTCTGTAAATACAGAGGGTTGATTGTAACTCCATGTGCTTCTCATAAGATCCAGATTAATTGAAGTGGTACTGAGAATGAGTTGAGAAAAGAGGTGACAAACTATGACTTGGGGACTGTATCTTGCATTGGCCAGCAGATAGAGGTCACCATCCTGGTTGGTGGAGGAAAGAGAGGTACAAATCTTGTCCTTGCTACAAGATGGTGATTCAGTTGCTTAAGACTTCACTGGAGGTTGTCTTGGAACACCAGCTGGTAGAGGGTGAAGCCAAGACAGGTGCAGATCTGCAAGCATTTGAAAAATCTGAGTGAACAATGTGTACCAAACAGCAGAGTTGACTGATATTCCTCAATTGAATGTACACCCTGCAAAAGGAAAAGGAGAGGCTGAAGTCTGTTAAGCAGCATTTAATGGCTAAATGAGAGAACCAGAGAGCTTCTGTGATGGCTGACCAAAAAACCCTTATCACCTGGCCTGGGTGGGCAGACGGCAGCAGAGAGGCAGGTACTTGAGAGAGCTTCAGTGCTCAGGAGAAGTGGGAATGCTCAGTCAATCAGGTCTGTGAACCGCAGGGTAGTGCCTTGAAGGCGATTCTGGTTGGATTCCTCAAACTGCAGGATAAATGATGTCCCTAAGAATGTGGACTCTATGGAGCCCATGGGCCCTCTGTAAAAGCACACACACACATGGGCCCTAGTAAAAGTACACACACACACACACACACACACACAGAAGATAATAGGCATCCTCCACTTCTGGCAGCCAGGACAACAAGTAGGTTGAATCCCAACATAATGTGAACCCCTGGAGCCATGCTGGGCCTGAGAGGACATGGAAAGAACATCTACCTAGAAAACTAAAAAGATGAGCTGGCATGTGGCATGGAATGAGAAAAGTTTGCCTGGGACTGGATTTTGAGGAGTTTGATCAAGCCGCCCAGAATGTAAAGTGAAAGAAATAATAATAATTTCAGGATATGAAATTTAATACCATGGCCAAAATATTAAGAAATGGCACAAACTTGCTACTGGACTAGTTAACTCTCAAAAGACCAGAAATTCTATGTGTAGTGGTGCACACCTATAATCCTAGCAACTCAGGAGGCTGAGGCAGGAAGATTTCAAGTTCAAGGCCAGCCTCAGTAACATAATGAGGCCTCAAATAATTACTGAAACACTGTCTCAAAGTAAAAAATTTAAAGAGTGCCCCTGGGTTCAATCTCCATTACAAAAAAAAAAAAAAAAAAAAAAAAAAAAANGGGATCTGCATGTGTCATTTTAAAACAGTATTACATACAATTTAAAAAAAAAAAAAACTCATCTCAACCTTTTCCTATTTACCAAGTAATGAAAATTTGTTTAATTGTGTGAGAGGAAAAAATGCCTTGTTAACAAAGACATTTTAAAATAACATGTTTTTTTTTTTTTTTTTTTTTTTGCTTTCAGTTATACAAGCCAATAGAATGTATTTTGACATATCATACATACATGGGCACAATTTCCCATTCTTGTGGTTGTACATGATGTGGAGTTACACTGTTCATGTATTCATATGTGAATAAAGGAAAGTTGTGTCTGATTCATTCTACTGTCTTTCACATCCCCATCCTCCATCCCTTCCCCCACACCGCCTGTCCAATCTGGTGAACCTCCACTCTTCCCTCCCTCCTCTCCCCACCTATTGTGAGTCAGCATCCACATATCAGAGAGAATATCTGGCCTTTGGTTTTTGGTGGATTGGCTTATTTCACTTAGCATGACAGCCTCCAGTTTCATCCATTTACTGGCAAATGCCATAATTTTATTCTTCTTTATGGCTGAGTAATATTCCATAGTGTCTATGTACCACATTTTCTTTATCCATTCGTCTACTGAAAGGCACCTAGGATGGTTCCATAGTTTAGCTATTGTGAATTGAGCTGCTATGATCATTGATGTGGCACGTCCCTATAGTATGCTGATTTTAAGTCCTATGGGTATATGCCAAGGAGTGGAATAACTGGGTCAAATGGTGGTCCCATTTCAAGTTTTCTGAGGGATGTCCACACTGTTTTCAAGAGTGTTTGTACCAATTTGCAGTCCCACCAGCAAGGTATGAGTATGCCTTTTTCCTGCATCCTTGTCAACATGTATTGTTATTTGTATTCTTGATAATTGCCATTCTGACTGGAGTGAGATAAAATCTCAGTGTAGTTTTAATTTTCATTTCTCTAATTACTAGTGATGTTGAACATTTTTTTCATGTATTTGTTGAGCATTCATATTTGTTCTTCTGTGAAGTGTCTGTACAATTCCTTTGCCCCTTTATTGATTGGGTTATTTGTGTTTTTCGGTGTTAAGTTTTTTGAGTTCTTTACATATCCTGGAGATTAATGTTCTATCTGAGGTGCAGGTAGAAAAGATTTTCTCCCCTTCTGTAGGCTCTACATATTCTTGATTGTTTCCTTTGCTGTGAAGAAGCTTTTTTTAGTTTCATACAACTCCATTTATTGATTCCTGATTTTACTTCTTGCACTTTGGGAGTCTTGTGGAGGAATTCAGTTCCTAAGCTGATATGACGGAAATTGGGGCTTCCTTTTTGTTCTCTAGGTGCAGGGTCTCTGGTCTAATGCCTAGGTTCTTTATCCACTTTGAGTTGAATTTTGTGCAGGGTGAGAGACAGGGGCCTAATTTCATTTAAATAACATTTTAAATAACAAATTTTATAAGTTTTAAAATAACCTATATTTTTAGTATTGGAATAAATGCACCATATGTTAAGATATATGAAACTCACTTAGCATCAGAAATAGACAAAATTGTTTCCCTAAAAATAAATTGAATACACATAAATAAAATAAAAAGCAGCTTGGTCTGGTAGGAAGAACGGAAGGGCAGGAAACAGATCAAGAACAGCTCACATGTAGGTTGAAGTGCTGACAAGTGACTAATAATTTTGTGACAGGACTGTGTTGTGATGTGGCCTGACTATCACTTCGTGGCCTGACTATATCATGGGGGCATCACACCTATTAACTGCCTCCTGATAATTATACAAAATAAAGAAGAAAGACTCACACCCTGGAGGAGTTGGGAAGACCCATGTGTTCCAGAGGGTGGGAGATAAACTCTACAAAGATCTGGAGACTGGACACTTCAGTAAAGTCTTTAGGAGCCTGGGACCCAGGTGTGTCAGGATACTTCTCAATAGCAAAAGTCAAGTTATTGAATTTTGCATCAACTGCCTCAAAGAAGTAAGCACAGTACTTGGGCTCTGGTGTCAGCTCATCCATCCCTACATCAGAGTGTCCTGCTCTAAGTAGATCAGGGCAGGAAACAGCTCCCAGCCAGGTCCAGGCCATAGTGCCCATATCCCAGCTGCTGGGGCCACATCATCTGGCAGATGTGGTGGTGTCCGTGGTGATCATTCTTGTTATCAGACACATGTGCATGAGATCTTTCCATGACCAGCGGCCTTTATTTTATTTTATTTCATATTATTTTGTTAGAGTGTGACTCCACTTTGATTCTGGTGACTTTTCCAAGGGTCATTCCTCCAATGATGATTCATAACACGTATCATGGAATCCCTCCCTGCCCCATACGTCTCCAGAGTGCTACTGTCAGTCATCTCTCTTGAACCCAGTATCCCTACATTTTTGTTTTTGTTTTAATTTTTTGCCCCTTTCTGCCAAGGCTGCTACCAACATGGTAGCTGGATTGAGTATGTCTGGGCAGAAAGAGCACTATGTCAGGGGAATAGACGTAGTCTTTTAGTCCCTCTACCATTTCTTGCCTGACACTGAAAGATGTGAAAGAGATGAATCTTACCAAATCAGTCTCCCACAGAAGCTGAGATTTATTGAATTATGTGTTGAATAGCAATTACTTACTAATTAGTTCTTAGAATTCTAAATTCATTATATATTTTTTTTAGATAACTGGGGATTCTTCATATATCCCCACTTAGAGATGGAGGAACTTGGAAAGGTTAAGTCATTTTTTAAGGTCATAGAGCAAGCATGTAGCAGAATTTGAATTCAAATACAGGTTTTTGGATTTCCCTAAATTATGTTTCCACTGCTTACCGTTTTAATAAGGAAGTGTTCAAAATCAGATGAGTTCTTCATTCCAGAAATTTCCATGCTGAAATCCTCTCCTCTCCTTCAGGTCTCTAGAGCTCAGCTACTCACAGGATGTGACATCACTCTGCAGTGTAACTTCCCCCCAATTCACCTGTCTGATCCCACCAGATTTGCCAAGCTCTCAAAGACAGGGCCTAGCCTTGCACACCATGTCCCTTGAGCACAGTGCGGATGCTTAGCACACAGCAGCTTCACGACAAATGCTTACTCATTAGATGAATGAAAGCCAGCACAAATTGGTTTAATTTCTGATATAAGACATAGTGAAATCTTGGGTGAATCTTTGAGGATGTTTTAATCTTAATTCCATTTCTTCATTTGCAAAGTGAGTGCAATTTGGTCTCACTTAGTAATCTTTAGTTCCTTTTCAACTGTCAAGGCTTATAATACTAAATAAAACACAGAAGTTGTTATGAAAGCTTAAAATGATGAACTTAAATGCAATGTGAGGATGAATGATGAGAAATTAATTAGATTTTTTTTCCTGGCTCAAGATTTAATGCATTGATTATAAATGTCAGTATGGGAACTGTATTAGCTATGATCTGGAAAATGAAATTGTTTTGTGGAGATTCACATGTGTTATTAACTCAGTGGCACCAAAACCATTTATTTTAATAAAGTCTGAGAAGAAATATTCACATAAAGGACAATACTTGGTGGTACAAAACCAACGTGGTCCTTACTAATGAACATTCCAATTATTCTCATAAATGTGGATGGTAGTGTGATACACACACACACACACACACACACACACACACAAACATGGATCTCTATAGTTTCAGAGAACATGAATTTCTTAAATCAATAGCATACTTTTCATGGCAACCCAAAGAACGGATTTGTTCTTCCCATTCTAAATGTGTTTGGAGTGGAATTTCTTAGGGAAAGCCAGGAAAGCAGATCACATAAATTAACCCCATATATAAAATGTTTGTGTTTATTAGTTGAGCCTATAACTGAAACAGGATGGGGTTTAGCTCTGGGATGTACAGGTGGAAACACTTAGTGGGAACTGTATCCTCTGCCACACATAAGAATTCTTAGGGGAAAAAGACTAGAACATTGTTGAAAGAATGGATTATTTTTACCAAAAAGCTAGAAAATTTCTCACTGGAGCAGGAGTTATACCCCTGACCTTCTTGTTACTAAGGAGTGAGCATGCTAGAGGGGGTGTTGTGTGTCATCCTAGGGCCACCAAAAGTAGCTTCATGACCTTTCACCTCAGTAGCATCTCTGTCAGCCACAGTATAGACTGCACATTTGTAGGTGACTCTCTTGCTTACTTGTCCTAAAAACAGAGAATTTTAAGCTCTTATTGAAGCTATTGACAATAAATCTGTCTTTGAATACTTAAGAATAAAAGAATAAGATTAAAATAAGAAGCTATTTTGTGCTGTTATTTTTGTGCTTTTGTGTTCACAGTGAAAATTTTGCAAAGTAAGAAAGTTTTCAATTAACATCTATTTTCTTTTAAATCAAATAGCTGTGCTCTTTTCTATAATCTTAATTCGTTCTAGGACACATTGGGATATTTACTTGATTCCAAGATGTCTGCTTATTCTCTTCTGCTCAATTAATGACATTTATTTTTTTAAGTGAAGGAAAACAGTTGTAAATTAAGTCTCCATTTTTCTCAGAACATTTTGACATTCAAGTTAATAATAAAGGATGCTAATAGCATTTAGCAATTATTGAGCATAATGTTCAAAGGATTTGCTAAGCACATTTCATTATTATTTCATTTAATTCTCACAATTATCTATAGGTAGATAGGTAGAAAATATAGAGGATTTCTCTCTCTTTTTTAAGTAAAAAATTAATCCTCAGAGAAGTTAAGTGAATTGCCCAAGATTACACAATTAACAATGAATAATCCTGATTCTAATAATCTAATACTCAGATTCACGAAAGCCCACATTCTTTCCATGGTGTTTCTGATTCTCATCACTGGCTACAAAGAATCACCCAGGGAAATTGAAAATAAATCACCCATCCCTATGCCATACACATGGATTGGACCCCCATCTCCAGATGGTGTTGGAGAAATTTTGCATGTTCTTTCTAACTCCAAGTGAACCTAATCTCCAGCCAGGGTTGAAGGCCACCTACTGCATCTCGATTGTCCCAGAGAACTGTGGGCATTCCCTCATACCTGACACAGTCTTTTTCCTGTAATGTGTTTCAAAGACCAATTGTATCCAGATAATCTGAGTTATCTCAAACTCAAATCACTGCTTGACCTACACAAATACACTAGCTTCTCTTTTGCCAATACAGTTAGCCCTGGAATCCATATCCATGGATTCAACCAACCTTGGATCACGCACTATGTAGTTAGACCTACAATAGTTGCATGTATACTCAATGTATACATGTTTTCTTTGTCATCACTCTCTAAACAATACAGATTAACAACTGTTTACATAGGATTTACATTGTAGTAGGTGATACAAGTCATCTAGCAATTACATGGGAGAGTGTGCATGGGTTACATGTATTTACTGTGCTATTTTATGTAAGGGATTTGAGCATCCCTCAATTTTGACATCTGTAGGAAGTCCAGGAGCTAATCCTTCATGGATACCAAGGGACAGAGGTGTTAACTGAGTGTCCCTAACATGTGCAGTGCCTGGCATTCTGGAGGGTTCCTAGTGTGTCAAAGGCCATGCCCTTGTGGGGCTAATGACTTAGTTAGGCAATACGAAACTTGGAGTCAGCTGGGGTCCTGAAAGTACAACCTCAATGACATACAAAATCACTTAATCGTCAACCTGTGACACAAGGTTTGCATAGGTCCAATTATGAGACAGAGGGAATAACAGTAATTGCACTTACTATGTACAGGGACTTATTTTAAGTGTTTTGTATGTATTAAGTCTTAATCTTCACAATCACCACAACTATTATTATCCTCACTTCACAGATGAACTGGAGGTACAGAGTGATTGAGCAATGTGTCCAAGATTACAACTGGAATGATTAATGGAGCTACAATTCTAACCCAGGTCATTAGGTTAGAATGATGGGCACTAAATATTTCTAAATAAGAAAGGTAGAAAGTCAGATGATTCATAAGAAAGAAAAACTAGGAAAATTGTTGTAAATACCCTTGTGGATTTCATTTTTCATGCACAGTCACCCTTTTGGTATCCAGGACACTCCTGCAGATACTTGAATCCCAAGATGGTCAAGTCCCTCAAGTAAAATAATGTAGTGTTTGTATATAACCCACACACATGCTTCTGTATGCATTAAATTATTCTAGATGACTTATGTTGCCTAGTGCAATATAAATACTATGGAAATAGTTGTTATACTATATTACGTAGGGAAAACTGATAAGAAAAAAAAGTCTGCATGTTCAATATAGATGTAATTTCTTAAAAATATTTACATGAGTGGTTGAACCAATGTATGTGGAACCTGAGGATAAGGAGTACCAATGTTATATGCAAATATATATACTGATGGGTTTTTTTTAATGGAAACAAAAATTATAACATTCCTTGTAACATGCATATTATTTATAAGGTGCTAAATTGTCAACCTCTAACTTGTTTACAAAACATTTCTTTGGAGACAATATATAAGGATATGAAAAACCATTCTTTTGGCATCCTTCAGTTTTTCTACTTAAGAACATCCTCTTCTATGTCTTCAGTGGAAGGCATTTTCAAAGACAAACCTAAAAACTAAGTCTTTTAAGAATAATCATCACCCATTTTCTTTTCTTGATGTGAAACTTGCCACTGGTGTCACAATCAGTAAGTCCCTTTCCTCTGTATCTTTTACTAAGTCCAATGTTTTCTCTCATTTTTGGCCTTTCAGAGGAGCATTTTTGTGTGTGTTAATTTCCATTAATTCAATTAATTTCCATTCTTTCTACCTTCAATGTTAGTGCCTGACACTAACAGTCTAACATGGAGCATGAAGTAGGTAGAGTCTCATATAATGTTAATCAACCATCCTTTATAGAATACATTACAGATTGGGAGGATCAAAATGTGAGAGCCAGGTATGGTGATGCACACACCTGCAATCCCAGCAGCTCAGAAGGCTAAGGCAGGAGGATCACAAGTTCGAGGCCAGCCTTAGCAACTCAGCAAGGCCCTAAGCAACTATGAGACCCTGTCTCAAAATAAAAAGGGCTGGAACTCAGAGGTTGAGTGTCCCTGGGTTCAATCCCTTGTAGGAAAAAAAAAAAGTGTGAAACCCACTGTCTCCACAGTGAGAGCTGAGGTCTGGCTGGATCACTCCTGTGCACATCTCCCTAGTCCCCCTCCCAGGATCATCCATTGCCTCATCTCTGTACCCTCTCTTGCTTTATGGCACTTCCTCCAACCACGATCACCTCTTCTGAGCCTTCTACTCTTTTTCTTTCAAGATGTTGACTCACCAGAATTTATTAATCAAGACTCAACTCAAAGGCCATTTTTTCACTTATCCTTTTTACATATACCCTTGCAGATTTTAGTTTGCATACACATGTGAAGAATAAAGTCTCTGCAACTGAATCCAATGAATTGCTCCTTTTTTCTGTCTTCTCAGACTCATGGTTTGCCCTTCTATGACGGCTGTTGATTTAAGCTGCCCTATTACAATAACCCATGAATTGTCTTAGGATTCTTGATAGATCATAATCACCAGGCAATGAAGACCAGTATTTCTTTCAGCATTATCCCTGTGCCTGACCTGTGCTCATTTTCATTAAATAAATAAGTATATTTATTTTTATATATTTATATATTTTATATATTTATATATTTTATATATTTAGTATATAAGTATGGAAATGAATAAATAAGTACATGCATGTATGAAAATATTATAATGAAACCCATTAGTTTTTACAATTAATAAGGTTGGATAATTATAATAAAAATAAATGAGTAAACAAATAGATACGTGAATTATCATAAAATGCTCAAAGATACAATAAGCCCCTAGATAGTCTTTTTTTCCTAAATAATTTTGAAGAGGGGAAAAGTGAAGGTTTGTACTATCTGTAATCATCTAGGACCTGTATTCAAAGGAAACTTGGAAACTTGGTCACTGTAACGCTGGTTTGTCTTGATAGCCTTTTGATTGGAGGGATTATTAGGAGGGGATTTTATAGGACTGCCATAAACGGTGAGTAAATAAGCGAAAGGAAAACAAATGTGACAACCAGGGGTCTGTTTATTTCCTTTATTTATGCCCTGTCTTCTGTCTTTAGATTAATTTCTGTATCAGAAGCTTTAGAGGCAGTCGCTGTGCTGGTCTTTAATTAAGTACGTGGGTGAGTGTGTGTGCCTACATTCCCTGGTGTTGAACTGAACAGTAAAAAATTTAATCAAATAAACAATTAACAAGATTTCCCATAGTTCTAAGTGCATTAACAGTTACCGACACCTCATCTTTCAATATGTCCCTGGACTTTAGATGGCATAGTTATAGATCTTCAAGTGGGAGGGCTCAGCTCACTGAGGTTGGATTGATTTTTTAACCCTCAGTCTTCCCTTGATCATTCACAAAGAAACTCAGATGACCATGGCCAAAACAGCTCAATATTCCAAACTGAGTGCAGCAGTTCCAGACTTGTTCCAAATGCAGGAAGCTGGTTTGTGTAGTGTGGGCCTTTTGTACTATGTAGTTTACATGTCCCCTTCACATTCTCACTGTGGGTGTTGGTGGGGTGTTTGAGGGAGGCTGATTGTTCTCAGTTCCTCTGTGATTTCAAGGCAGCAGCTTCCATTACCTGGATGGCTATGTAGCCACCCCTTGTAATGAGGGGACTGTTTTAGTCCACATATGCTGCTATAATAAAACATCTTAGACTGAGTAATTTATAAACTGCATAAAGTTTGCTCACAGTTCTGGAGGGTAGGAAGCCCAAGATCAAGGTGGCAGAAGATTTGGTATCTGGTGAGGACTCGTTGTCTTCTTGCAGTGTCCATACATGACAGAAGGGCTATCCAGCTCCCTTGAACCTTTTAAATAAGGGCACTAATTTAGTTCATGACTTAATCACCTTCAAACTTCTAATACCATTCCATTGGTAATTGGGTTTTGTGTTAGTCAGCTTTGCATTACTGTAACAAAATACCTGAAATAATAAATTAATTTCAAAGAAAATTTATTTTGACTCACAGTTTTGAAGGTTATCATGTTCAGTTGGCCCCATTGCTTTTGGCACTATGGTGAGGCAGTACATCATGGTAGTAGACATGATAGAGGAAATTGCTCTTCACACCCAGAAGGCAGAAAGAGACAGGAAATTGCTGGGGCTCCAATATATCCTTCAAGGGTCTGCCCCCAATGACCTAACTTCCTCCCACTAGGCCCCACCTCTTAAAGGTTCCACCACTTCCCAAAGATGCCACAAGCTGGGGACCACGTCTTTAATACCTGGGCCTTTGGGGGACACATCTAAACCATGTCAGTTTCCGGCATAGGAGTTTGGACAGGGGGAATAAAACCTTCAGACCATAGCAGGGACCAAACTCATTTCTGGAAGATCTACCTAGTCCTGACTCACATGGATTTTCTCTGTTCTTGAACAAGTCATTTAGCTTCACTGAATCTCAGGTTTCTGCCAACTTGCTTTTCACAACGGTTTTAGGAACTGAAAGCTCCAAGCAGACCCGAAAAGCTTGTGAAATGTATCTACAATTGCAAACCTTCTGAACCAGGTGAGGCTGTCATTGATATTCAGTCTCCTGAGGATCTGCAGCTCGGTGAAAAGGACCACGATACCCTTAAATTATATTCAGGAAAAAAAAATCTGGATTATAATTAAAGCTCACAAATGAATAGATCCCTGGAGAACTTTTACTTCGCTGTAGTCTTCTCTGGAAACTCCATTTATTAAAAATATGCAAGTTGAGAATACTAAGAAGAAATACTCTACGTGGAAATATTATTAAGAATAAAGACTCTGAAAATAATTTTATTTGGAGTTCCCCACCCCTTAAGTCTATGCTTCAAGTGGTAAGTGAAAACACTAAATGGAGAATATTTATTACAAAATGCTAAAGCTCATGAAAAGTCTGTCTTGCAGAGGCAGGAAAATAATCTCAAGCAAACATAAACTTGAGAATGAAATGTTTTTATGAGTTGTGAGTCTGTTACAGCTTTACTTGGCCTAATGGTTAACTACATCAAAAGAAAAAACCATAAGTACAGGATGATTTCATAAGCTTTAACTGAAGTACGTTTTTCATGTCAAGCCCATAATGGATTCTCAGAAGAGACTGGGTGGAATGGAAGCCTAAGAGGTGGGGAAAATGTCTAAATTCACCAGGACTTAAAAAGAGCAGAGATAAGTAATATTTCTTGCAGTTTTTTTTTTTTTTTTTTGAAAATATCAGTTTATAGAAAGTGTCTGGAGTGATGATTCTACAAGTGAAGGAGAGAAATTAAGTGTTAGACAGGTAAATAAGACTTGAAAAATGAGGGTGAAAGGTCATGGTGGTCAGTGGGGGCCCATGACCAGGAAGAACAAGTCATTAGGAGGTGGACAGCAGCTGTCTGAGGGGGAACTAGGGTCCTTATGAAAGGTCATGAGACAGGCTCTTCCTTGTTGGAGATGCTGAATATTTTGAAGACACAGATAAGTTCTCTTCTTTTAAAATGAGCATCCAGGAGGATGCCACCACATGACACTCTGTGGGAGGTCTTTCTCATGCCCCACTCCACAGGCTTAGGGGCATGACTATGAAACTACTCTGTCAGAGTTTGTTCCTATGGAGTGAACCTAGTCACTCTTCCTGGGGAAAGGTCTCAGAAATCCTGAAATACTAGGTTCATTTCACAAAGAGAGTAGGGACCCTATTTGCCATGCTCAGATAAAACCTTTCTCATAAGGTCATGGACTTGTGTTTGGTGCTTATAAATCCACACATAGCAAGCACAGTCTGTAGATCAAATAAATAATGTCCCTCACTTATACCTGTTATTGCCTTTCAAATTATGTGGATACCATTGTTATGATGAAAAAAACTGAACTCTTTTATAATCATTATTTAATTCACAGGATCTTCTCATTGTGTATTTAAAGAATCAACATAACACATACTGAAAGTTAAAGATGCAATCAGTCCTCCATATCCATGGTTTCTGAATCTATGTAGCAAATGTGACTGAAGAGATCCATAGGATTGCACTCTGCAAAAAAAAATTCAGAGAACTTGGGTGATGGGATCACCGAGAATGTCAGACAAGTGACCCAGCTAAGTTGATGTAGCAATCTAAACAGGGGAAGAACCTCCAACCTGGGCAGCTCCTTTATTTCTCGGGACACTGAGCAAATTATTGTGGAAAAAGAATTTAATTGACAGAAAAGCTTATTCACATATGCACACGCATGTGCACACACACACACACTCACTCACTCACTCAAAGCAATTACTCTAGGGAAAACCTGGAAAATAGGGTTGAACTATATTATCTTCAGGTCACTAAAATTAACTGACTGGATTTTTTTCAAAGCACTTAAAGGAGAAATCTTTTACAATGCCTATATATACATTTAAAGATGGAACGAAATGTCCTTGGTTTTCTCTGGGAAGCACATGTTCTTTGGTCTGCATGTTACTGCATCATAAAGACACAGGTTATAGCTCATTTGCTCTAAATGCCAGAAACCAGGGTTATTTATAGGGCAGAGACGCACATAAAACAGGCACTTGGATGTTGGACTTCGGCCCTGCAGGGACAGCTTTCAGAGTTGACATTACAGGAGCACAGAAGCCAAGAACCTCAATCAGGCAACACAGGTTTATGAAGCAGAGGGTCACACTATGTGAGATAAAGGATAATAGGGATCAGAGCAGGTGATGGCAGTAACCAGTGATTATTCAGCAGAACTTTCTTGTCAATTGATAAGAAAAATAACTCAAAACTCTATAGCTACTGTGCAGCAGAGCTCCAAGGGGACAAGAAGTCTGGGTCTTGAGATAACGGCCTTTCAGCTGCCATCTCCCACCCCTGGTCTCTAGGTGAGTAAGGCACTATCTTTGCATCAGGAGTTTGCAGCCTACTGTGGAGTCAAAGAAAATCGAGCTGAAAAGTAGATGTGTCGCCCCCAAATATGTGTCCTAAGAGCCAAGCAGGGCTGAGGAATGTAGGGAAGTGGATCCAGTGATTTCAACGGCCCCCACTAAACGTGAGGGCAAAGAAGATGGGAGACCTTTCAGTACTGGGAACAGAGCACTGAAGCCCAGAGGAGGAAAATGCATGGCTTGTCCCGTGAACCAGTAGAAAAATGACCAGGGAAGGAAGGGAAAGAGGAGAAAGGGAGGGAGGGAGGAGAAGAAGGATGATTGTGTGACAGGCAAGAAATAAAGTAGGAGGAAGAGGATTAAATGCAAATTGTAGTGGGTTGACTCCCAGGGAGATTACCTGGTCTTAGCCTTTAGGGGTGATTTTTCACCTGTGAAGCATGAATGAGTATCAAAATAATGCTGGGACTGAGAGGCATGGGGGCTATTCCAGACCTGAGGGCTAATTTCTTTCAATCTGGTAGAACTTCACAAAGGCTGGTCTCCAAATTCTTCCTCCTTGTCAGGACACTGGCAGCTCCCGAACCTTCTGGGTGGTCAAGGAATTTCTACATCCACTGGTGCTATTGCCATGAGACGCCCACACCTCTCAGCCTCTTCAGATGGCCAGTGCTTCCACTGCCCTGTCTGGTGCTGGTGTCCCAGTCTTCAGGGTGAGAGCTCTGAGACCACTGTGAGGCTGCATCCTGCCCACCCAGAGTGGGAAACCCTTCTTCCCAGTCCAGGAGCCCAGATGGTGTTCTCTGTGACCCGTAATCCCAGTGGCTCAGGAGGCTGAGGCAGAAGAATCCTGAGTTCAAAGCTAGCTTCAGCAACTTAGGGAGACCCTGTCTCTAAATCATATATAAAGGCTGGGATATGGCTTAGTGATTAAGTACTCCTGAGTTCAATATCCTGTATGAGAAGAAAGAGAAGGAGAAAAAGACTTCAGCCTATTCTAACAATCTTGGAAGGGGCCACATTCTGGTATGACATTCCTTTGCATAGATCCCTACCCTTCTAAGAAGACGACAATGACACTCCCCATTGTCCATAGGATGAAGTCTTGTCTCTTTGTACTTGCTAGTATCAGGTTTGTGTGAGCGATGCCATTGAGGGATATGGTTCTGCAGGGGTTAATGGGACCTGGTAGGTATAGGGAAAGCTCCTCACATAGGCATCAAAGGTTACTGCAAAGCTTATAAATAGCAGGAGGATGGGGCTGGGGATGTGGCTCAAGCGGTAGCGCGCTTGCTTGGCATGCGTGTGGCCCGGGTTCGATCCTCGGTGCCACATACAAAGAGGGTGTGTCCAAAGAAAAAAAATAAATGTAGGGGCTGGGGTTGTGGCTCAAGTGGTAGAGCACTCACCTAGCATGCATAAGGTACTGGGTTCGATCCTCAGCACCACATGAAGATAGTGTGTCCACCTAAAACTAAAAAAATAGAAAAATACAGGTCCAAGGCACTTCTTAATTTTCCTTTTCTCATTTTTGAGATCCAAATTATTGCCCTTTTATTTGGAAACAATTTTGTAAAGCTTACTATATGTACATATGTAGAAAAATACCTTCTCAAGTCCAGTAATTGTTTGTTCCACTTTGGAAGGCCTGGCCACAATGGGCAACCATGATCCCCCTTCTCCTCACCCATCCTGTCCTGTCCAAGGACCTCTGGGAGATAAAAGCCAGTAGGCAGCCAGCCCTCACTGGCCGCTTCCTCATAGGGGCCTTGTCTCTTGTCAATTTTTAATCTCATGTTTATGAAACCAGAACCACACAGCTGGGGGCGGGGAGAAACCTCAGGAATGAAAGTATTTCTCTGGGGCAGTGTGGATACTGTAATAGAGTATTCCTGAAGTGTGGTACAATCGTCTCTGGATTCAAAAAAAAAAAAAAAAACAAAGATGGTGTGTCCACCGAAAAAACTAAAAAAAAAACCAAAATAGCAGGAGGCATTTTTCCTGCTACTCCTGGTGTGTGCACTCTGTGTGTGTGTGTGTGTGTGTATATATATTTCCCCCTTGTTGATAACACTGATAAAACTGAATGATGCCTGTCATTTGTATACAAGTAAACCACTCATGGTAATTAATGGTAATATGTGAGGGCAAAGACTTTGTCCCTTCTTTTCAGGGAAGCATGACTTTAGAGCCTCAGACCTAAACAATATTCCTAAATTCTAATTTCATTTTTTTTCTGTGAGCCCCAAGAATGTTCTTGGGCTGCTCTGGGTCCTCTGAGTCTTGTAATAAACCTTTCAAGCTCCCCATCCCATTTCACTCTGTCTTAATTAACCGTTTCAAACAGGTAACAAAGAATGCCTTCAGTACTGTTGTAATAGTCTTTTTCATCATTTGAATTTAAAACATCTGACTGCTCTATGAAAATGCTGATGAGCACCTAGGCTGTGCTGAGCCTATAAGCATGAAGCAAACTTAATCCTCCTCCATTTTGCAAAAGTACTCAGGGGAAGGATGTGCTGGGAAGGAGACACACTGATTACTTCTACCTGGTCCCCAAGCAGGTGAGGTTGGAAGGTCTCAGAAACATCAGGCAGGAGGAGGGCCAGGGGTATAAATAGGCAAACATGTACTAAGGATTTCTTGTACCTGATGGGACCCTTATTTCTCCAGAGTAACTTCACCTACCTGCAGTCATTTGGAACTCCTGGGAAGACACACCTGTGTCTGGAAAGGAACTGCTGTACTGTCTTCCACTTTGTGTAATTCCCTTACTAAATATCCATGAACTCTGGCATTAAAGAAACCTGTCACCTTCTGACTTGTCCTTGTGTCAAGGATATCCATGGTCCCATTGGGACTACCACATAGAGAGCTTTAGGGAAAATGAATGTAGGACTTAGACACCACAGAAGTAGATGCACATTGGAGGAATAGATGAGTCTCCACTAAGGAAGTGAGAGTTGGAAACCCTATCTAATTCATTATTTTTCATTTTTGAACAATATAAAAAGTTTAGGAAAGTTCTGACACAAAGGAGCTTGATATTTTGTTTTTCAAGCAGATACAAAGGTAGTACATACACATTTTAATAAAAACATTTACTTTTTCCATTTTAAGAGGAAAAAATATAAAGGCACTTGCATTTAAATGTATCTGGGCTTCGGATGTAGCTCAGGGTTAAAGTGCTTGTGTATCATGCAGGAATCCCTGGGTTCTGTCCCAACACTGGAAAAATAATGAAGAAAAAGTCTAAAGAAGAGAATATATGCATATTTTTTAAATGAAAGTTACCTATTTTTTTCCCATCAAATCTGATCTTCCACTTGCATTTACCTCATGGCCTCAAGGAAGCAGGGACCGCATTCTTCTATCTTATCTCCAGTGCTCATGATATTCTAGTAATTTTTTTAAAGTAGCAAAGGGCTGGATGTAATGACGTATGCCTGTAATATAAGCAACTCGGGCGGTTGAGGCAGGAGGATGGCAAGTTCAAAGTCAGCCTCAGCAACTTATCAAGGCCCTAAGCAACTTAGCAAGACCCTGCCTATAAATAAAAAAACATAAGAATGGAGCTAGGGATGTGTCTCAGTGATTAAGCATGCCTGGGTTCAATCTCCAGTATAAAAAAAAAATGTAGCCAAGGAAATAATAGTTCTAAGAACTGTATACCACTTTACTGAACACCAAATTGGTGATCTTTATAGTAAGAACATGATAAATGGAAAAATGTGTCTAAACAAAATAAAACAATGAAAAATTTTAAGTCATTAGGACAAATTTAAATTCTGAGAAACTGTGCTTGTGAATATTAAGTGAAAAAGCATAATTAAGAAGTATATTCACTACCAAATTAATTCTAATTGCCTTCAATGCTAAATGTGTGGTAGAACAATGGATAATTAATATTTTTTGAATCAAGTACTCAAATATTTTTACAAAAACACATGTTATCATTAAAAACTCATGATAAAGAAAGAAATAATCCTCCCTATGACTTCTTTCAGGAAGTTGTTTTCAAATTAAAATTTTATTTTGGAAATGTTCAAAACTCACATAAAAGTTGCAAGAATGCTTCAAGTTGACACTCACATGTTCTTCTCCATTCTCCAACATGAGTACTTTGCCTTGTTGGCTCTCTCTATCTTTGTCTCTACCTCTTTTTCTCTATATTTCTGCCCATCTTTCCTCTTGATTCCTTTTCTTTAAAAATTTGTTTGGTGCAAGTCACAGAGATCATGATCCTACACCAGTACTGATTTAGTGTGCTTACCTTAATAACCAGATCAATCCATTACATAATCACAGTACCATTAATAATTTAGAAAACTTAATGTTGATAAATACCATTAGCCAGAATAAGTTGACTCTCTATCAGTAAGTTGCTTTTATGTGAATTCAATCCACTTCAAGTCAAAAACATTTGGAAAAAAAAATGCATCTATACTGGACACATATAGACTTTTTTCTTTGTCATTATTCTGAAACAATATAGTACAAAATTGACTAGTCAGCAATTACAGTGATCCCTCTGTATCTGCAGGTCCCCAAAAGTGTATTCAACCAACTGCAATAGTGGGAAAATAATTACATCTGTATTGAATATGTACAGATTTTTCTCTTGTCATTGTTCCTAAACATACAGGATAGCAATTATTTACATAGCATTTACATTGTATTAGTTATTATAAGTCATCTAGAGATGATACAAAGGACGTGGGAGAAAGTGCCTAGTTTACATGAAAATATGAAGCCATTTTATGTGAAGGAACTGAACATCCCTGGATTCGGGTATTCGTGGAGGTTGGGGGTGTCCTGGAAACATACCCCTTCAAATACCAAGGAATGACTACATGGTAAATGTTAAGTTTTCCTGACTGTCCAAAAATTGTTCTAAAAGCAATGTTTTCCCAGTTCAAGACCCCTCTTGGACTATGTACTGCATTTAAATGTCATGTCTTATTAGACTTCTTTAGTCTGGTGTCATTTTTCCATTGTTTTCCATGAAGCTGGCATTTCAAAAGTGTTCAAAATCGTTGTTTTGCAGCCTGTCTCTCCATTTGGTGTAGCTGATTAAAGTGATATCATCCAGAGTTGACACCACCCATTGATTAGTAAATAATCTATGGACAGATGCTAAGAGACTATGATGACTCTTACCTGAACCGATTATCATTTGTGATGATTTCAGAGTAGCATTTTTCAAATGTCATTATTTCTTCTTCATAGCTGTCTTGGCATGAAGAAGAGCTTTCCCTTTCATTTCTTGACTCGTTTGTTCATTTTCTGCCATTATTATGTATCCACAGGATGTTTGTTTTTTTCATTGAGTTGTAATCCACAAAAGTCACTGTTCAAGTTCAAACTCTATTTGTCTAAAGTTTATCCAGTGGCAGCACCTGCCAACTAGCCCCTGTGTCCCTTTTAGCATGTCCCCATCATTTTTTTGAGGATTTCCCAACTTTGTGGCTCATCTTGTACTTTTCTTGTTCATCTAAGAGTCAGTCATTTTTCTGAAGAGCCTTCTGGTTCTGTGAAGTGGAGAGAGGGTGCCTAGAAGAGGGTAGATCAAAAACATTTTTTTCAGACTTAAATTTTTTTTATTAGCACATTATAGCTACACATAGTATTTGGGTTCATTTTGACATAATTGTACAAGCATGGAATAGAATTTGCTCCAATTCAGTCCCCAGAACTTCTTTTGCTTCCCTCCTCCCTACTCCTATACCCTTTCCTCTACTCCTCTGGTCTTTCTTCTATCTATATGTGTGTGTGTATATATATATATATATATATTTTTTTTTTTTAATTACACAAAGGTGATGTTCACTATGGTATATTCATATATGTTCAGAGGATGGTTTGGTCAGTTTCAATCCATCATTCCTCAAAAATAGATGTGAGCTGGCAAAAGAGTCATCCAATTTGAAGATAGATTGATAAAAGTTATCTAGTCTAAAAAGGATCAAGCAAAAGCCAATTTGGGAGAGTAATAAAACCACATGACCATCTGAAGAGACAAAAAATTAATATAGCACAACACCTGTTCAGGATAAAAGAATTAGAATAAGAATAGAGGGGAACTTTCACAAGTAGAAGTGCTTCTAATAAAGGAATGTATTTAAACCTGGAGGTAGCATCATAGTTAATGGAAAAAGATCAATTCTTTTCCACCAAGATCTGGAAGATGATAATATCCACTCTTGCTACTTTCATTCAGCATTGTACCTAAAGATTAAGTCAGGGAATTTATGCAGAAAGACAAAAGGAAAAGGGTTGGGGGAGTTCAGAGTTTAAAACTCTGGCCCTTTTGCTTGCTCTTTTTTAGACTAGATAACTTTTATCACACACATTCTTAACAAGGAAATTTTGTTCCCACTGACCAATCTTTCCCCATACCCTACCTTCCACATAGCATCTTATAATCACTGTTCTACTTCTGAGACCCACTTTTTAAATTTTCACATATGAGAGAGAACACGTAGCAATTGTGTTTCTGTGCCTGGCTTCTTTCACTTAACATATGTTCTCCAGGTCCGTCCATGTTGTTGCAAACGGCAGAATTTAATTCTTTTTTATGGCTGAATAGCATTTGATTGTGTATAGATACCACTTTTTTTTTCATTCATTCATCCACTGATGAACACTTAAGTTGTTTTCACATCTTGGCTATTATGAATAGTGCTGCAATAAACATAAGAGCACAGAGGTCTTTTCAACACAGTGATTTAATTTCCTTTGGATAAATACCTTGTAGTAGGATTACTGGATCATATGGCAGTTCTATTTTTAGGTTTCTGAGGAATCTCCATACTGTTTTTCATATGGCTATAGTAATTTACATTCCTACCCACAGTACATAAGATATCCCCATTCTCAATGTCCTCATGAAAATTTTTATTATTTTTTGTCCTTTGGTAATAGTATCACATTGTAGTTTTGATTTGATTTGCATGTCCCTGATGATTAGTGATGCTGAACATTTTCCCACATACCTGTTGGTCAATTGTGTGTCTTCTTCTTCTTCTTTTTTAATTGTATGTCTTCTATTGAGAAATGCCCAAATGCCTACTCAGGTCTTTTGCCCATTTTTAAATTAGATTCTTCATTTTTTGTTATTGAGTTTCTCATTTATTCTAGACATTAATCCTTTATCAGATGCAAAGTTTGTAAATATTTTCTCACCTTCTACAGGTTATCTCTTCACCCTGTCAATTGTGTGCTTTGCTATGCAGAAAGTTTTAAACTTGATATACTCCCATTTGTCTATTCCAGAAAATGCTATATAATACAATTTAGATTTTTTAAAGTTGATCCTGAGACCCAGTGGAACATTCTGGAAGATCCGCCACCCTGCTGTAGAAGGTACAGATCTTCAGCTTAAGGAGCATCTGGATCTGCTATTGGCATTTGGTGTTCAGTCAAGTCAGGAGTCTGGCTGAGTTACCTGGTGGGAATTCTCTATGGTGATATAAACATGATGGAAGGGAGGATAATGTCCTGGAAGTCTGGGGTTGGGCCAGATGCTGAGTCTGACCTGTGGAGCACTAAGCCAGGGTCTTAACAACCACAGGAGGTACAAGTACAAATGCCAGTGTTTGGGATGGTCAGGCAGGTGCTCAATGCCCACCTGTGCCAACCTTTACAGCAAGGCTAGATTGGAGCCTGAGTATGTAGCATGGTCTTTACCTTGGGTACCATGCAAGCATGTAATGACAGACCCTCGCTAAGGGAAGCCACTTCCAGCCAAAGAGGATGATGGAGTTAGGTGGAAGGAGGGCTATAAGCATTCCTACCAAAAATCACTTTTGTGTGGGGAGAGAAACTAGTATCCCTCTTTAGGAGCTCCTGACTATAGTTTCATGGTAGAGAAGAAAAGGAGTCCAAGAAGGAAGTGAAGGAATGTGAGACAGGAAGAAAGCCCAGGAAGGCATTGTTACCCACAGAGGGCACAGATGCAGGCCGACCTGAGGTGTGGTATAGACAACTACTACTGTCAAGCACCATGTAACCAGTCAATGACAGACTCCTTCTTGAAACAAAGGAGGCAACTGGGATGATGACTAGAAGATGGGCCAAGCAAGGACCATTCATGACAGGTTGAGTTTATAGGATCTACAGCATCTCATCCTGCTCACAGTTGTCCTGATCGTAAAACAGGAGCCTGTTGGCCAATCAATTTCAGTCAGGCCCATGTCCTAGGGACACCCATGTCCTTCCCTGACAGCCCAATGGTGTCTGTTCTCTGGAAATCTAAGAAACAGAATTTCTTAAAACCAAATGTCTCCTGGTACCACCTGCAAAAACATCAAATAAGCCCAAGTTGAGGGACATTTCACAACAGAACTCCACAAGTATCCATATTATGAAAGACAAAGACAGAGAAGCTATCCAAGACTGGAAGAGCCTGAAAATACAGGACACCTGAAGCCAGAATGTGATCCTGGAGGGACCCTGGACCAGACACAGGGCAGTGGTGGGAAAATTGGAAAGCTCTGAGTAAAGTCTAAGATTAGTTGACAATATTGTTCTCATTGTTAATTGATGGACCTTGGTCCTGTGCTGTCTTTATAAGAGTAATAATATTCAGAGGAGCGGATGAAGGCAAAAGGGAATGCTCTCTTATATTTTTTGTAAGTCTGAAATAGTTTCAAAATGAAACATTCAATTTTTTAAAAAAAAAAATTAAGTCTGGGCAAAAAAAATTAAAGCCCCTGAAATAATACTTTCAATATACAGTCATTCCTCATTATTCTTGGAGGTTGGTTCCACAAGAGCCCATAAATACCAAAATGGTATAATATTTTCATATAAACTAGACATACTCTCCTATATACTTTAAATCATCTGTACATAACTTACAATAATGTAATATAATGCAAATGCTGTGTAAATAGTTGCTATACTCTGTTGTTCAGCGAATGATAACAAGGGAAAAAATCTGTACATATTCAATACAGATGTAATTCTTTTTTTCTAATATTTTTCAGTTGTAGTTGGTTGAATCCACATTTGGGGAATCTGCAGACACAGAAGGTTAAATCAATTTAAAAAAATATATTGTCTATTTCTTGAAGAACATAAGGTCTTTACAGGTTCATCTTGGCTGACAAGAAAGAAAATAACCAAGCCTGAAAATGGTAAATACATGGTTTATAGCACATTTCCTCGCAGCTTCTTCTGCTGTGGAAGCTTGTTTTAAGGAAAATTTTGTATTTTAATAAGTGGCTTACAGTGAGGAGGCAGGGGTGAGTGACCTGCCAGCTCTGGAGCTGGGTTGACCAGGTCCCAGCCCTGAAATTGACTGCACTTCTAGTGTCTACCTTTTCCCCCTCTGAATTTATTCTTTTCCATCTTTGGGTCTCCCTTACCACATGTTCTTAACTGATATGGAAGGTGCCAAGACTAAGGACTTCCTTTTCTTCAATAACGTTATTTTACAGCAGGGAGGATTTTTATATTGGAGGTAGTATACAGTCACAGAAAGCCTTAGTTTAATTTTTCTCAAAAGCCCTGCTTATCCTGATCATCTTATATCCATTTGTCATATCCCTAACACCAAAGAATATGCAATTCAATTATTATAGCATCGATGTAGCAGCATAAATTTTCATGAAATTAAAGTACCAACGGTGGAAAAGTGAGACTGTTGATTTGTTTCATATCCTGTGCATTATTTTATTTTGACTCAGAGCATGTATTTACTTCCCTTGCTGGAAAGCATGCTGGCAACAAAGGGCAGATGGTTACCACATTTTCCCATATTTTAGAGAAAGTTCACCAATGCAGATTATTATGGGAGGCAAAATTTGCTGTAAACTTGGAAGTAATGATTGTTTGTGGCCTATAGAACCATTGTTCCATGCAGTTCTCAGGAGCTGAACTTAAATTCACATCAACATGGGGAAGAACCATACTGTTTTGAGAGGGATTTGAGGTTAAACTGCCACAGCTACAAAGCCTGTGTCTGAGCTGTTCTGTTGTCTTCCTTCTCAGATGGTTGAACTAAGATCAAGCTTACTCAGTAACTCATGGATTATTGAGCCACACAACTTGCTCTTTAGGTTCTTGGCCCAGTGCTCTGTTCTGCATCCCCAACCCCTGCTTGTTTGGGTTTCATCATGGAGTTTATATTAGTGTGTTCCCTACCATGGTTAGTGGAGATTAAGTGAACATCAGAAGATTCTGTGTGAGGCAGAAGCTGGTCCAACAAACCATTCTTACTCTCTGATGCTTATGCCAGCATCATTGGTCTACCAGATTAAAATGGAAACCTTCCATGAACACAAGATTTCTCCTTTGTGATCTTTTGAAAACAGCAGCAGAGACCACTTCAGAGTGCTTTGATTTTGCTCATTTTTGACCTCAGAAGAAATCTGTATGTTTTCAAAGCTTCAAGTGATCCCTGAACACCAGGATTGAGGGGAAATCATGGTGGTCCTCCCAATGCACTTTGCCACCACGAACATGAACCTTATGGGTCATCTCCCAGTACAAAAATGAAATAATGTCTGCATTTGACAAAAGATATCTCAACCTCTAGTCACCTAGTTGGTTTAAACAGGTATTTTTTTGTTTTGTTTTTTGTTTTTGTTTTTTCGCACAACCAAATTTTGGTGCAACAAAGTATCTGAATGGCCATGTGAAGCATTCTGAATTGATACTGGTCCTAATGTGGATTCCATTTGGCACAATGCCTGCCCTTCCAAGTAGGGTAGTCCTCTACTCTGCAGAAAGAGATTATCTGGGAGCATCATCCTCCATTTAACCTTTTCTATCTCCAACTGGAGCCTAATGGCTTATGTTTGTGTTTTGTTTAACAAGCTTGTGGGGTTTTGTTTTTAAGAATTATTTTGGAATTCCTTCTTTGACAAAATTGTTAATATACTGAGGCCAGATCAGGTAAGGATTGGTATTGAGAGAACCTACAGATTGTCAAGAAACAGGCTCACGAATACAGAGCCGTCTGAATTGCAGAAAGCAAACAGCTTGAGGCGACCAGGAGGCCATGGGAATGCCAACCTGGGCTTTGTCTCTTCACATCACTTCACATCGCTCACCTCTCATCAGAGGTGAAACCCAGAAGAGGACCCCTCCCTGGTTCATAGAGGACATCTGACGACCAAGTACACCTCATGGGTAGGAGTTCAAATGTCGGTCTAGAGCTGCCCCACGAAACTTCTACCCATATCAAACTCATAGAATGGAGAATTCTTTTTCTTTTTTTTTTTTAACCTTGAAATAACACCGGTATGCTACCAAAAAAAAAAAAAAAAGGCTTGCAACATAATACATTAGCTCCCCTCTTTATCTGCAGGGGATACATTGCAAGATCCCCAAGGCATGTCTGAAACCACAGATGATAGTGAACTCAGGGTTTTCCTAGATAGACACACCTATGCTCAAGTTTAATTTATAAATTAGACACAGTAAGAATCCACAATAGTAACCAAAGCTAAGTCAGAATAAGAATAACTATAACAGTTTATTGTAATAAAAGTTATTTAAAACTTTTAAATTGTTTATTTCTGGAGTTTTCCATTTAATATCTTCCCACCGTAGTTGACCAGAGTGACTGGAACTGCAGAAAGAAATGCTGAAGATGCCAATGTGGGAATATCCTGATACGTGTTCTATTGAGGAGTGGGAGTGGGGGGTGGGTAGGGAGGCTAACACATCACAGAACACTTTCTGCATGGTTTTAAGGGTTTATTGTTTTCCAGAAGGATGGGAGAGAGACTGACTGGGTACACAGAAGACAGATGAATGATAAGTTTCATATATTCCCTGTGACATAAGGTAAAACAAACTTACCCTGTTTTTACAAAGACTTATTTCCAAAAGTGATCAATATGGATTCTTTTTAAATCAAAAAAAGTGTCACAGACGTTTATAGAACCAATTATGAGGGCATAGGCTATATGTCTTTTTATGTTTTTTTTCTATGAAACTTAGGCACATTTTTAGCAGTGTCTCAAAAAGCTCATCAGACAAGAACAGGCACCACATTTCAAGGGCATGAACCTTCCTCGCAGGCTTCTGAATCTCACTCCACCCTCCACAATCCAGGTTTACAAAAGCAGAAAAAGATCAAAGTTCCAAAAATTATCTTATGCATAAAACTGAAAAGCAAAGCAATTCATGAGCCCTGAGATCCACCCAGGGGAATTTTGCTCTCAGCTTCTTCCCTCCAGACTTCGGTATTTTGGGGATTACATTTCTGAAGACATGGTTTCAAAAATTTAACAATTCAGGTTGCCAGTATAGAACCATACAGCCTAAAAAGTCATTGAAAAATGTGGATTTTTAAAAATCATTTTTTGCACTTCAGGGGACCAAACCCAGGGAATCACATATGCTCAGCAAGTGTTTCTTCCCGTCCCTAAAATATGGATTTTTTTTTTCTATCAACATAAGAAGTTTTGATTCCTACCATCATGTCAAGTGCTTGTTTTGGAACAGTAAATAAGATCAGAATTAAGAGCTAATGACAGAGGACATAGCATTATTTAGTTTCCTACAATAGCATAGACTTGGAACTCTATTATTGCTGCTCAGACTTGAAGACCTTGACCTCAGAGATGATTCCTTTAACCATTTCTCTGAAATAATTCCATTGCTAGTGGACATATTCCCATAAAACAGTACAAAACAGTCTACAAACACAGCATAAAAGATATTCTGCATGGCTTTTCTGTGGACAGAATTTAGAAAATCTTGCTAATAAATGTTTCTGACTCCACTGCATACAGGGAAGACAGAGAATGTCCTAAGAGGTCAGGTTTCTCTATGATGAAGTTAGGTTAGAGTTTCATGAAATGGCGCATTGAAAGCTCCTCTCAGGCTTCCCAAGGAAGAAATGGGTAACTTCTGTAAGAAACAGAGGAAGTCTCACAGATGAACAAATCATGACTCTTCCATCATGGATGGCTCAGATCTACGAGTTGTTTGACTTCACCCAGCTTGGATGCTTCTTGATGCTTGTACTGTTTTTTCAAATACAATCAGCCCTCCAAATCCTCAGATACTGCATCCATGGAATCAACCAACCATGGACCAAAAATATTTGAGAAGTCAAGCACAGCGGTGCATGCCTGTAATCCCAGCAATTCAGGAGGCTGAAGCAGGAGGATTGCAAGTTTGAGGCCAGCCTCAGCAACTTAGTGAGATACTCAGCAACTTAGCAAGACCCTGTCTCAAAATAAAAATTAAAAAGCCTGGGGATGTATGTCAGTGGTGAAGTGCCCCTGGACTCCATCCCCAGTGCCCACTTCCCAAATATTTTTTTTTCAAAAGAAAAAAAAAATTGCACCTATAATGACCATGCACACACTTTTTTTTCTTATCATTATTCCTTAAACGATACAGAATAATAACTACTTACATAGCCTTTACAGTGTATTACTTATCATAAGTTATCTAGAAATAAGATTCCTCAGAATGTGACTTTATTTGTAGGAAACTTGATTACCTTTAAAATGTCAATCAGGTTAAAATGAGGCCATCCATTATGATTGCTATACTTCTAAAAATGTAACATCTGGACAGAGACAGAAATGCATAGAGAAAAGACAATATGAAGATCATCATGGTGTAGCCTGGCTTGGATCCTAGGCCCAGAGCCATTTAACTCTTCGAATAGGTGAAGTTAGGAAGGAAAGAGAAAATAAAGGTCATAGAGATAAGAAGACAGGTGGTCCTCTTCCCAGGGCCTGATAGAAGAACCAAATGTGGTAGAGACAGGCTGCATGTGAATGGCACAGCACAGGTATACCCAGGTACACTGGAAGCCCCTGGTGGAGTGCTAAGACACCTGTGATCAAAAGCACATGGAACGTGAACAAAAGCCATCAGCAAAATGAGAAATGTGTGCCCTTCCTTCCAAACTAGAGAGAGAGGTGGGACTATCCGGCTCCTGACACTTACTGGCTATAGAACCCAGAGTGCTTGAAAATGTTTCTTGTGTGTTGTAAACTTTAAACAAGATTATGCACATCTGGTGTGTAGTAAACGGGAGATCTCCAAACCAGCATTATATGGTATACAAGGTTTCTATTGTATATTCCAATAGGTAAAATAGCTTTTGTATCAATGGGATAGGTGATAAGTTAACAGGCACAGAAAACACCTACAGTCAGTGCTAGCCTGGGTTATCAATAGTATTCCTCTTTTTCTGCACACATGCTATTGGCCTGCAGACCACATCAGTGTTTGTCAGCAGTATCCACTGAAGCATGTGGGAAATGTGACTCACTAGGATGCTGAGATGGCGGGATTTATTGATCCCCTCTGCAATAATTTATTGGGGTCCCCACCCCATGCCAGGCAGTGCCATGGGGGCTTGGTGCTCCAGCATAGGAAGGTAGACCCGTAAATTTGGAGACTAGTAGTGAGGGTTGTGATGAGGTTGTGCCAAATTTCACCTGTGCAACATGGCAACACACAGAACACAGGTGACACCTGTGAGCCTCTGAGAGCAAAGGAATCTCCTCAGATCCAATGGCATCATGATAGAAAAGCCTTGCCCTCTTCAAGATTTGGCACGACTTCAGAGTGCTTTCCTGCTCCAGAGATCCTCCCATGGAGAAAAAGGAGAACCACGTGAGACTGCAAGGGAGACCAACTTCTCCTGCTTATACACTTCCTTCTCTTTCTCACAGGTGTTGGCCCTGAGAATGTTTCCAAATAAATCCCCATAACAAAGTGTGCTCCCCAGGAAATCTGATCTGCAACAGCAACGTAAGAGCATGAACTTATTGAAAGATGTTGTTATGGTTTAGATTTTAAGTATCCCCCAAAGGCTTATGTGTTAAAGCTTGGTCCCCAGGCTTTGGTGCTACTGGATGATGGTAGAACCTTTAAGAAATGGGGCCCAGTGGAAGGAAGTTAGATCATTGCACACCTACTCTTCAAGGAGATATTGGGACCTGACCCTTCCTCCCGACCCCTTCTGGCTCCTCACAGCCATGAGGCAAGCAGCATTGCTCAACTATTGCACTACCAGCCATGATGTTCTTCCTCAACATAGGCCCAAAGTAACAAGACCAGAGACTATGGGAACCATAAGCCAAACTAAATTTTTCCTCCTTCTAAGTTGGTGTTCTCAGGTATTTTGTAATAGCAATGGAAATCTGACTCACACAGATGTTGACTAAAAAGCATTTATAATTTGGAAAGAAAAACTTGCCTCATAAAATTATTCATGACTACTTAGGCAAAATTATTAATTTATATTTTTGCTACTCTACTATCTTGGGGACCAAATTAGACTTTTTACTTTTTAAATATTCAGGTTTTTTTAATCCATGAATTTTTATATTTAATTAAAACATTTCCTTATAAAATAACTGGTGGTACAAAACCCCAAAGGGAACAACCAAACAAACTAGCTTTATCAGCAAGCTTACCTGCATATAGTCTATTATTTATTTCTTATAAAATTTATTTTTATACAGAAGAGTAAATATAGCATATATGTTCTATTTAAATAATAGTCAGACAAATACTATCATATCTTCCACACAACATAAGAATTAGAACATAGACAATAACATCGATTGAAGTTCTTTGGCAGTATATTCACTGTGGTCCTGAATCATTTGGTGATAATTATCTTAAAGATGATAGACAGACAGACAGATAGATAGATAGATAGATAGATAGATAGATAGAAAGAAAGAATAGAGGTGACAGCAAATGAGATGAAAGAGGAGAAACAGAGAGAGATGCACACGCTTAGTGCAGTTTTTAAGTTTTTGTTTTTCTGTATTTTATTTAACTCGGGTTTTATATTACACAAATATACATGATTTGCTTTTTTACTAAATTATTGTTGGTACCGTTGGCTTTCATCACTGTATAGTACTCCACATATGATTACACCACGATTTATGTATACATTGTACTGTTGTCAGACATTTGGGTGGATTCCAGTTTCTTGATAACTATGTTCTTTTCACAAAGTGTGTTTATTCCAAATTTTTACAGTGTTACCATTAGCACTGCACTCATGTCTCTGGACACACGTGTGCCACCTTTTCTCTAGGAATGTATGTAGGAATAAAGATCCTAGTGCATGGGATATAAGCACATTCACTCTGACAAGTCATTCCAGACCCTTCCCAAGTGTTTGTCCTAATTCACACTCTCACACATAGCAGATGAGAGTCTGCATCTCTGCACACCCTCACTAACACACAGTTCCACCTGACCTTAATACCCTGCCAATTTAGGAGGAAATGGAATGGAATGCCACTCATTACCAACAATGAAAAGCATCTTTTTATTTGATTATTGGCCATTTACATTTTCTCCTCTTTTAAGTGAGAATTCAATGATCCCATAAAATTCTATTGAGCTATTTGACTTTTTATTATAATTCATAGAAGTAATTCAAATATTTAGTACACAAATTATTAATTTGCAGTGACAAAATATTTTTTCCCATGTTTTATCTTTTTATCCCCTTTTCTGTTGTCTTTTGATAAATATGCTAAATTAAACTAGTTATTTAAGTAAAAATTAAATTCTTAAATTTTAATGTGGTATAATTTATAAAATGTTGTCCTTAACATTTTTATGTTATTGCCATCTGTTCCTGTTCTAAATTTGTAAAGAAATTTTTCTACATAATCATCTGAACATTTTAGGTTTTTTTTGTATTTATTTATTCTATCTGAAATTCATTTTTATGAGTGGTATTATAGAGAAATTCACTTTTCCCTCATTTGGACCACTAGCAACATTAATATTTAAAATTGTTTTAGTTGATAATGTATTTACATAGATCAACGAATCAGAGAAATGTCAAATTACCTAACTGAAAATTCTTTATTCTGCCTCACAACCCATTTCCCTGCCTATGTATCCAGAAAACCACTTTAATAATTCTTCTATGAACTTCAAGAATATGTAAACACAAGAAAACATGAAAATCTATTTCCATGTACTTCTGTGCTGAATTCTAACAAAATCTGCCTTCTTACATGGTAGACTAGACCTAGAGGTGGTTGAGCAGGTCTACTGAAAACTTCTCATTCTTTCTGTAAGAATTCACAGTGTTCCACTATAGAATGAAATGAAACCACATTTTAGATATTTCTGTTTTCATTCATGGCGGAGTAACAGCGACCAGATTTATTCTTCCCCTTTAAGCAATTAGAATTTCTGAAGCTAAAAGCCAGAACGCAGGAAGCTGCATATAGAAAGAATCAATTGCCAAGATCTGAGGAACATTCTCCGGAGTCGGGCTGGATCATTTGAAGAAAACATAAAGTTAAATTCCTATTACCTTGAATTTGGCAAAGGACTTTTCCATGTGATGCCAAGTACATAAACAACAATAAAAATATACAAGTTGAACTTTAAAAAACATTTGGGTTCCAAAGAATACCATCAAGAAAGTGAAAGGAAAACCCACAAAGTGGTAGAAAGTATTAACATCCTGGTATTAACATTCAGGTTACATAGAACAGTTACAATTCAATCATCAGAAGACATATAAGTCAATTTAAAGTGGGCAAAAATATGAATAAATATTTCTCCAGGAAAGATGTGCAAATGTCCAATAAGCATATGAAAGATATTCAACATCATTTGTTAGAAAAACACCTTAAAAACCTCAATGAGATAATCTTTTATACCTCCTACGGTTGTTAGAATCAAAAAGTCAGATAATAACAAATGTGGGTAAGAATACAGAGAAATCATAACCTGAATACTCCACTGATATGAATTTTAAATGGCATTATCATTTTGGAAAAGAATCTGGCATTCCCTCAGAAGGATAAACAGAGAGATATCATATGGCCCACGAAATTCATTCTTAGATATAAACCCAAGAAAAATAAAAACATATGCTCATACAAAACTTATAGATGAATGCTTATCATAGCATTATTCACAATAGCCAAAAGAAGGAAACAATTCAAATGTCCATCAACTGAGGAATGATACGCTGGCCTATCTATACTATATTAGTCAACTTTTCCTTACTGTAAAAAGAATACTTGAGATAATCAACTTAAAAAGATGAAAGGTTTATTTTGGCAAATGCATTTGGAGATTTCAGTCTATGAATGATTGGCCCATGGCTTTGGGCTTGTAGCAACTCAGTCCATCATGGTGGGAGTGCTTGGTGGAGATCTATTCATCTCATGGCAGCATGCAAAACAGAAAGGAAGCAACCATGCCCCAACATCTTCCTTCAAGAACACATGCCCAGGGACCTAAGACCTGCTCTGCCATGCTAACCCAGCCTGCTTGTGGAGAACCCTTCCTGCTGCAGATAACCACATAGGCCATATCAGAGAAAAATGGTGGAAATTCAGGAGAACTAGTTAAAATTGTACAAACAAGTAAATTCCTTGGGAGAAAATGAATGTAGCAAATTATTAGGGGATTGAGAGGTTGACAGCTGGTTTCGATTCTGTCCCTTCAACACTTAGCCATTGAGTATCTACTTCATGCCAGAGAGTAAGGTGTGTGCTCTTCATATTTGTACCACGGAATTTAGAACTTCGGCTACACATCACTTCCACAGCTTCTGTAACATTCTGGGGCGAGTGGGCATGTGATACTGAGGCATAGGAAGGCAATGTTTAACTTCATACTATAAATATGATGGCTTGAGTTTATTCAACACTCTAAAAAGTAAAACAATTAAAACCCTAGGAAACGCTAAAATGCTGCCATGGAATATAAACATTCACGTTGCCAAAGTATAACTGGAGTACTGGATTGCATTTTGGATCCAGGTGGAAGTCGATGAGCAGTAGGAGTTTTCTGCTGAACACTGTGTTTCCATAGGGACTGTACCCCAAATATAAGTTGTAGGCATTGCTTAAGTCTATTAATATCATCTGAATTGCTTTCCATATAAGTTGACTAGATTGCTGTCATTATCATCTGGCCTAAAACCCTGTCCTTAAACAAAAGGAAGCTACTCCATAAAGCATACCTAATTAGATTTTACCTACCAGCCCCACCCATCTCCCATGCTGCCTTGTCCTACCTGTAAAAGTTAGCCCAAGGCTTTGGGGCAGAGTCACTGAATCATGAATTTATGCTGTTGGAACATGTTTTGTGTGTTTAAAAAAAAAACACCAAAATATTGAATTAAGTCAAGTTACCAGGGTGATTGTAGCTTGGTAAGAGCCAGATAAACTCATCGACAGAGAGAGATCAAGATATGGAAGACAGCATCAAAAGCTGCCGCTGGCATTGCTAATCACAGTGCATGCAGGCACCTGTGCTCACAGGTAAAAACCCAGGGGTGAGAGGAGGTAAAGCACTAAGCTGCATGCTTTTCTCTAGTCATGTGATTCTGTACCCCAGCTGTGGGTGGGACACAAGGGGTGTGTGGCCTGTGGCATCTTCAGTCTTGTTTCATTAGTCTTCGGGTATTATATCTTCTTTTTACAAATTGCTTTTCAAAAAATTTTCCCTTCAGTTTTCCTTTGTATTTTTATATTCTCTTTTAAATTTTTACATTCTCTTTTAGTTTAGACTGAAAGTTTTACTCTCTATCCATATAATCTTTTCTAAATTAATGAATTATATTTACTCATGGTAGTAGGATTCATCATGCCATATTCATATATGCAGATACCATAAGTTTATCAATTTCATTCCCCAGTATCTTTCCTTTCCCTCCCTCTTCCCACCCAGTCCCCTTGCTGTGCTCTACTGATCCCCCTTCTATTACTGTTATTGTTATTTTATGAGTGCATTATAATTATATGTAATTGTTGTTATTGTTTTAATTAGTGCATTATAAACAATTATAATCACAAATATATATGATATATTCTGTGTGTGTGGTCATTGTTGTTTTTCTTTGAGAAAAGTTTATATGACTGGTAAGATACTGGTCAGCTACAGGCCAAATGCATATTCTAAATGGTCACCTCTGGACACACCGAGACCGCACTCACGGTACATCATGGTCCCTCACTTGTATCACAAGCCATTTTGGACTCTGGGTTTTTAGGAGATTTGACACTGTGCAAAGTTTTTCAGCTGAATCTCTATGATATGCCCAGGCCTGTTTCAATCTATGCAGTGGTGACTATTTTTAAAGTCATACAGATGCTTCTGATCACAGCCCTACAGGAAAATATGGATGTAAGAATACCTAGTTTCCAATGGTAGCCCAGGATCTTAGTGTGATTTACAAAATCATTCTGGGTGACTTATGTAGGATCCAAGGGGCACTGTGGGATTTCACACACAGAAAGGGCCTGGTTGGTGGGGGTGGAGTTTGGAGGGAGCCTTTCCATTATTACATTGTTTTATAACTTTTTAAATTACCTATATAATTTTTAAAATGATAAACATTAAAAATAGGTATTTCATATATGAAGCCATGTACAATTTGGTTTGATACCAAAGAGCTACAGAGAATAGCAAAAGGAATGAGATTCTTCATTTGTGGAGCTGGCCCAAGGTCAACTTTTCAAATTCTAGATAGTCAAGAAGTTTTGAAACATATTGCCAGATTCACGGGTAACTTAAACATGTGTAAAATTATTTATGCACTATTTACATAAAGAGAAGAAAAGTTGATATTTCAGGTAGAAAACAGATCATATTCATTCCTTTTTAAATTTAAATTTATTTTTATTTTTTGCAATTCTAGGGATTGGACCTAAGGCTTCATCATGCTAGGCCAGCACTCACCGCTGAGCTACATTTCCAGACACTCAGGGCATATTCAATGTCTCATTCCAGTGATGAGGAGAGGGGCATCCAAAGATATTTCACAATGCTTGAAGTACACAGAAGAGGATTGTAAAGAGGTCTATAGAAAATAATTAACATGTGCACCAAGAGGTCCATCACCAAAACTAGACACATAATTGCTGCTTTCCTTAAAAATGTACCCCTTCAAAAATTTTTTTTTATAAATCAAATACTCAATGTGATATATTTCCCAATTTGTCACAGAACACTTGCAGTTTTTAAAAAATCAAGGATAAACAATTAACCTAAGATCAAAAATTCTAGATAGGGCACAGGATGGGAGGGAAAGAGAGGGGGCAGGGGGTTAGCAAAGATGGTGGAATGTAATGGACATCATCATTCAAAGTACATGTATGAAGACACAAATTGGTGTCAACATACTTTAAATACAACCAGAGATATGAAAAATTGTGCTGTATATGTGTAATAAGAATTGTAATGCATTCGGCTGTCATTTATTTTTTTAAAAAATCAATAAAAATAAATAAATAAAATTTTGAGACAGAGTCTTGCTAAGTTTCTTGGGGCCTCAGTAAGTTGCTGAGGCTGGCCTTGAACTTGTGGTTCTCTTTTCTCAGCCTCTGGAGACTGGGATTACAGATGTGTACCAGCATTTCAATTTACATTTGGATCTCTTGTCTTGTTCTGAAAGTCTTGTTACTTAATGACATTAAACTAATTGCTTTTTTTTTTGCTTTATCCTAATGTGTATAATACATTCACAGTAAAGCAATATCGTTGTAATTATTATAAATATTGCTTCTGAAAAAAAATTTGAAGGACACTTTTGGAATTATTTGAATTACCAGGTAAGTCCATTAAAGCTCTAAGAAGTCATAGTCTTCAAGAATTGATCAAAAACAATGAAATCTTTTCTAGTCTTTCTTGAGAATCTTTATTCTCCAATTCTCTTATTTCTTTACTTCAATTCAAATGTATTAAGATGCATTAAATTTAAACTATTACCTTTTGAAGCCTTTGACTCTCAAATCTCCTGAATGTGAATGATTTGGAATCTCTAGCTCAGGTGAATTCATTATGTGTCCAATATTCATAAGCAGAAAATATCAGATCCTAACTTTCACTACTGTTGAGGAATCTTGTTTTAGTACATCCTTCTCCTCTGTTTATTTTTTCTTCTTCCTTCAATATTAAATTTTTTGAGAAACATTTGTTTGGCCAAAGGATTAACAACTTATAATTTTGCCTGCTACTAGTCTATTTAAGCCCATTTATTCCATTTAAATATCAATAATATTTTTCATTAATGTTAAGAAACGAATAAGCCTATTCTTTTTAGCTTTTTACCATCCAACCCTGCCATATAACCCTACTCATAGTTAATGCTGTCTCCCAAATGTGTCTTGAGAGGAACTTTCCTATGTGGTCTATGCAGGCAATGTACCTAACTAAGCAAAACCGTTCAGAAGATTCACAGTGCCACCACAAAATGTTACATAATGTGGAAGTGCTTTAGTTTTTCTAAACTTTCAGTGCAAAATACATTTGAGCAGATTAAATATAATTGCATTAGTTAAGGAAGTGTCTACTTTCTTAATTTCCCTAAATTGTCATATGAGATTCAATCCAATTGTCATATGAGTTTGAATCCAAGATCAAACCAAGGAGCTGGTTACTTGGTGAACAGGAGCAAGGAAGTATTTTTTTGTTTGATTGTTTTGCAGGGCAAAGCAAACACACAATTGCTTTATGGATTAGTAACTTCATTAAGAAAGAATAATAAAGTGAGTATACATTCTGAACACCACCCATTGACCCGAGATAATATTTATGGATCACAAACCAACTATATAGATTATTTTTGTAAGGTTACAAAATAAACTGCTGACAGCAAATACTCAAGTGTTTGAGGGGCTATATTAGAAGAATTGGTTTTGTACAGTATTTCATTTTATAGCTGATGAATGGGGAACAGACCCTAATAATTATCTTCTTTTAAAAAATCCTTCAGAAAATTATAAAATATGACTCTGCAAATAAATATGAAAAAACTGAATGATATGAAATGGATGGTTTTCCTGGAACATGTGAAATTCCAAAAGAGACTTCTGAAAAGGAAAAACTTTTAATAGACCACAAAAGACGCAGAACTAATCCCCAAAGAGCACTAGGCCCATTTACAGTGAAATGCAGAAAATAGCGTGTACCTCATTAATTGAGAGCAATGAAGAGACCCAAAGAAGAAACCCAAATCCCATGTGCACATGTGATTCAGTGTAAAACTCTATGGTTTTCCTTAAACTCCTCCTAGGAACCCAGGTACTATGCTAAGTAGATCACGTGCATGATCTCTTTTTAACCCACTTAAGAAATCTTGGTGATAAGGAAAATAATAATTCCAGCCTCAACCTGCCAAGGCTTACTCTCTATTAAACACTCATCACCTATACATTAATTGACAAACCTTGAGGTTTCTACTAAGTGTATATAGTATGTCTTTTCATGCTGGAAAATTAATATATACATAAAAATTAAACTGAGGGCTGGAAATAAAAGAAGATATTTGGGCCAACATTTCAGACTTATGCTGAAACAGTAAGAAGTGTATGATTCATGCCAGAGATATTTAGGGTTAAAATCCACTCTAATTTCACAACCCAAACGGGGAGTATTTAATATAATTATTTTTAATTCTGTATAAGAGTGAAAGTTAAATTACTTTTAGGTAGGGTACCTATCTGAGCTACTTCCAAAAATAAAGCAAGTGAGTTATGCTAGCTATTGTTAAGCAATAAGCTTTTATATGTTTTAGGTATAGGTGACTCCCACATTCCCTTGTGATCCCCTTTCCCACAGTTTCACTGATTATTAACATCTCTTGCATTAACATGGTACCTTTGTTACAAATGATGAATCAACATTAACACATTTTTTAAGAGAGAGAGAGAGAGAGAGAGAGAGAGAGAGAATTTTTAAATATTTATTTTTCAGTTTTCGGTGGACATAACATCTTTTATTTTATTTGTATGTGGTGCAGAGGATCGAACCCAGTGCCCCCTGCATGCCAGGCAAGAGTGTTACCGCTTGAGCCACATCCCCAGCCCAACATTGACACATTTTTAACTAGAGTTTACAGTTAACATTAGGACTCACTCTTGCTATTGTACAGTTCTATGAGTTTTGGTAAATACATGATGTCCTGTAACCAAGATCACTGTATCTTACAGAATAGTTCCATTGCCCTGTGTACTCCGCCTATTCATCTGGCGGAGTGTCTAGAAATCACTGATTTTTTTGACTGTCGCTGTAGTGTTTTTCTATTTCTAGAATACATATGAAATCATACAATATTTTCACCCTGGCTTCTTTCACCTAGTACTGTGTGTTTAAGATTCCTCTTTTTTTTTTCAGACTTGATGACTGATTTCTTCCTAGAACTAAATAGTATTCCCTTATCTGGATGTACCATAGTTCATCCATTCATCTACAGAAGGACATCTAGATTACTTCTAGGGTTTTTTGGCAATTATGAATAAAACTGCCATAAACATCCCTATGCAGGATTTTGTGTAGACATAAGTTTTCACTTATTTGAGTAGAACTGATTGCTGAATCTAATAATAAGACCACTTGTCACTGTCCCATTGTGCGTTCCCACCAGCAACGACTGAGAGCTTTTTCCTGCTGCTTACCTTCTCCAACATTTGGTTGTGTTAGTGTTTTGGATTTTAGGTATTCTAACAAGTGTGTGGTGACACCTCACGGCTTTAATTTGTCATTACCTAACGATATGTGATGTTGACCATCTTTTAATATGCTTGTTTGCCATCTGTGTGTCTTTTCTCGTTCAAGTGTTTGTTCAGATCTTCAGGCCATTTTAAAAATTTGGTTAGTTGCCTTTTGACAGTAGAATGTTAAGAGTTCTTGAATATTTGGGATTTCCATGCTTTTAATTATCCCTTTGCGGAATCAGAAGTTTTTAATTTTACCAAAATCCCACTTATCATTTTTTCTTCTTTCACAGTTATGCTTTTGGTGATGCATCTAAAAACTTGTTGCCAGCGTGATGAAGACAAACAACAACAAGTGCTGGCGAGAATGCAGGGAAAAAGGTACACTCATACACTGCTGATGAGACTGCAAATTGGTGCAGTCAATTTGGAAAGCAGTATGAAGATTCCTTGGAAAGCTGGGAATGGAACCACCATTTGACCCAGCTATTCCTCTTCTCAGACTATACCCAAAAGACCTAAAAACAGCAAACTACAGGGACGCAGCCACATCAATGTTTATAGCAGCACAATTCACAATAGCTAGACAGTGGAGCCAACCTAGATGCCCTTCAGTGGATGAATGGATAAAAAAAATGTGGTATATGTATATATACAGTGGAATATTACTCAGTACTAAAAAATAATAAGATAATGGCATTTGCAGAGAAATGGATGGCATTAGAGCAGATTATGCTAAGTGAAGTTAGCCAATCCCAAAAAACAAATGCTGAATGTCTTCTCTGATATAAGGGGAGTGACTCAAAAAGGAGAATAGAGGAAGAGCATGGGAAGATTACCTCTACATAGGGAAGAGGGGTGGGAGGGAAAGGGAGTGAGAAAGGGAATTGCATGGATGGTGGAAGGAGACCCTCATTGTTATACAAAATACACGTATGAAGATATGAGGGAAAAAAAAGAATAGCGCTACCTTAGATTAGGTAGAGAGAAGTAATGGGAGGGGAGGGGAGGGGTTGGGGAGATAGAAGGATAGTAGAATGAAACAGACATTATTATTACTGAATATATATATATATATATATGACTGCATGACCAGTGTGATTCTGCAACCTGTATACTCAGAAAAATGAGAAATTACATCCCATCTGATTCAAATGTATGATATGTCAAGGTCATTGTACTGTCATGTGTAACTAATTAAAACAAATAAATAATAAATAAATAAATAAAATAAAAACTCATTGCCAACGCCATGATCACTTAGATTTTTTCTTTTGCTATCTTTTAGGATTTTTACTGTTGCATATTACAGAGAGTCATTCCACATATTGATAGCCTGGGAAGAGATCAAAACTTGAATGAAATATGGTTTCCACTGAACTCCTGTTGTTTTTGCACCATCATAAAACTGAAAAACATTAAGACCATCTGTACATGTATTTGTGTGGGTCTATTTCTGATTTCTCTATTCTCCTCTATTTTTCAAACTGTCTCTTCCTTTCCCCTCATGACCTTAATTATTATAGTAAGTACTGAAGTTGGATATCTAACTTGGCTTTAATAATTTATTTAAATTATATGGTTTTGCCTGTTGCTGATCATAGCAACCTGAGTGGGTGATGGATGAAAATATTCATTCACAGGGAAACAATTATATATTTTTTTAAATTATGGGAATAGAGGTAACTTAAAGAGAAAAATAATCTTTTAAATGCATTTTCTTTAAGAAGTTAGGGGAGCTTAAAACACAATTGTTTTTTAATTCCACCAATTCAAAGTTTTTAAGCAAAATGTCTCCTCAAAAAATTAGTATGTCCTTCTATGTCTTGATCCTTTAAATACTTAAAATGTGAATTCAGCATAGTTTGATCTCATCTTAAATAAGTAGAAGCCCCAGGTCAGGGTTGTATGTACATCTGACATTTTATTTTACTTTACCATGTGAAGCGACTTAAAAACACATCTGATAGGTGTATTAATGAGATGTGAGATCATTTTCTTTTTTTACGTAATGCTAATCTGACACTCCATTCAATAAAATCATTTCACTTTCACTCATGCCCAACATCATGGTGGCCTGTGTGTGAAATACAGAAATGAATGAAATATGATTAATTTCCTCAGAGAACCTATAGTCTAATAACCTATGTAAGCCCAGCCAACTTTGTGATTAAAATACAGCAAGATTATTTGCTATAGCACCCCTCACCCCCGACACACACACACACACACATACACACACACACAATACTAATAAAAATTGGTGTGTCTGGAGTACAAATATTTAGAATAGTATGGAACTAATTAATAGTTTGTTAGTTATTAGTAATATAATAACTGTTGATGACACTCTGAAACATTAACTGAAGAATAGAGAATTCTCTTCTCTTTCAACCTTCCTTTTACAGCACATATGTATCAAAACAAGTCAATCCAACTTGAGAGCATAGTTTCATCTGTACACATAGTTTTGCCTGCTTCCAAGAGTGGAAGAGTTTAGAGTTGGGGTAGGGTAAGGCAATTGCATTATCTGTTTTCATCCTCCATAGACATCCAAGTCAGACTCTGTGTTAGTAAACTTTCCATTGTTGTGACTAAATTTCTGACATAAACAACTGAAAATCTTCTTTTTCAGGATTTATTTTGGTTCAGAGCCAAAGATTTATTTTGGCTTTCAGTCCAGGGTTGGCTGACTCCATTGCTATAGAAGGAGTACCTGTGGTAAGGCAGAATATCATGGCAGAAGGGTGTGGCAGAGCAAGGCTGTTCACCTCAGGGCAGCTAGAAGCACGAGGAAGGGTTTGGGACCCTGATATACTCATCAAGGATTGGTCTCCAATAACCTACTTCTTCCAACTACACCCCACCTCCTAAATTTTCCAGCACCTCCCGATAATGTCATCAAATTATGAATACATTTATGGATTCTCCATCTCTCCATTGATGAGATAGAATTCCCATAGTCCAATCTTTCCCGAGAAGCCTAACCTCTAAATATTACTGCATTGAAGACCAAGTTTGTAATATATGGGCCTTTAGGGGACCTTCCAGATCATAACTATAAGAGGCTCCATACACAGCTATCATCGCTTGCCTAACGCTTTCCTCCAGGCTGTGCTAGAGACACGTCCTACATTGCTTGTCTTCTATTCTTGTTCTTGTCAAGACCCTGACTACAGTCTCCCTCAGGCTACTCTCGGATCTGGAAAAACTCCCTAGATGGATTCAGTCCTTATTCTCTGTCCAGAAGCAGCACAAATTGCACCTTGGCCTTCAAGCCTGGGGAGAGGGGTAGAGTGCCTGCCCATCAGAACTGTACTGCATTCTCCAATGGACATCCTCCAGGATGATTTTCCTTATACACAACATTCACATGTTTTCATTTACTGAATAATAGCTGTGTGAAAGTAAAGAATTGCCTTGTGGGATCAAGTAAACAAAGAGAAAAATAGCACAAACTTTCCAGTTGTAGCAGGTTTATTGAAGAAACAAGTCTACTCCCAAATTCATCAAGGCAGCTTGGCATGAATGAATGGAACTACTCACAGGGAAATGGTTGTACTTCATTTTCAAAATTGTGGGGCAGGAGATATTTTTTTAAATTTTTTGAAAAAAAAAAGTGGGGAGAATGTTGGATGAAGGAAAACCCCAATGAATATTCTAATGAGCAAGATCCTAAGTTTGCTCTGATTTTGATTATTGAGAAAGAAGCAGGTGTACTTCTAAAATATATACCTTAGAATCGTGTTTATAAATGAGTGCCACACTCTGTGATGGTTAAGATTTTCAACAAATATCCACAGATCTAATAATTTCTAATTTTGTGCCATTTCCCTCCCACTAAGCATATCAAAATATTGGTAGGCCAACTTTAAACGGCTAAAGGATCTTTTTAAAGGTCAGATGAAATGATGAATATTTCTGCTTTGGAGTCAAGCACCCACTTGGGACCAAGATCCACCTCCTCTGCCTATGAAAGATGAGTCTGGGGACAAATTTCTTCATCATAATTATTCTCATATCTTATGCAGGATGGATACAATGTAAGGTGCTACATGTTCAAAAAAGAAGAATATAGATTCAATCCACGTACTTCTTTTTTGTACTGAAAGGTTACAGTATGGTGAGTAAGAAGATCAGTAAACCCGTCATAAAAGGATAGTGAGTGCCATGAAGTAAATATTCTCTAATCTGTGGCAGGAAATCCATGTAGATTAGCCATTGACAGTGTTTTTAAACTCATTTGAATCAGCCTGAGAGCTTTAAAACACCCCAGCGTCCAGGCCACAACCCAAACTGAGGTTAGAACGTAGGCAGCAGGGAATTTTGAACACACAGGTGATTCCAAGACACAACCAAGTTAGAGAATGACGGTGCAGAGTTGGAGAGTATCTGTCCTATTATCTGATAGTAACTGAATAGTAAAATCCAAATAAGGTGTTATTTCTTGTAACACAATTGTGAGGAAGAAAAATTTTTCAGAAAAACCAGACATCTAAGTCTTGATTTCATCTGGCCTAGGCATGTCACCAGCTGTGAGAAGGCCTTGGGTCACAATCTCGTGGTTTCCATGCAAGGAGGGTCCTCTACACACACACACACACACACACACACACACACACACACACACATTTTAAGGTCAGCAAATATCACCAAGACTCTTCCCTGGGCTTGCTTTTGTTGCTCAGGAAAACCCAGGCAAGCCCAGACACTCATTCTGGGCATATTTGCCTTATTCTCATCAAACCATGAAATCCCAAATCACCTTTATAGGAAATGCAAACCTTGCTAATAATTTCCTAGGAGTTTTATTTCTTATCTGGTTTCCCCCATAGTTTCACAATTGATTCATTGTGCTATGAGATGAATTGTGTTTCTCAAAATTTGTATGTTGAGGTCCTCCTCCACTATCATCACCTCAGAATCTGATTGCATTTAAGAAGTTAACCAAGTTACATTGAGGTTATTAGGGTGAGCTCTAATCCAAACTGACTAGAGTTCTCATAAGAAGAAGAAATCAGGACACAGGGAAGACCAGGTCAAGACAGAGCAGCCTCCTCTAAGTCAGGAGAGAGGTCTCAGTTGAAACCAGCCCTGCCTGCTTATTGATCTAGGACTGCCAGCTTCCAGAATTGTGAGAAATTTAATTTCTGTTGTTTAAGATGCTCAGTCTGTGGTATTTGTTATGGCAGCCCTAACAAAGGAGTACCTATTTGTTTTAAAAATTTTTATCATTTTATTTGTGTTTATAATAGCAAAAATTTGGACTCATAGACACATACTTTTTTCCTACTTTAGAGAGCATGGTTTCTGGAACATGCTTTCTTAAATAGAAATCAGATGTTTCTTTTTTTTTTCTTTTCCAGAACCTATACCATATGTATTATTGTGTTTTCCAATTTCAAATACTTACTTCCATGTGATGTCAATTAGAAATGAAAATACAGACTTTCTGTATATCACCATCCCCACATTGAACTGTTCAGTACTCAGTTTGGAACATGTTTACCCCTGAGGCACTGTGTGATTGCTTACAAATTATTTTATATATGTCATTCATTTAATTACAATTTATCTGCCTTGTTTTGTCCCACATGGCTTCTAACTGACAAAAAAGTATTAACTGAGGTTTCTTTTAGGAGTTTTTACTGAATAATATTATACTGGAATGTAATGCAAATTTCCTAATGAAAATCATATCATTTTATCAAAAGTTAAATGTATTTCCCAATACCTAGATTTAATCCCCATAACCAATTAGTAAATAAATAGACAAATAAAAGGTTTCCCTATAAGTTGGTCATATACATGTAAGGAAAAAATGTGGGTTTTTTTTTTTAAGAAACTTATTACAACCCCATTTGGGAAAAAAAAAAAACGTATCATAAGTAGAAAGCAATCTGAAAGGCTGTACACTGGTAGTAGATTTTATTGATTACTTTTTGCTCATTAATTCCTGCCTCAAATTCCTAACTGTCTTGATTTCCAAAAAATCAGAATGAGAAAATATAGATAAAGCATCAGTACTGGAATTTTAATAATTTCAGAGAATAGAAGTGTGTGAGTTTCTTGATTAATAGAGACAGTAAGCCCAAAATTATGAATAAAAATAGTTCCATATCAACTCAAGTCATTTTGAAAATTTAAAAGAGTGAATATAACATAAGTAAGATACCATAGTTTTCTGAAAGAAAGCTACAATTGTAGCAATGATATCAACCGGTCAAAAGAAAGGAATGAGAATTAGATTTTATCTTTGTCTTTTCCCGATAGCAACACTGGAAGATAGAGAAAAAACAGTGCTTTCAAAATTCTGAAGGAAAATGATTTTCAACCAAAAACTCTATTCCCAGCCAAACTATCAACTTGAGTGAGAATGTAGAACAGCATCTTTTCAGACACTTTCTTAAAAAGTGTTGCACAAAATAAGGCCAATCAACTAACAAAACAAAACTTAGAAAACATGAGATCTGAGGCCAGAATGTGATTAAACAACTGTCAATAAGGATAGTATGTGGGGATGGTGACTGCTATATAGGAATGAAGAGCAAGTAATTCAGATGGAGTAGTTCAAATATTTGAGATTGAAGAATATTCAGGAATCTTTATTGTTTGCCAACCTGCAGGCTGAAAACATGACATGATAGAAGTTAATGGAACCATCTGTTCTATTGATCAAGTTCAAAAAGATGATAGCATGTAGCTGGGTCCAAATGGAAAGACAAAAATATTTTCCTAATCTGAGTAGTTACACAGACACTGGATACCTTCTGTTGGCAAGAGCTTTCTCCTCCTTACAGACAGCAATGAGGAGGAAAACTCAAATCTATCAGGACAAGATAACATTGTTTATATAGAGAGATGATCTTTGGCGTACAATGGAGTTATATCAGATGTGGTGCTTTGGGCAGTGGGTGTGGATGCTGCCCTCACCTCTCTTCTGACCTGAAGAGCTTGTAGTTCTTGATGCCTCTGAGAAGTCCTTGATTACTGCCATCCTTCACTGCAGCCCAAGAGACCACAGGATAAAGGCAAAGACTAGAATTTGTAAGACACCTGAAGATCCAAGATGGTAGCTCAGGGGCATTCACAGTGTTGCAGCAGCTCTCCATGAGGGAATTAAATTAGCAGTTCTGCAAAGGCAAATTGAAAGGCATTGAAGGTTGACATTATTACTTCAATTACACCAAGCCTAATGTGTTAAAGTTAAGATATACTGATAGCACAGGACAGCATGAAAAGACTCCTCATAAAAGAGGAAGAGGAGTCCATCTCAACAGATGCACAAGTCTAAGACCTCTGAAAACATGAGGAAACAGGCAAACAAGTCTCCCCTCAAAAATTTACAGTCCTCCAACAAAGAGCCCTGAGACATTAAAGAGAATGAAATTCTAGAGGAAGACTACAAAAATTGATTATAAAAATGATTAATGAACTAAAAAATCTAAGCAATGAATTAAGAGAGAAAATACAGGAGGTGAGCAATTATTTCTATAAAGTGTCAGAGACTATGAAAAGAAACAATGGTGTTGCATCCATATAAACACCTCATAAGCTGTAAGTATTGTTAAGCCAAAAATTCATTGAATTCACTTAATGTAAACACCTGTCCTTCCAAACATCACAGCTTAAGCTATAATACCTTAAATATGCTCAGAACAGTTGCATTAACCTATTTAGTTGGCCAAAATCATCTAGCACACAGCTTATTTATAATATATCATTTAAAATCACACATGATTATTAAATACTATATTGAAAGTTAAAAACAGGATGGTTGTATGGGTATGTTTTTGCACTATTATAAAGCTGGAGGAAAAATCATTCAGTTGAACCATTGTAAGTTGGGATCATCTATAAATGGGACATCTCTGGAAGCATGCATAAGACACTGGGTACCCTTGGAGTACGGTTGGGGAAAGCTGTGAACCAGAAATATACTCTCCACCTATTTGTTACTAAAAAAAGAATAAAACTGAAGTCATTCTATGAAATAACAGGAACAAGAAATAAGAAGAGAAAACATGAATATCCAAAACAAAAGGCAAAGTAGCCAACATATTTCTCTGTGGAGGCTGACATGGTTCATTGTCCTACAGAGCAATGGGGATTGAATCTCAAGACTCCAGAATCCCCAGGGTAGGGTGGTGAGGAGAGAAGGTTGAGCTGTAGGAAAGAATTTGTTTTAAAAGTAATAGGAAGCTTAAACAATGAAATCATGTTGGAGGTAAAATACATTAAAAGTCAAGCAAATGACAAAGAGATGTAAAAAGAGAGAGAAATGTTAAGAAAATTACAGGGCCAATGTTTAAAAGGAATGCACACATGGCTGTCTGCTATGGTGCCAAAGGGTGGGAGATGGATAGCCAAGTTAAGAGCTGAATTTGACCAACCTTACTCAGGAAGTTGGAAGCCTTTGAATGAATAGACTCCAGAACTCCAACAGCCACATGGGACAGATTGTGCCACTGCAATTGTTGTGGGGAGGAGGATTCCTAGGGCTTTCCCATTACCACCTTCCAGAACATCCTATTACTTTATTTTCTCATTTCTTCTAGCTTATTTTTAATTTTCAAAATCATACGTTTATTGGGCAAAAATTACCTTCAGCATTCTGTTTTGTTGAAGTAGATCCAATATTGTGTGTGTGTGTGTGTGTGCATGTTTGCATGTTTGCATGTGTATGTGTGGGTGTTGTATTGAGGAGTGAATACAGGGATAGGGCATGCTAGTCAAGTGCATTCCCACTGAGCTACACCCTGGACCCAGATCTAACATCCTCTTGGGTTTTTAGGGAAAGCCTGATGGTAATGGTTTGACTGTACCTCTTTAACTGGTCAGCTGGTCAGGTTTCCCCAGAGAAAAGTCCTGTCTAGAGAATGGAAATCACATCACCAGATGTCTGTAGGCCAAGTGAGAACAGGGAGTTGGGGGTCTCATCCTATATCACTCAGTTTAGACACTGATAAGGATAAATTATCCCAAATCTGGTCTGGGACAGAACTTTTTAGATGGTGTAAATCACAACTTCTTTCTGGAAGAAGTTATGATTCCTGATCAAGTGTTTAAGCAATTAGCCGATAAAGCTTAATGGTACTGAGATCTCTGCTAGGACACTGCCTTCTAATAAGCTCTCTGTCAGGACTGTTAATGATCAGACATTCTTTACTTCACAGTCAGGATGAGTGATGTACAACTTTCTTTTGGTCTCTAAAATGTTACTACTATTAAATTGGATTAAGTTTGGCCTAAATCTTGTCTCCCTACCTGGGTGATAAATTGTGGCCCAAAGTGGCCTCTCTATATAGTGAACTGTGTGGTAGCTTGAGGTCTAAAGGAGTTGTAACTTAACCTAGTTTCTCACACTCATAGCTAAGCAACTGAGTTTTAGCCAATCATAATGGCTAAACCCTCAGCCAAGCCAAGGCTAAAAAATTGCAAAATTATGCCCAAATAAGGTAAATGTTGAACTATATCAGATAATCTGTCTCACTGCCTATTTTCTTTTTTCCTTTGGCACTGGGGATTGAACACAGGAGCATTCGACTACTGAGCCACATCCCCAACCCTATTTTGTACTTTATTTAGAGACAGTGTCTCACTGAGTTGCTTAGTGCCTCGATTTTGGTGAGGCTGGCTTTGAACTCTGATCCTCCTGTCTCAGCCTCCTAAACCACTGAGATTATAGACCTGTGTCATTGCGCCCAGCTCACTGTCTGTTTTCCGATGATAAATATAGCTCAGTAGTTGGAGTAGGTACCGTCTGTATCATCTTTGGTCTGGAACGGTGTCTGGTTCAAGAACTAAGAACTTTTATTTATTTAGTAACTTATCTATTGAGTTATCTATTTATTTATTTTTTACTCCAAATGAACTTTGTTATATTTATCTGGTCTCAGATATTTTGTTTAGTTTGTAACACTAGCAAAATTTATTTATGTACGCCTGTTTCAGGTCTTTTTCCTTAGAATGAATTTGAAATAAAAGTATGGCTCATGTTTTTCGCTAAATTATATGAATATTTTTTAAGCCTTGTCATCGGTTCATTTCTGTGCTTTGGGTATAATATAACTGTTCCTAGAGCCCTAGACCAGGAACTTCATCTTTAAACTCTTCAGAGAAGCTGGGACCCGTGGTGGGCATGTATAGTCCCAGTCAACTACTGTGAGGCTGAGGCAGGAGGATCTCTTGTGGCCAGGAGTTCAAGACTAGCTTTGACATCATAGTGAGGCCCCCATCTCAGAACAGAGAAGAAAAAATTCTTCAGAGAAAAAAAACCTCCAAAATACATTCCAGTCAAGAGAGAGAGAGTCATGTCCAGTTGGTAATGAGGCATATAATCCTTTCTTATTTTACCCACCCACCCCTTCATCCCTCTTCCAGGGCTCTAGAGTCTTGCTAGATTTCCTTCCTCTCAGGTGGCACACTGCCATCTCAGGCTTGCCCCGTCTCAGGGCTATGAAGCCAGTTACCTCTTCTCTGTCAACCCCAGCTTCCTTGACTCGGCTTCTCTTATTATTTCCCATTTTGACTGTCCTCTTGTGCTTCTGTCTCTTTTCTATGGCTTAATAGAAGTTGGAGAGCAGAATGAATGCCTGCTGACCCTGAAACTTCTTGTGCTTATTTATAATGTTTTACCCACTCCCAAAAAAAGCCTGATAAATTCCGGGGGAAATAGCCTCAATGTAAAAATTTTTTTAAAAAAATTTATATCACAGGGATCTTCTTTCCTTTCGCTGCATTCCACGTGCTTTCCTAGGTACCTGAGGGTCATTCCAACTTATGGTCATTATTCAATCCACAATGGCATTTTTCTCTTCTTCCCAAACCGATTCAAATGCATCCATTCAAATGACACCAACTCAGACTTTTCAATACAAAGATCAGTTTCTTGGAAATCTAAGCTGAAATTTATATTTCCCTGCCCTTCATCTCGGAGTACTGTTTCCTTTTTTTACCTGACCATTAGCATAGCCCCACAAATAGCACTGTTGCATTTAGATCCTACTACAGAAAGGCTGATGGAAAACTGGCTAAACACATCTGAGATCAAAGATTTTGAAGCTCTCAGGCAAATATTTATCTCAGGAATGTTTCTTGCTCTCCTCAATAAGGCAGCTTAAATATTTCACATTCCCAAAGGAAGGAAAAGAGACACAGTAATAGGTAGGGCACTTGTTCTGTCAAAGAATGTTAGATCATCTTCTCCAATACCTGCAAGTTAGAACTACGATAGGGGACCCAGGAAGTTGCAGTCACACAGGTCATGTCATTTACCCAGGTATGTCAACAGGTCGTTATAGTCAGTCACGCAGTTTGTAAAAGTCACATGGATTCATTACAGAGAAGCGGATTGCTTCTGTTCTGTAGGTCTCACAGGTTGTTTCTATTTCTTAGGTCATTATAGTCCCACAGATCCTTGTAGTCCCACAGGTAGTCACAGTGACACAAATCATTACAGTCACACAACAGGTAGTTTTGTCACATGGGGTATCTCAGTCACACAAGTCATTTCAGTTGTACAGGTAGCTACAGTTGTATGAATCATTTCAGCCACACTGGTTGTTACAGTTGAACAACAACAGGCTTATTCAATCGCGCAGGACCTTTTATTTCAATAGGTAGTCACAGTTGCACAAGTCACTTTAGCTGCACAGATTTTCACAGCCTAACAGGTCATCTCAGCCACACTGTTACAGGTGCCCAGGTAGTTTTTGTCATGTAGATAGATTCAGTCGCACAAGTCATTTCAGTCCCACAGGCAGGCAGAGTTGCATAGGTTGCTCACTCTCACAGGTAGTTCTACAGTTCATTTCACTCTCACAGACAGTTATAGTTGCACAGGTCATTTCGGTTTTACAGGTCCTTATAATCCCACAGGTCATTTGAAGCCACACAGAGCATTACATGGGTACTGTCAGTCATATGGGTCATTGAGTTTGCACAGTGCGTTTCAGTTATGCAGGTAATTATAGTTCCACAAGTTTCCGTTTCACAGGTAGTTTCAGTAACTGAGATAGAACTACTAACCATCAGTGTCCATACTCCCTCAGAACAAAATGATCGCAGTGATGGCTGACCAGAAGTAGTGGCCTTGTCTTTATAAGCTCCATTTCTTTTTGTGTACCCATCACATTAAACTTAATGTGAGTGTTTTGGGAGCCCTAATGTTTTTCCAGTGTTTCATCCCATTTCTTAAATGTTTTCACTCTGGCCAAACCCCAAATGTATCTTTGCCAAACTCCTTCCTCTTCAATCTGTCTAGGTTTCAAAGAAAATTTGAGCCATCTGTTTCTGTTTCGTTGGCTTCCCTATTCAAAATTCTCTTTGGTAGAAACTAAGTGCAAGAAGTCTTTTAAATCTCTGGTTAAGCCTTCCACACCCTTCTCTGAAACACCTCACAATGAAAGGGTCGGCAGAATCAGGATCTTTTTAGAACACTTGGTTTTGACCAACTGCCTTTCCCATTTCCACTAAGATCACACACCTGCTCACCAGTGAATGTTAATTGGCACATGAGTCCAGAGGGGTTGGGGCCATTTTAGCATAAATGTATCACTGACCCAAATAACCCTATTCCCTCTGCATTTTTTAATCTACTCTCTGTTTGTTTAGGGGATTTATTGCAGGATAGTACAGTCAGAATTTCTTTTTTTGTATACTTTTCTGTGTTTTAATAAATGCTATAAAAACAGAAGCCATTTATATTAATATGTTAAAAATAAAAGTCAGAAGAATATAATGATATTGTGCTTCTCACTTTAAGCAAAATAAGAATCCTATATAATAGGGGAGTAGTTTGTTTCATACTGACTTAAAAATAATTATTGAGAATAAAAAAGAACTTGGTACCAATATATTTTTGTATCCTGAAATCTTTCATTCAGCATTGCATCATGAGCAAATTTTACTAAACCTTATCTTCAAAAACATGAAAAACAGGATTTTATGGCTGCATAGCATTTAATGGCACAATTATCCTTTAATCTCTTTCCAATTTTTTATCTTTATAAATCATGGTCTGGAAAATCCTTGCCCATATAACTTCCATGGAATAGATTCTTAGAGCTAGGATTCATAGATGAAACAGTTTCAACATTGCCAAATTACTCTTCATTGTATGCTTTAAGACCTTTAACTATAGACTTATTTAACTTAGCAATTGCCCTAGAAGTCAAGGAGCATTTCAGTTCTTATAGATTCTTCTGCTACCAATTATAGTGATCCTTTTTGTATTAATTTTAAAGCACATTTATTTTACTCTTTGATGGAGACTGAAATAGCTAAAGATTCATTTTCTGATCCTCTCTAGCATACTTGAAGGAAAAAAAAAGAGAAATATGCCACATAACATTTCAGTTAATACTGAACCACATATACAATGGTGGCTGTACCACACAGCCCATCTTTATTGAAGATCCTTGTTGTAAAGATGAAGGTGAGCCACACACTCAACTTCCAGCAGTCTAACAAATCCTGTGGCATTTCTGTCCCTGTTATGTTTACATGTGAGGTGTCCCCCAAAAGCTCTCAGTGTGAACACATTCAAAGGTGAAATGATTGGGTTATGAGAGCCTTAACCTAATCCGTGTGTTAATCCACTAGTAGGGATTCACTGGATGGTAACTGTTGGCAGGTAGGCTGTGGCTGGAGGAGGTGCATCAGTGGTGTGTAGTGGGCTATACCATCTATGTTTGTTTTAGTACACTCAACAATATTTGCAAAACAAGGCAATTGCTTAAGGACTCATTTGTCAGAACATATCCCCATCATTAAAAGACACTCAACTATAATGATTTCTGTTTAGAAATATAACTGGCAACCTCCAATGATGAGATTAATCATAGCAACTAGCCAAAATAATTAAATTGTGTAAAGAAAAAAATTTTTAATATCTTTATCTAATAATGCATTTCAAGGTGGAGCTATAAATAGGATGTTGGGAATGACAGATATGAGATTCCCAAAGGCTTGGGAGAGAAAAACTGACAGCGGCATCAACAGAAATGACACAGAAGAAAAATAATAATCAATAAGCCAATATGATGGAATGAGATTCAAAAAGCAGATAATATCACAATTGTTTGTAAAATGTGTATTTGATAAGAAGATAAAGGAAAACAATGATGGAAAATTACAAGTAATGAGAGACCAAAGGACAGGACTTAACAAGAGGCAAAATGTGAGCAATCATGTGTGGACAATTTTGAGCAAATGTTTTAAACTTTGATGACGTATATCATGAAACCTAGAGGGTGACCAGATAACCAAACATTTTAATGAATCAGGGCAAAAGTTCATATGCAATAGAAAAGCAGAACAATCATTTTTCTGAAACCAAACAATAAACAGAAAGAATGATGTCATTAATTATAGAACAAGTTATGCACCCTAGATAAATTATAGCAAAAGGAGGAGGAGGAGGAGAAAGAAATCAAAGCTATTGAGGTAGCACTAGACTTTAAATTAACAAAGCAGATCATGGCCTTAAATTGTTTGCTTATTAAAGTATAAGTTAACTTTTCTGAATTTTATTTTTTTAAGTGTGTAATATGGAATGAATAAAGTCTATATCACTTGCAACTCAGTTTCTTTTAGGAAGAGGATATCTGTAAGCTGTGAAATGCCCTATCAATGTGAGTGGTCTCTCAACTGAAGACCAGGAAGAGCTTTAGGAGTTACCAGCACTGAAAACCTTCAATACACCCAGAGCACAGAATAGCCTTCCCAGTCTTTGTACTCTGTTGACCTAGATGTGAATGTCAAGTTTCCTTTGAATTCCTTTGTCCAAGACCATCAGGAAACCATGCCACCTTTATTGAAGATCTTTGTTGTAAAGATGAAGGTGAGCCACACACTCAACTTCCAGCAGTCTAACAAATCCTGTGGCACTTCTGTCCTTGTTATGTTTACATATGAGGTGTCCCCCAAAAGCTCTCAGTGTGAACATATTCAAAGGTGAAATGATTGGGTTCTGAGAGACTTCACCTAATCAGTGTGTTAGTCCACTAGTAGGGATTAACTGGGTGGTAACTGTAGGCAGGTAGGCTGTGGCTGGAGGAGGCGGATCAGCGGGGGTATGCCTTTGGGGTATATATATTTTGTCCCTAGTGAGGAATGCACTCTCTGTTTCCTGTTTGTCATTTCCTGAGCTGCTTTCCTCTGCCCCACCCTATCACCACAATGAAACTGCCCTCTATGAAGACCTCTGAAATCACTAGACCCCAATAAACTTTGACTCCTCTAATGATTCTTGTCAGATTTGGGTCATTGCAGTGAAAAAGCTGACTAAAGCAATCCCCTAATGCCGTATCACTCTTCACAGCTGAACTTTCCCTCTTCTACACCCATCCTCACGGGCTCTTTTCTTTTCTCTCTTCCCTTCCTCCTTTCTCTGTGCCACATGGAACAATCTGCTCTCTCAGTTACTCCCCACCCCCAATTATAAACAGAATTCCTTCAAGATGCCCAGGGACACCATGCCCTTTCAATTAATAGGATCCATTCTCTTTGGAAAGTACTTGGCACAATGGAGCAAAAAAATAATAGCCAATAAAAAAAAATGTTAAAAAAAACTTTTACACACAAAAAAAGGGACTAGGAGAAATTTTGACTACTTTACTGGAACATTATGCAAATCACATCTGTTCGTTGAACAAACAATTTTTGGTGTCTGAAGAAGGAATGAAGAAAGCTAAGAAACACACAAAAGCATCAGAGGGAGGGTGTCATAGATGCTCACAGGGGGAGACTTGGCCACTTGAAATACAGATCCCTGAATCTATGAACCTCAAGAAATTTCCCCTGCGAGTACATAATCTTGTGCAGAAGAAAGACTATGGAGGTGAACACTAAATGAATGATACATAAGTGAAATAACGAAACTTCTCAAGACAAAATTAAAAGAGGAATCAGAGATCAGTACCCAACTATTTGCTAAAGAAGTGTGGAATCACTAACAGCCACAAGTTAAAAGTAAGAAGACATCATTACAGGCTTAAATCATCCAGGAAGCTTCATGGAAAATGTAGGCCTTCATCATGCATGAAGAAGCCATGGGCAAAAATCAGGGAACAGCATTTCAGCCAGTAAGCACAGTGTGAAAAGGGAAGCCCAGGCCCAAGAAAGAGAGACAAGAGGGTGTAATGCAGACTTCACTTGTGGAGGTGAGAGAATGAGGACTAAAGCCGAGCCTGGATAACTTTGATTGTCAAGATAGAACCAACTCAGCAGGAATTCAATGACATGATGGTGGTGGGCCATAGGAAGGTTAGTTGAACAGAGGGATACAGGATGGATTTGGGCAGTGACCTGTAGGAAGGTAGGGATTAAGAGTCAGGAGGAATTGTAATGCTTAAAATGATAAGGCCTCTGGTCCAACCAAGTGATGGCAGAGGAAGCAGAAAGGTTAAGTGCAAATCTGCAAGATTCGGCAATTGATTCAACTTGAAGTTGGGGAGATAAGAAAGGTAAATAAGGTGTCAGTTATTATCCTGCAGTGAAAAACGAAATATAACAATTAGGAATGTGAATAGAGAACCAACCCTCAGGTGAGAAAATCTTTGCTAGCCATTCTTCTGACAGAGTATATGATATCTAGAATATATAAAGAGCTCAAAAAAATTTCCCCCCTCCAAATCAAATAACCCAATTAATAAATGGGCAAATGAACTAAATAGACACTTCTCAAAAGAAGAAAAACATATGGTCATGAAATATAAGAAAAAAATGTTCAGAATCATTAGCAATTATGGAAATGCAAATCAAAACTACACTGGGATTTCATCTTACCCCAGTCAGAATAACAGCCATCAATATACAAGTAATAATAAATGCTAGAGAGAATATGGACTAAAAGGAACACTTTTTACACTGTTAGTAACATGGCAAATTAGCACAACTGCTATGGAAATCAGTAGGGAGGCTCCTCAAAAGACTAGGAATGGAATCATTGTATGACCCAGTTGTACCACTTCTCAGTATTTACCCTGAAGAATTAAAGGCATCTTACTACAGTGATACAAGTATACCCATGTTTATAGCAGCCCAATGCACAATAACCAACTATGTAACAAGCCAAAGTGTCCATCAATAGATGAGTGGATAAAGAAAATATGGTATACATATACAATAGAGTTTTATTTGGCCATAAAGAAAAAGAAATTATGACATTTGTAGGAAAATAAATGGAATTAGACACCATCATGTTAAGCAAAATAAGTTGTATGTTTTCTATCATATGAAGAAGCTAGAGAGGAAAATGGAAAACAAAGTGGAGGTAGATCTCCTAAAAATCAAAGGGAGATCAGTAGAGAAAAGGGACCAAGGGGTGAGAGAAATGTGGGGTAGAATGCTGGGGAGTGGCATTGGCCAAATTACATTGTGTGAATGTACGAATATGTAACAACAAATCCCATCAGTATGTACAACTGTAATGCACCAATAAAAAGTGAGGAAAATTGAAATATTACCACCTCCTGATTGGAAAAGGAGATGTAAGAGACGGAGTTGGTAAACAAAGTTGACAGGTGAAGTGCAGCTTGTGTGCCAAAATGCACAACCCAGAGTTTGAAAAGTATGAAAGAAAAGTCAGGCAACATCAGAAAATCATCAGAGCTAATGATCAGAGCATGTCTTTCCAGCCTCTCCCTTCTCAAATGAACCATCCCAGCTAGGGATTTTCTGCTGGAAGTTTCCATTTGTATCTGGAATGCCCCTCACAGCCCATGAAAGAGCCTCCTTGGAAACCTCAGTTGGTACTGGCAAAGCCCAGGTGGCCTCTGGCTCAGGGGCACAGTAGAGTCTAGCATCCTGGGGGACATGCTAAAGTACAGGTGCCTTCATTTCCTGCTGAGTACAGCTCCTTGGGCAGCTTCTCCACATGGATATGTCAAAAGCCTTGCAAACAGTCAGCCAAAAAGAGCAAGAAGAGATAGGGTAGCTCACCTGACAGGTGGAGGTGCTGAAGCCCTGTGTGTACCAAGCCTAAGACATCACACCTGTGGGGGTAAATGAGGCCGACTCCTACCAAGTCCTTGTGTTAACCAGTTGTTGCTTTTTTCCTTCTGAAAGGGACTCAGGTCCTCTGAAGCATTTTAGTGAAACTTTTGGGGCTGTTGACCAGTTTAATACTTCAAAAGCGCTTGGCTCTAGGCCAAGGGCCTTCTAGAACACTGTATTGTTGATTCCATATCTAGAAAAGTCGTGTCTATGCCTGTCTCTTTCCAACAGAAACAGAGAAGTACAGCTTGGTCAGTTCGGTCCTGCTGACCTGAAAACATGACATCCTGTCTGGCAGTCACTCTGGGGTATAAGCAGCATGGACAATGTTCCGACTACTTCAAACATGAATTTTTTAATGAGCCAAAAAAATAAAATAATAAAATCTAAATTTGTAAATAAACCTAATCCGTTCCCAAAATGTTTCTAGTCTCTAATGAAAATAGCTACTGTTTAATGGAGCATTTTATGGTTGTATTAATCAGTAAAGCATGTCATTTCATAAAACTGCTTTTTAACTAACCACTGAATGTCTCACACTTTATAATAATTTTAAACTAATCATGTTTACTAAACTGATCAGGCTTTCCCCTCCTCTCTTTAGGTTTTGATTTAATGTTCTGTGGGAGAACAGAGCACAGTCTTGAAAGTTTGTCTTTTGGGGAGGAAATGAAGTTAAGGGGGGAAAGTATTCGGAGGGCAGAGATAAATTATAATAACAAAACTTGCAAAAGAATCTAAAGAAAGTCACTGGCAAGATCACCTGCTGGTTTGTACACCTATGAAAACAAACCATTGGTTTTAGAACAAAAATAGCATCTTAAGTAAATGATAAGACCACATAAACTGGGCCTTCCAGGTATCAGGATGGGCTCAGATACTCAGGAACTTGGCCTTCAAGTGTTATATCATTCAGGGAGAAAATCTTTGCCAGCTACTCTTACAACAAAAGGTTGATATCCAGGATATGCAAAGAACTTAAAAAAAAATTAACATCAAAAACAAACAAACAAATAACCTGGTCCATGAACTGCACAGACACTACTCAATAGAAGTACAAATGACCAATAATTATATGAAAAAAATGTTCAATATCTTTGGCCATTGGGCAAATGCAAATCAAAACTCCATTGAGATTCCATCTCACCCCAGTCAGAAAGGCTATCATCAGTAATACAAAGCCAAAAAATGTTGGCAAGATTGGCGGGGAAATGAATGCTTATACACTGTTGGTGGTAATGTAAATTAGTACAACCATTATGCAAAACATTATGGAGGTTCTTCAAAAATACTAAAAATAGAGCTACCATATGATCCAGGTGTTCCATTCCTTGGTAGATACCAGAAGGATTTAAAGTCAACATAATATAGAAATAACGACATACCCATGTTTACCTCAGCATAATTCACAATAACCAAGTTATGAAACCAGCCTAAGTGCCCATCAATGGATGAATAAATAAAGAACATGTGGTGTATATATACACAATGGAGTATTATTCAGCCTAAAGAAGAATGAAATCCTGTCATTTTTAGAAAAATAAATGGAACTGGAGATCATTTTATTAAGCAAAATAAGTCAAACTCAAAAAGACATGTGTCATTTTATATATATATGAAAGTAGAAAGGAGACTACTAGAGAAGAGGAAGGGACAGAGGGAGGAGTCAAGTAAAGTAAGGGAGGGTAATGAGGGCGTGGATGTGATCAAAGTATGTACAAATGTGCCCCAATGAAAGCCATTATTCTGTATAACTACTATGTACTAATAAAAAAAATTTTATATTATTCTACCAAGAGTGGTTGTGGAAATTAAAGACCCAACCTCACTTCAGTTCAAAGAGCACTTGCTCTTCAAGACTGAACTAGGAAACTGATGAAAAGAAAAAAAAATACCCGCTAGCATATTAACAAACAAGAACGAATTTACAAGTTGCTGCTTGTACTTGTGTTCTAATGATTTGATAGGGGAAGAATTTCATAACTATGCCTCACTGTTAAGAAGCTAAGTTTATATTTTAAGCCTCTGCCAATTTGCTAGTAACTAAGAAGGTAAGCATGAAGACAGATGTATAATTATGAAGTTTTATGTTATAATAGTGTAGTATTAAGTTACATGTAGTATATATTATAGTACCTATAAATTTAAGTATAAATAATTCTCAAGAGTTTTCTACTACTTGTTCCTTATAAACCATAATTGTGAATTAATTCCCCCCTTAGTTTATTAGAATTACTATCAATTAAAATTTATTAAGCAAACTTTTCTAAAGTCACTTCTAAGTCACTTCCTGATTGTAAAAAGAGCCCACTTGGAGGGTGAATTAACAGCTTTTTTTCTTTTATAACTAGGGTATAATTTAGTAACTGATGGTTGCACTGAATTTTTTACTCAAACTGAGCGAAAAGAAGTCACTCTGATATTTCAGAGAGCTGAAAAAACAGAAAAGACTTTCCATTTATATCAAGACTCTAGCACTATTTAGTTGAAACAGAACAATAAATAAAAATGCATGCCACAGGTGAATTTTAAATTTTTCAGTAGGTTGGAGGCATAGCTTATGCTTAGCATGTAAGAGGCCCTACATGCCTCAATTTCTATCACCAAAAACAAAAACAAAAGAATTTTTTTCCAGTAGTTACATTTTTAAAAATCGAAGAGGAAAAATTAAAATCAATTTCAAAAATTTATATATCCAAAATATTATCATTTCAGTTTTCAGTCAATTAGAAAATATTAACATGTTTTACACTCAAAATATGGTATGCATTTTACACTTGTAACATATCTCAATGTGAATGAGCCACACTTAAGGTTGTCAATAGCTACCATATTGCTATACTGATAGTTTGGTACCAGAATGTATATTAATTAGTTCTGGGTCAGTAATTTGCTCCCCAAAAAGGCATACAAATTACATTACTATTCCAATTATCAATTTGTTTTAAAATTTTTATTGTGGGGAAAACCAGAATAGATTGAAGGAGACTGATACGATTAAATATATTTTAAATCTATTATTTAATTACTTCTTCAGAACATACCCATATTTGGAAATACAACACAGTGTTAATGTTCTAAGTATGGAAATGATTAATTAGAGATGACATTTTCTGTCATATTCCTTTCATATAAAAATAGATGGACTACAATGCAAAATATCTGATCAGAAAGATATGTGTGCAATTTTCTTTCAAATTTCAATTGGAGGTTTCTAATGTAACTACAATTTAATGGTCAATAATTTCTAAGCTATAAATAATAGCAAGATTTTCAGATCCATGCCTTAACATACACCCTTGAGAAAAGTTAGATGCCATCATATCAACATAGAAACAACTAAAGATGATGATTAAAAATTTTTTAAAAAATTACATGAGTAAAGCAATCTTTGGAATAACACCTGTGCAAGATTGCCTCCATTCATATTTAATCGTATTAAAGCTTGAGATGGAAGGATTTGATTCCTATGCTTCTCCTTAGTAGAATCATGGTCTAATGGATTACAGAAGGGTAAGTTCCACTCACGCATGGTTTAAAAGCTCTTCACTTGAGACAATGACTTTGTGGGCTTTAGACTTCTTGGAAACAAAACCCAGTCTCTGTGAGGTTAAGTCAGATCTTTCAGATCTTCCTCCCCTTCCGTTGTCTCCTAGAGGAAATATTTCAGGGGAAGCTCTGAAAACTGTCCTGAAGCCCCTGTACATGTGACTACAGGTCTTAGGCTGTTTGTAGAAGGAGCAAAGAGTGCCTATGTCTCTTTGCATACTTGAGTACAGTGTGAATTCTTCTATTTCTGGAGACCCCTGAATCTAAAGGAAAAACTCCAATTGATGATGTAAAAACACAGTGATGCTTCAAGCATCAAATCAACAGGAAATGATTGGTCTGGGTTCCACAAAGGTCTGCAAACTTCTGAATTTCAAAGAACAAAATAATTCATTTGTAAGTGGCCCCAATGGGAATAGCTTATTTTATCATGCAAACCCAAGATTCAAATCCTACCTAAGTTCTTTACTAATTGTACAACTTTCAGTTTCAGCATGAGCTGACCCTCTGTGTTCCCACCCATATAGAAATGACATCTATGTCATAAAGAAGTTAGGAATATGAGATGTCATCTACAAAGTATTGCCTGACAAATTGTAGCAATAAATGGCAGCCGCTATTATGAATTAATTAATTAACCAATTAGCCTTAAAACGTTGTTTGTATTTCTTTACTGTGTTAGTCACCTTTCATCACCTATAACAAATATCTGAGGCAATCAACTTATAAAGAGAAATATTTGGACTTGGGTTATAGCTCAGTTGTAGAGCACTTGCCTAGCATGAAAAGGCATGAGTTTAATCCTTAACACCAAAAAAGAGAGAGAGAGAGAGAGAGAGAGAGAGAGAGAGAGAGAGAAAGGGTTTATTGGGTTCACACTTCTGGATATTCCAGTTCATGGTCAGTTGGCTCCAGTGCTTTTGAGCCTGTGGCGAAGCAACACATTGTTATGAAATAGGTACAGAGCAAAGCTTCTCACCTCATGGCCAGGAAACACAGGAGAGGAATAGGAAGAGGCTAGGGTTCCATAATTCCCTTCAAGGACATGCCCCCAATGACCTGAAGGTCTTCCATTAGACCCCGCCTCTTAAAGGTCTGACCCCTCCCCAAAGTACCATGGACAGGAGGCCACACTTCTAACACAAAACTTTTTAAGGGACACTTATCCAACCACAGAATATTCGGAGGGGGAGGGGGACAACCATTAAGGTTATTTACCAAAACAGAAAGCCAAACCAACCCAAATTATTCTGTCAGAACATTTGATTTTTTGGCACCTATACTTATAGGGTATCTCTTTGTTGTTAGTATTAAATAAGTGGACTGACCATCTAAGTTCTGGGCATTGAGATTCAATTCCCACACCTAGCCTATGCCATCTCAGATTATCTAATATCAGCATCTCAGATGAAGCCTAGGGAGAATGTATGTGAATATTTCTGGCCCTTTAGATACTTGGAAATAGGCTTTTGCTTACAGGGATTATTCGATAAAAAGAAAGTTTGCCTCTACCAAAGACAGATGGACTGGTGGACATCAGATTTCCAATCCACTAAGCCTGTACATTCCAGTAGAGGACAGCAGAGAAGGAATCTTGTTACCAGTACCTTGCCCTCTTTGAGATCCCTCCAGCTCAAATAACCACTGAAGCAAAAGTCACCAATTGGTTATGTGTTATAGGAATGGTTTGGGGGTGAGGGCTGGAGGGTATTGTTGAGATGCAACAGCAACTGGGGAGTTACATCACCTCTCTTTCTGTTTTCTTTGACTTGAAAAACATAGCAAGGGGTTTGTCTTCAGAAAGGCATACCATTGGTTGATGATTATGATTATGTATCCCCGTGGCAGAGGAGGTGAAACAGGCAGGGTGTGGTTAGGAAGAAGCACCTGATAAAGCAGTGCTTTTTCTATGTCAATTAATATTAGTAGATTAACAACGAGTCTGTGTCCACTATGGAGCAGGCCTTGTTCTACATGGTACAGGGAGATAGTTAAGACCATTCATGTAAAAGTCTTGCACTTTCAATTCTTGACTGTGTGACTTTGGACAAATTGCCTGACCTCTTGAAGCCTCACTTCTTAGAACTGTGAACTGGACATCAAAATAGAACAAACTATTATCATTGAGAAAAAATAGAAAATGTTTATCATAGTGCCTGACATGGAACTAACAAGCATTTTCAAGCTATTTTCTGACAATTGAAGAATTCAAACTAAATTTTTTGTGTGTGGAAAAAAAAGTGACAATAATACCTGCTATGGCTGAATTCCTGTTACTTGAGTCCATTAGGCAACATGTCCAAAGTCACACACCTGGCTAACTGCACAGACACAATTTGAAGACAAGAAGCAGTCACTTTACATCTGTGTAAGGTGCTACCTACACTGTGGGTGAAGCCATTGTCCTTGGGAGTGCTGAAACAGACTTTGGCTGGGGTGGAAGTTTCACTCCAAGAACCACTTCAACCACAATTCTGTATGACCTTAACTTTTCCACAGCAAGACCAAAGCTGTTGCACAGAAGGACATTAACAGAAACAAGCCTCAGTCACCATTTTACCCAGGTTGTAGGGCTATTTACCCTTTTGATAAGATGATTGAGAAAGTCTCTCCCTGGAGACTTTTTGGCCAAGAAGTCCTAATGTATTAATACAATCCTGTTCTCCTTTCTTTTTACACTGTGATTGTTATACAGAGTTATAGCTGTTTCTCTTTGAAGAAGAAAACATTATTAGTCTAGCAACAAAACCAAACTTATTCACCGAAGAAAGGTAAAAATTGTGGATAGAAAAATCTTCATAAAATCAGCCCTCATCACCACCTGATTAAAATCTTTGTCAAAGCTAAAATAATTCCCATGAAGAGAACAGGAAAATCTAGCTAAAGACCAGGTAAACCTACTCCTAAAAATTTATCATACTTACCTACTATTAGTGAATAGTTTTTAAGTAGGGCTCTAAGAAAAGGCAAGTTCTAGAATGTTCACCTGGTGCAGACCTGGAACACTGGGTGTGTGTTTCAGAAACTATGAGTCAGGTTATGAAAAGCAACAGTTTCTTCCTTGGCACTAAATAGGCAGCTCCTTAATGTCCAGAGGGGTTTCTTCCCTGACTAGCTCTAATGCTCAGTTCAGATCTGCATTGCATCCCGAGCCCTATATCAGTTTCTGTTGCTGCTATAACAAATCATCAAAAACTGGTGGCTTAAAACACCAGATTTATCATCTAACAGTCCTATAGGCTGGAAGTCTAAAATGAGCCAGAATAGGTTAAAATCAAAGAGTTGGCAGGGTCAGCCTTCTGGAGGCCCTAGGGGAGAGCCAGTTTCCCTCCCTTTTTAATTAAAGGCCATCTGCATCCCTTGAATACATTGGCCTCTGCTTCCTTCTGCTTCTGTTGCCATGTTTCCTTCTCTCTCTGACCCCCCTGCTTCCTTCCTACAAGAATTCTATGATTTCATGGGCCCACCCATATAATCCTGGATAATATCTCCATCTCAGAATTCTTAACTCTCAGACACATGCAAAGTCTCTTTGCAATGTAATGGGACAGATCCAAGTTCTAAATATTAAGATATGGACATCTCCGAGGCCAGCTAAACATAAGGCCTAAAGATGGGAGACCAACACTGGACTTAGAACAGAACTTCTGACTATCTATCCCCAGGCAGTGAGGGCCACTAGAAGTGCACCTGCACAGCTTTGGAGGGTTTGCCTGTTCACTAGTTCAAATTGATAGCTCTTCTTGGAAACACCATGAAACTTTGGGTTTATTCACTGACAACATAATACACAACTGAGAAAAAGCTTCTGCCTAACTTACTCACTTCTCTCCCCCACAAAAAAAAAAAAAAACTGAATAAGGGATATATGTATAAGAATAAACAGTGTCATAATTTCCAATGACCAAATTACTGAATTTATTTCTAGACTTAGGTATCATAGAATTTCATTGGGTTTTCCATTAGGACATTTTTTGGGGGGGGCTCTGACATTTTCAGAACCATGACGTTCGTTTCCATGGCTGTTTTTCAAGAGTCAATAAGAAAAAATAATAGAAAGTAATTGGAAAGTAAAACATATTTGAGGCCATAATATCTCAGTTAATGAGCAAGAGAGATTATATTGATTTTGTTTTATAAATAATATTAACCCTCAATAGTAATTAACACACAGAAAGATTGTTTAACTTACCTGATAAGACAGGTGCATACATTTAGGGTATTAATCTTTGAAAGGATATTAGTATCCAGGAAGTCATTGATCTGTTCACCAGAATTCATGTCAATGAAAACCATACTGGTTCTGCCCATGATACCACACGTGATATGTTAAATGACTTATCCTTCCTAGAATACTTATGATATAATAAAAGAGTTATAATAAAAAAGAAAAAAAGAACAAAATAGAAGCCACTATGGTCAGCATTTGCAAAACAAGTTCAAATATAACAATAAAATCATGTCCCACCAATCTATGGTTAACAATTTGAAATTTACCAAGAAAGATCCCTCTACAAAGATCATGTGTTATCCTGTAAATGTATCTTTTTATTATTCTAGAAGATATTATCTTTCACTAACTCTTAATCTTTCCAGTTTTTCCAAAGAATTCATGACTTGATTTCTTATGTTTGAGAATTGAACATTTTTGACAGAGAGGCAAAATATCCAACCAATTCTGAGCCATTTATTCATGAAACAACACTAGTCATTTGTGTTCTGGGATCCTCTGGGTAGGACATTTTAATGCTTTTCATTTTCCCAGCTACTGGTTAGCAATAGGTCAGAAGTGGAATTGATAAGGGTTTTAACACCATCTAAACAATTAAATTCAATTAAATCTTAAGGGCTCTTTCAAAATATAGTGAAACAATGCACATGAAGTTCAATATGTACTATCACATATTAGGCAAGACAAAGAAAACACTGCATGGATCAGAATATAGAATCATGCAAAGAAGATATATTGAAGCACATACTGTATGCTGGAAAATCGAGACAAACCTCTTAGTTGATATTAGAAATACAAATAATATCTATTTGGTTTCTAACTTTATAATCTATCCTTCAAAAATATTTTTTAGGTTGGATGTTTCATGTGATATGATGAAGTTAATCAAATATATGACACTATGTAAGCTTAGATAGATCATTCAGAGAGAGCTGATATATGATTTTTTTCATTTCCTTTTTATTTTATATATTGTCCATATATTTTTCAAAGAGTACAATTACTTTGATGAACATAAAAACAATTTCTAAGCAAATGGATATATGTGTGCATATATATGTATATGTGTATATATACATATATACAAAGATGTATGTGTGTGTGTGTGTGTGTGTGTGTGGCTACATCATAGATGGAAGAGGAGCAAAAATGAAGTAAATGCACTTATAAGAGATGCAGAAACGCAACACAATACAAACTAAGGCAAAAAAATAAAAGCCACAGAATAAAATTGAGTCATTAACAGAATAGGGTTTAATTTTTTTTCCCCTGAGGTTTCTTGATTTTTGTTGTAGAAGAAACATACTACTTCCAACATAGTTTGACAATGGGAACTCTATATTGACCCAGTTCACACATTCATGGCAGTAATACATATTTATAAGCTGCAGTTTTGGAATAAAAAATAAAAAGAAAAGATGCACATACAGTAAAGTGTATTGGGATGGAGCAAAGCCAGCTAATGCCACCACCCTCAGGTTTCCTGTCTAAATGTGATGTCTTCTCATGGTAGTTAACCACTATTGATTGACAAGACCAGTGAATATTTGCTGACTGTATCTTGACAAATTATCTCATTCACTATTTGCTAAATCAATGGATAATATCCCAGTGCCTAAATATCATAAAATTAAATGATCTGTGGAGATTTAACATTAAGATTTGTACAGTTTCTCCCTCCCAACCTTAAAAAATATGATTGTTTTTATTATCAGTGGCTCCAAGCTACCTTAGAAGGAACTGAACTGATATAATGAAGGAAGTGATTTATTTTTGCTGACAGCTTTCTTATATTTCATAGTCATGTGACCAAGGCGACCAAGGTATCTTTGATCTTTATTGTATCTCCTCTTTGAAACTTCACATGGAATTGCTTTCCTCTTGGGTTTCATTGTGTCCTTATAATCAAACAAGTAGCCTAACTATGTAACTTAAACTTATTATAAGAATATATAGAATATAGGCAAGATACTGACACTAAGCAGTTAAAGAACTATGGTGATGTAAAACTAGCAGAGCATTTAGAAAAAATTTTCATCTACTGGAGGCATGCTTGTTTATTAATGCTTGATGAAAAAAATGAATGAATGAAGTACCAAAATGTGACACAGAAAATGGGTATTTTGTGCAATAAATTAGAGGGAGAGATATAGAAATAGAATAATGGAAAGTGAGATTATGGGCAGGATTTTGAAAGGCAAGAAATCATGCTAGGTAACAAGGAAACAAGGAGTGAAATGAGCCAACACAGAAAGACAGATACTGCATGATTTCCCTCCATATATACAATCTAAAACCGTGACTCTCATAGAGGTTGAGAGTTGAATAGTAGTTACCAGAGACTGGGAGGAAAAATTAGGAGAGGTTCATTGATGGGTACAATGTAAGGAGAAATAAGTTCTGGTGTTCTATAGCATAGTAGGGTGAGAGGATTTTGAATGTACTCAGCAGAAAGAAATTATAGAAGTTTAAGTTGCTGGATATGTCAATTACCCTAAGGTGATTACTAGCTACATATGCATATAGATCATATTCATATGCATGTTATTGAAAACATCATATTGTACTGCAGAAATATTATGTGTTCTATCAAAATAGGATAAAATAAATTTTTAAAAATACAAAAATGGAAGTAAAATAGAACAAGGAGCCAAACTGAGACAAGGGGAGCCATTCTGTCTTTGACAACTCTTGAGAGGACTTCCTGGGGCAGGGGGCTATGCTGGACAACAGGCAGGTGAACTCGATGTAGCAAGCTAGTTCTGCTTTGAAGATGATCTAGAGTGGTAAGAGGGACTTTGGACTTGAGGAGTAAGCAATTGAGAAACTTCTGGAAGATCTTGAGCAAGAAAGTATGATGCTAGAGGTGGCATTGTTTGAGACAGTAGATTGAACTGGAACCAGGAAAGATGGGAGAAAGAGGAGAATGAGAAGTCTTCTAGGGCTGAGATGAAGAGAACATGGCCCAGGATGGTTTCTGTGCTACCTAAGATAGGCCTTTATGGCATCCCCAGCAGGGACTTCAGAGAAAGAGTGAGCTGAGTTAGTTACTGGTTTAAATAAAGGGAATAAGGCAAACACAAGAGGGAAAATTCTTCCAGTTTTCAAATATGATTTCCCAAGACAGTTAAAAATCCATTAAACTGAATGAAGAAGTTGGAGAAAAACCACACAACCCAATCGTAAGCACAGAATACCAGCAAAATGAAGACACCAACATCATACAAAATAGTTGAATCTTTTAGGCAAAAAAAAATCTTCCAAGTAGTTATGTTGGGAACATTATAACTTAGATTTTATTATACTTTTAAAATTGTATAGGATAGGTTGAGATAAAGGGTCATACAATTTTTTTTTTCCATTTTGTAGCATATGGTAGACCCAGGAGGAGCAAGAATGGCAGAAGTGAACTGGTTTGAGATGTATTAAATTTGGAATGGGAATATAAATATCTGATTAGCTCCAAGAGGCCATTATAACACAGTCTTGGAGTTCCTCAAAGTCAAAGATGAGAATGTAAGAAAGACTTGACAAATTTCATTTTGACAGAAGATAACTCCAGCATACAAAGTAATTAACAATTTTTATTCTTCATATTCCATTTTTGTCCTTGACAGTATCTTTGTGTGTGTCATGTGACTACAATTATATATGGAATTTTGCATTCTGTTTTTTTTTATTATGTCCTCACAAGCAAGTTCCCCCAAACTCTAAAATCTTTGAAAAAATATTTTTATAGTTACATAATATTCCATTGAGTTGTAGCATCACAACACATGATTTACTTGAACTCTTTCCAATAGTACTCCATCATGTATTATGCTACAGTAAACATCTTCATATACCATTTTTTTGTTAAATTACCTCACTTAAGATAAACCCTCAGGATACCAAATCAAACTATTTGAACAATCTTTAACTCTTCAATTCCATGTTATATTTATTTTTGTTTTGGTCAGTTCACAAAAGTTATCTGGACATCATGAAAATTTCAAAATTTTAGAACTACAAAGGAGAGAAAAAGAAAATTCCCCAAGATCTAGACTCCCAAAAGGAATCACTGTCAACAATTTGTACTTATCTCCTAAATCACTTTTTCTTTTCAATACGTGTACTGACATCTTATTAACAATTTATATGAAACTTTTATCATGTTCTTTTCACATGTAAATCCTTTATTCTACTTAATGGAGTCATAAGATGTCTTTGTATGGTTAGATCATGATTTATTTATTCAGGGAAATGGATAAATAAATCTAGGAAAATATATCTGATCAATTGTAATTTTTTGACATTAGAAAAAATGCTACAATAAATTTACATGTGCATGCATACACGTGTTCATGTGTATAATTGTACTCTATAAGTATTTAAATGGAATTCATTGATGTTTTAAAATTGTACTCAATAACAGATTGTTTAGTAGAAAAAGCCAGTCACAAAAGACCAAATTTTTTCTAATTCCATTTATATGAAATGTCCAGAATTGGCAAATCCATAGTGATAGAAAATTGATTAAGGCTGAGGCAGGGGTGGTGAGAGGAGTGACTCCTTTTGAGTACAGTGTTTCTTCTTTGAGTGACAGCTGCACAACTATTTGCATATACTTAAAATCATCAAGAAGTAAAACAAAATAATATAAAAATAAAATAAATCATATTGTTTTTCAAAAACAGTTTCCAAAGCTGCACTGAACACTCTTTTCACCTTACTGTAAGGTAGTCTGGTCCCTTCCACTAGGATGATACTACTTCTGACCTTTTCAAGGGTAGATTTTTTTTTTTACCTCTGGTACCCCTCATACCATGGGAACTGAAGGATTCTTCTTGCCCTTCATTTCTATTTTTTATTTCTTTCTCCCTCTGTTACAAAAACAAAGCAAACCAAACCAAATAGCAAATGTGACTTTGAGCTTCACATAATGCAGACCACATACCCCATTCCCAATGGTAGCCACTCCCAATCTGATTCTTCATGATGGTCCTTCCAGGTAGATGATCCTTTTCCAGTTGCATGGTCTCCACTTTCTTGATCTTCTCTCTTCCAATGACCTTTCCTTGACCTCACCATATCAGTAACTGTAGTCATCCATGATCTCAAGTTCAAGCATTCATTCTCCAAGCAGGACCATCTCCCCTAATTACCTCTGGAACCACGATGCTCTTTCTCAGCTTCAAAGAAAAATCCCTTCTGACATCCATCTTTTTTTTTCCCAACGTATACTCCATGATTCCCAGAATTCTGAGCCATCGAGTTATCCCTCTACCTATTTGTCCTTCTGCATCATCCCCCATTCCCTCTGGGGGGAAAAAAAAGTCTGCTTAAGTACAATCCATTGCCAGTGTTCTACTTGTACTTGTGCAGTTGAATGTGACTAGAGAAATTCACAAAATGATGATGACAGATCTCACATTGAATGTATGACCACAAACCTCCAGAGGCCTTTACTGCCACTAGGCCACCCCTTAAATGTCCCTCACCCATCCACTATCCTTTCTGTTAGGTGACAATTTCATTCCTTCTACTCTCAGCCAGCCTCCAATGGCTCCTTTCCCTTCCTAGGATTGAGATGAAGATCTTGTTTCCTATTGAAATGGCAAAACAGAGGAGCTAAGAAAAGAAGTTTCTCATGCACCTGCCACCCTATCTACACAGCCACCAGGACAGCTTGCTATGAGCTCCACTTCCCCTCACAGTCTAGATGAATCACCTGTTCCATCTGCACTACCCAGGCCCCCTCCCAGCCCTTCTCACCTACTCAAGGGGTGCTGTTTCAGCAAATCCCCTCTTTTTATCACAACTTCACTATTGGATCATGGCCTTTAGTTCTTCCATATTTGGAAGTTCGTTGCTGTTCTTTTTTAAGAAAAAAATAAATTTTTTTTAAATTTAACTTTTTAAATTTAATTTCCTTTCTAGCTACCAGCTCTTTATTCTTCTCATTTAGAACAAAACTTCTCAAGTTTTCTGTGCCGCGTCTTAAATCCCTCTCTTCCCATTATACTTTCAATCACACTTATCAAGCCATTGCCATCACTGAAATGGCGTTTTCAAAGTCTTCACAGAGCCAAACAATAGTCAATTCAGTCTTCATATTACTTGCTTTTGGTAGCATTGAACCACAATGTCCCATTCCTACCCCTGTCCATTTTCTTCTCAGTCTCGTACTGTATCTTCCTACTGTCTCAATATTGGAGATCCCAAAGGCCCTCTTTGGACATCCTTATTTCTTCGTATATACTCATTCTTTTGGTGGTCTTATCAAATCTTCCAGCTTTCAACACTAGCTATACATTTGTGTCCTCTAAACATCTGGCTGGACTTCTACCTAGAGAGTCCCCTTCCTCCCCGTCCTTCATCCCCACAGCCCCAGTTACCTTTATGTTCCTGCCACAAACCAGGCACACCTCTGCCCCAGGGCCCTTGCACATGTGGGCTCCATCACCTGGAACTCCTCCCCCAGATGTTTATAGCCTTTCTCTTTACTTCAAATTTTTGCTGAAATGTCACATTCTCAATGAGTTCTTCCTTGACATCTTACTTGGAATTATAACACCACCTGTCTCACATCTTGGTATATCTTTCACATGTCATAACTTTCTCTATATCACATGCCACATAAATTCCTATTATTAAATTGTTCATTCATACTCTATCCTTCATCTCACTCCACTGAAACATAAGCTAAATGGCAACGGGGATTTTTGTGTATTCACTGATTTATCTCCAGTGTCTTAAATAGTCTCCTATTCTCAATAATTATATGTTGAATAAATGAATGCCAGGGACATCATGTAAATGTGCCTTTTTCATTAGAACATTGACAGGTCAGAGTATTCCAATTTAAAAAAATGTTTTATTTAGTTGATTCTAAGAGACCTCAAGTTTCCTAATTTGCATTCATTTAAAAACTATCAATTGCTTAGTAAAATTTCTGTCTGTTTATTATGCCTATTTAGGGCTCATATTTTGTTTGCCATGATCTCAACCTAAAATAGTACATGTATAATGAAAAGTCCTGGTGATTTGAAGATTTAGAATGCTGCACAGAATGCACTGTTATTAGTAACTACAGCCAGCATAAAACTTTCTCATATCTTGAAATTAAAGTATGATTTCAATGATCTCACTAAAGGGAACACTGCTTTTATTCCTTGGATGTGCCTTAAAAAGTAAAGTGCAGAATATTAACATCAGTCAAAAATTCAAGGATTCTACCATGAAAATAAAGAGGTGGGAAGATCTTTACTTTCCAATGCATATTGAGCACCTAAATGTGGCTGGTTCTTACTGAGAGCTTCAGTCAATGTAAAACACAGACCAGATTTTAAAGACAGCATAGAAAAGAAAGGAATATATAATTATGTATGTATGTGCTTATATTGGTTATGTGTTGTGATCATGATTGGGATATGCTTGGTTAAATAAATTGACTTTGACTGTTTTATGTTTTTACTCATTAATGCATAGATTATTTTAAATCACATATTTAAACAATACTAGTTTAGCTGATAAAAGACTAGATAGACAGAAAATTGTGATGTGTGGCACTAGATTGAATCCTGGCTTAAGAAATAGCAAAGAATTATTTCAAAATATTCTTCGGGCTGGGGTTGTGGCTCAGTGGTAGAGCACTTGCCTAGCATGTGTGAGGCACTGGGTTCGATCCTCTGCACTGCATATAAATAAATAAAATAAAGGTCAATTGACAACTAAAAAATATATTAAAAAATATTCTTGAACCAATTGGAGAAATTTTAATATGGGTAAGGCATGAGAAATTATGGAATTATTGTTAATTTTCTTAGTTTGATAATAATATTTTAGTTTTATAGGAGATTGTTCTTAAGACAAACATGTTAAAGGAAATAAAGGTAAAGTGTGGCTAAATTTATTTTCAAATATGTGTCAATATATGTTTACAATTTAATATTTTATAATAATAATATTATGTTTAAATATTTGATTTATTTGTCACAGAATATATGCATATAATCATTTTTATGTTTATATAGTTACACATTGATACATTTACATGTATCTCTATATACATATCTGTATATATACATATATAGCAAAATACTAACAATTATTGAATCTAGACTTAAGTTAAATTGTTTTTCCTTATCCCATGCTTTCAACAATAATTTTCTATTTTAGAAATTTTCATAACAAAAAGGTTGCAGGAAAATGTATGGCCTCCCCGCAATCTGTTAGATTAAATTCAAATGTCACAATTGTATCACAGTGACATCCTCTTAGAAGACAGCCCATATAAAATAGTCACTCATGGTCACTATATAAATTGTGTGTGTGTGTATGTATGTGTGTGTGTGTGGTACTAGGAATGAAACCGGAGGTCCTGTACAACTGAGATACATCCCCAGCCCTTTATATTTTTTACTTTGAGAGAGGGTCTTACTAAATTGCCCAGGCTGGTCTAGAACTTGTGATCCTCCTGTGTCACTGGGCTTGCAGGTAGACACCATGGTTCTCAGATATAAATAGCTATTTTTAAACAATGTATAAATTTCATATAAGCTTATGAACTAATTTATCTCTGAATAAACACAGAACACAGCCTGTCCAAAAAGATGTTTAGAAAGACACAGAAAAGGCTTTAAGATATTCTTCTTCTGCTTGAGAAGCTAAATGGTTTGGAGTATTTTTATTCTTCTACACACCAGCATGCTTTTCCTGAAGAATTGATTTTAACTACAAGTCTATTGCCTCTTTCATTGTTAAAATTGCATTTTTTTTTCAAATGTCTCCCAGGTTCAGGTACTATCCCTTTTGTGTGATTCTTCTCAGTTGTCAACACACTGTGTTTTATACATGTATCCATACTGGGGAAAAAAAAGCCATGGTTACAAATTAATATGATAGGACCTGAGCACAGGAGCAGGGTAAGAAAAAGTGTTTTAAAAATCCAAGAGAATGCAAGAGAAATGTACCTAGAAGGGTTTTCTCTATGAGACAGATACTTCACTTCCAGAAACCTCCTACTCAACACCAGCAGAGATCTGGTCCCCTTTGCTCTTGGGCCAGAACTTTTTGCTTTTTGGGTTTTTTTGTTTTGTTTTGTTTTCAGATTTTTATCTCCAATCTAGTTCAGTGAATGACTCTTGATGATTGCTATATGAGAAAAAAAATGTGAATTTTCAGTGAATAAAGTCTTTGGAGAGCTAGAAAGACATTAACACATTTACAGGTGAGAAAACTTCTCACCTGTAACTTGCATTTCCTGGGCAGCGGTGAAGCTGGAGCTGAGACATGGGCTTTGGATTCTGTCCAGAGGCCTCCGCCTGCTATCTTTTCCACAACAGTTTTCAGGAAATCAGCTGAGAGAGAATTTTGTGCACATTCGGGAGGAGGCTGATCCATACCCAGGAGAGGTCTATGAATTTAGAGAACTCTAATGGAATCTCAGTTGACATCAAAAGTTTTGAACTGGGATTCTGGTGTAAGTCTCACTGATCTCTGAACATTTACCTACTCCCTTGGCCCATGGGTCAGACACTACAGTGGCCCTGCAGCCACTGTGCCAGAACACTACAACAACATCTCCAAACTTCACAGTCCAGAAGCAGAAAAAAGATCAAGAAAATAGGAAAAGGAGGACATGACAGTGGGGACTCATCTGCCCATAGGATGATTCTGGTGATTCCTTTCTCCCTTTCTCAGACCTAAAAATATCTTCCGTTTCTTACCCTCCATGTTCCATTTCTTATTTTTGCTGCCTTTTGAAATTTTATTTGCCTCTGGAAAAGGTAAAACCATGAAGACACTTAAAAATATCAGTGGTTGCAGGGAATTGGGGGGAGAGGAGAATAAATAGGCAGAGCAGAGAGGACTTTCAGGGCATTGAAATTCTTTTTAAGGTCTGATACCATAATGGTGGGTATATGTCTGTGGACATTTGTCCAAACCCATTGTTTTAGTCAGTTTTTTTTTTCACTTCTGTGACCCAAAGACCTGACAAGAGCAACGTAAAGGAAGAAAAAAGTTTATTTGGGGGCTCATGGTTTCAGAGATCTCACACCATAAATCACTGACTCCTTTCCTCAGAGCCCAATCATTTCACCTCTAAGTTTTCTTCTATTGTCTCACAAATGAGCTTCTGGCGGACACAACCCATCTAAACCATAACATGTCACCCCTGGCCCCTAAAAGCTCATGCTCATCTTCACAATGCAAAAGTATATTTAGTCCATTTCCAAGAGTCCTCATAGTCTTAACAGTTACAGGACTGCCCAAAAGTTGAAGTCCAAAGTCTCCATTGAGACTTAAGGCAAAATCTCAGTGTGAGGCCTGGTTAAAAATCAAAAGCAAACTATAGATTCAGTATGTAAAAGCACATAGTAAACATTTCTACTCCAAAATGGAGAATTTGGAGCACAGAAAGAAGGGATGAGGACAAAGCAAGATTGAAATCCAGCTGGGCAAACAGTCTTATAGCTCCGTGTCCCACATCTGGGCTACATGGCATGGTGATGGTCTCTCCGAAGGGCTTGTGTAGCTCCACTCCTCTGGCTTTGTTGGTTGTAGCCCACATAGTCTCTCTCTTGGCTGGTCTGTGCTCAATACCTGTAGATTTCCTCAGCAGTTATTCCTCATTCGTTACTGGCTTTTCTTAATCTTGGGGGTCCCCACTGAGACTTCAGATTTCTTTTCAAGGGCAGCCACAGGGACTCCAACCCTGCTGCACTTTGTGTGGCCTCCCAGGCCTTCCTTTGAACTCTTGGTGGAAACCTCCATAACCCCCTAACTCAAGCATCCTGCATTCCTGCAAAGCCAGCATCATGTGGCTCAAACCAAGTTCAGGCATCATCTTGAGCAGCAGCCAAGTCTCCCAAGACTGGGACTGCAGCCGCCTCTAAGTGGCTGGGCAGCCAACTATGGTGAAACAACTCCTTAGGTCTTCCTGTGCAATCAGGGTGCTCTTATGGTCTCTTATAAAAGGATTTTTTACTTTTATATCCTTGAGCCTGAGATGGGTATGGTCTTACCATTTCCTAAGTTGCCCTCAAGCCATCTTTTGTACTGTTTCTGGGTGAAGTATTTGGCAGCATATCTTTAGTGGCTATGATATCTTTAACAACCACAATTCCCTTAGCCCCAGTTTTACTCACATTTTTCTGGCCAAACTGCAAGTTTTTCAAATCTTTTTTGCTGTGCTTTCTTCTCCTGATGGTCACAATAAATTTGACTAAAAGCCTCTAGCAATATCCATGCCACTACCTGAGGCTGCATTGTCTTGAAATATCTGCTGTAAGATTAATTAGTTCACCATCTTTAAATTCAGCCTCATAGAAAATCTCAGGACATGGGCAAAATATAGACAACTTCTTAACTAGAGTGTAACATGAATGACCTCTATTCCAATTTCCAAAAGAGTCCTCTTTTTTTCTCTGAAACCTCATGAACCCCATCTTTACTGTCCACAGTCCTATTAGCATTCTGGGTTTCTGAGCTTCCATCAGAATTGCTCATTAAGCTCCACTTATAACATTCCAAAGTTTTTCCAGTTTTGAATTTCTAAACTGTCCAGAATTCCTCCCACAAACTCCAAAAAACTCCAAAGGCTTCTGAACCACATGGTCAGTTTAGTCATGGCAATGTCCCCATTTCTTAGCACCAATTTCTATTTTGGTCAGCTTTTTCACTGCTGTGACCAAAAGACCTGACAAGAACAATGTAGAAGAGAAACAGTTATTTGGGGTTCACACTTTTAGAAGTCTCAGTCCATAAACTGCCAACTCCATTCCTCAGGGCCAGAGTTGAGGCAGAACATCATATTAGAAGTGTATAATGAAGGAAAGAAGCTCAAGATTTAGCAGAGAAAGAGACTCCCCTCACACAGACACAATGTGTTGTTTGTCAACCACTGCATTATGTTTTGTGGCAGATCTTCTTATGTTGGGATTCGGACAAGCCCTCAAGGGGTAGATTCTGAGACTCAGCAGATGCTCAGTGGGAAAATAATCATTTCCAGTGAATGAATGAATTGCCCTAGACATGGCCATCTCCTCTGATTCCAATCCTCATATACTCTCCAAAGCTGTGCGTGGCTACCCCTTCCAATAACCATAGACCACACTTCAAGTGGGTTATCTTGTGAATCTGAACCACACAGAAGTCTACATAATGTGATTGTGCTCACACCCAGCAACCTTGTTCACATGGATCCCTCTCTGAATCCACTAAATTCATTGCTTTTCAGGCCCTTGAACCCCATTCCTTTGGTGCTTTATATAAAAGGAGAAAGGAGAGAGGGGTCAAATTCTTCTTCACCTTTACAACTTTTAATGACTCTAGGTCAAACTTATATTCTCTTCTTTGTTTTTTCAGATTCCCATAGTTCTCCCAGAGACAGCAAATAAACTTATCACGCTCCCTCCCTTCCCAGGAGGTGGAGCAGAAGCTCCTATAAGGGGCCTCCTGACGGTCATACACTAGAACTCACAGTAGGACAAGATTCAAGGGCATCCAGGCTGTCTGAGAATCAAGAATCTTGAGGGAAGTCCCTCTGGGTTCTATGCAGCTACTGCACACACAGAGAGACAACAAATGTGATATTCAACTGTATTTTCTTAGCATGGTTTAAGGAGCCTTGGCTCCAGGCTGTCATGTACAGTTGCACATTATTTGCACTGAGCAAAGAAACAAGGCTGAAGTTTAATCTTGTACTTTGTAATTTGACAGTGGCATGTTTCCCTCCTTCTTCCATGCAGATAGGACTCATTTTTTAAATTCACACAAAACTGTCTTTTTACCTCTGCCTCAAACATTCTCTCATATATTTTTCTACCCACCACCCCAGTCAAGGCCCTCAACGAAAAGCCACACAGATGTTCTATGTGTCGCAGTCTCTCCCACACCTTCCACTGATCAGTCACCACAATGCAGAAGCACAGTGACAGAGTTAAGTATACATTACATTCCCCCCCACCCTTTGCTACCATGGAGTGAACCTAGGGGCCCTTAACCACTGAGTCATATTCCAAGACTTATTTATTTAAATTTTGAGATAGGATCTTACTAAGCTTCTTAGGACCTCACTAAGTGGCTGAGGCTGGCTTTAAACTTACTCTGAGACAGTCTTAGAACTTCAGGTATTCCTTGAACTATGGTGGGATCATGTCCCAGTAAAAACATCATAAGGTGAAAACATCATGCACTTAGCATATCTAATTAATCTACTACACATCCTAGCTTAGCATCATATCACACTTCCGGGATGCTGGTTGTTTCTCCTCCTGGTCATTAGTCTGGGAAAAGATCCAATGCAAAATTCACAGCCCATTTCTACTGAATGGTATTGGTTTCAGACCATTGTAGAGTTGAATTTGTAAATCTAGCATCTTAAGTCAGGATGTCTGTAGTTGAGAATACTCCCTGCATGACCAACTTCCCAACAGGGCCACTGACACAGCATACTGAGTGCTGTACCAGTGCTTCCTGAGTGGTTTTCAGGAAGCCATCCATGAGATACAGGAGGATCTTCTCTCAGCATGGAAGCCAGGGAGAGATAGGCCTGGCATTGGGAACTTTCTGTGGCTCTCCCACAGCAATAGATTGTCCAATGCATGTGACCTTTCCCTTTGCTCTTCTAGGAAAGTTCCTCATAGTAGCTCCAGAGATAGGCATAACCCATTAGGAACTGCACAGCCCACCTTTAACCTTTTTTTGGAGAAGAATAGTCTATAGAATCTCTTTGATGTTTCCAGATATAAATAAAACAGGCGCAGGCTCCATTTTGTCCAGAAGCTCAATCCATCTGATCAGCTTGCCCATCCTGCCCCCGCTTTTAAAACTACTTTTTGTGTTCTATGGGTTTTTTGCCATTTTATTTCATTTACAGCTTTTATTTCTCATTCAGCCCATTCCACAGAGGGGAACCCCATTCCCATTACCCATGTGGGACGTAGGTGAGAGCGGCTCTGACACCCAGTCATCTGAAGGAGCCCTACACACCCTTCTCTTCCCTTGCACACCTGATCCAGCAATTCTGCTTCCTGTAGAATTTAACCATTTGTCATCCTCCTTGGGAAAACCTTCCCTGCACTGTCTAAACAAGGCTCTTTAGGATCTGACATGCATGTCTGTGCAGCTGCCTCTGTGTGGGGTCCATTTATATCCTGTCCAAGTTCCAAGGACAAGGACAGTGTCATCATTTTGTGGCTTCAATACCCTGTGCAGAGAAATGTGTTTTCAGGGCTTCCCACTAGTGCATTCCATCACAAAAAATTAACATGAAGCAGGAATAAATTTTATCTTGGCAACATTAATCCTGGCTGTACATTCTGCTCTCTAATTAGGATGAGCATCAAATTCCAAATATACAGGAACTGTAGTACTTTCAGCCACAGCACAATTTCATAGGAAATTATCCTGACCATTATTCTTTTGTCAATCCTGTTAATAAAAGGATCATTTATATTACCAATCTTAATTATTACCCCAAAATATATATGATTAATAAACATTTAGACTGCAGAGAAATATGTCTCCAGTGATCAAGAGTCTCTATGCCTTTTTTTCCTGAGGATCTTTCACTTCCTTAATTAATGATGATGATGATGATTGTTGTTTTGGTTTAGATAGCAGATAATCCCCAAAAGCTCATGTGTGACACAGTACAAGAATTTTCAGAAGTGAAAAGATTAGATTATGAGAGGTGTAACCTAATTAGTAGATTAATTCACTGATGGGTTAACTGGGCAGTAACTGTAGGCAGGTGTGATGTGGCTGGAGGAAGTAGGTGGGGGGGTGAATTTGGGATTTACATTTTGTCCCTGTTGAGAAGAGCTCTCTCTGCTTTCTGTCCTGTCACGTCTTGAGCTCCTTTTCTCCACTACAGCCTTCTGCCGTGATATTCTGACTCACATTGGGCCCACAGCTATAGAGTTGACCAACCTTGGACTGAACCTCTGGAACTGTAAACCCAAATAAACTGTTCCTCCTCTAATTTTTCTTGTCAGGTCTTTTGGTTACTGCAACACAAAGATAAATGAAACAGTGGTGATATGATGCCCATATGATGCCTGATTACAGTCTTCTTTATATTGAAACATTTCAAACATACAGAAAAGCAGAATAACATCATGACAACCTCTACCTTCAACTGAGATTGAACAGTAACTGACAATTTATTACATGATTGCAAACGTTTTGTTTTAAATAAGGCTCCACAAATACAGGTATATCCAGATAAACCTAACTCCACTTCCTTTCCTCCCTGATATAACTTCCCCACTCAAGTTGGCATGCACTAGTTAGTCCACATCTGTTTTAGACTTACAGTGTCTGCATGTGTTAAAAAACTGTATTCTTCTTCAAACTATGTATTTAAATACTACACAAACAACATGACATATAATGTTTTATAACTGTGGGTTTTTTTTTTAATTTAAGCCTTAAAATTTCTCCACGTTGATATAGAGATCCAGTCTATTGGTTTTTAACTGCTGTATTGTTTTAAAACTAGTTTACCGATTGCATTAAAACATCATCAATATGCACCTTTGTGCACTAAGTTCCTGGTACATGGTTGCAAGGGTTTCTGTAAGGTATATGCCCAGGATTGCAATGCCTAAGCTGTGCATAATATGCAATGCAGCTTTGCTAGATAATGTCCAAGTGATTTCAGAATGGTAACAATGGACAGGAAGACTAGATAAGTCCAAGAGCTCTGGCCCCACCCCTACCCCACTGCCCAGCCCCGCCCCTACCCCCACTGCCCAGCCCCGCCCCTACCCCCACTGCCCACACCCACATCAGAAGCTAACTGGCTGATTACAGGATGTGGATAGTGCTTCATTTTAATCTGTGCTCACTTAAGACATCTTCTCGTATTCATTGGCTGTTTGAATTTTTCCCCTTTGAATTCCTTTTTATATCTTTTACCCATTTTTCTATTGGCCTTTGGGATTTTTTTTCCATAGGGAAGAGAAATTTTAAAAAAATATTTTTGATATTTGTCAGATTTATTTATTATACATAACTTCACCCACTGTCAGAGAGGTGTTATATATTTCCTGGTATGTTATAATTCTGGTATGATTGTGAATGAGATTTTTCTCCTGTTAGCTCTTCCATGATTTGTAAATTGATATTGATGGTATATGGGGATTTTTTTATTGTTTTGAATTTTGATATTTTATTTAACAATTTTGGTGAACTATCTTGTAAGCACTCAGGAAACAATGTCACATTTTTTCTTTTCTAGTTCTTACAGCACTTGTTTCTTCTCTTGTCTTGCTCACATTGGCAAGACCATATAGTTTAAGATATGAAACATCATATTGGGCAGCCACATCTCATTCTTGATTTTAAAAGGGACATTTCAAGTTTCATAGTGAAGTGCCAGGCTTCTTGTACTTTCTAGTTCACTTTTTATAAAATGTGCTGGTTATTTTCTTCCATGGAAATTTCTCATTTGGTCTCTATTAACTAATTAACTTGCTTAAGATTCATTTATATTTGCTCATGATTTCAATCTCCTGTTGAGTTTACACATCTCTTACCCATTTTATATGGATCTTTATCTTTCTGTCTTGATTATATTTTCCAGGGATCTATTTATATCTTAAGCTTATTTAAAGCAACAGATTTTTAGTTGTTAATCCTTTATGTTATTTTTTCCTTTTTTATTTCAATGATTTCTGTTATGTGATTTCTTTCTTTCTGATTTCTTTAGATTGATTAGGTTGTTCTTACCCTAATTTATGGAACAGGAATGTGAGCTCATTAATATTTGTAACATTACTATTTAAGATGATAAATATCCTTTTAGTTATTGCTAATTTAGGTTTATATCACAGTATTGTTATGCAGTATATTCATTGTAGAACATATCTAAATGTTTTTAAATCACATTATAATTTAAATAATGTTTGGTTTTGTCTTGAGTTTTATATAAATATGTTCATTATTTTAGTTGTAACAATCAATGGATTTTTGTTTACTCATATGCCTGTGTACCAATCATCAAATTATATGATGTGTTAGTAGGTTTCTGTGACTGTGACAAAATACCTGAAATAATCAATTTTTAAGGATGAAAACTTCATTGGACTCACAGTTCTAGAGATTTCAACCCATAGTTGACTGGCTTGATGGCTTTCAGCCTATGTAAGGTAGCACATTCTGATGTGATGTGTGCAAAGGATATTGCTCATCTCATGGCATCCAGGAGAAAAAAAAAGAAAAGTAGGAAGAGGCCAGCATCCCAATATCCACTTTGAGGCTACGTCCCCAATGACCTAACTTTCTCCCACTAGACCCCAGTTACTAAAGATTCCACCATCTCCCAATAGCACCACTGATGACAAAACCTTGAGCACATGAACCTTTGGGGAACACTTTTAATCCAAATTATATCACAAACAGAAGATTTCAGGGCTGCAGAAGATTTCATCATACCTCTTCCTAGTCCATTCCCATCTCCCTGCCCCTGAGGAATCTGCTGTTCTAACTTATATTTTATTTATAAGTTTTGATCATTCTTTTGTGTGTGTGTGTGTTCAACTCCATATTTTATTTGTATACAGCTCCAAATTCTGCAAGTAGGATGGAATACATCAGTAGAGATGAGTCCCAGAGGTACTTCCAGCAGTCAATCGACATTAATTACACTGAGCCATCTTTTAAACTTCTTCCTCTATGTAGTATTTTTCATACCTTTATTTAAACATAGAAAGCATACTTATTTTATATTTTGTGTGACAATTCTACTATCTTAAGTCTCTTTGGCTTGGATATTGCTATCTCTCTTCTTTAATAGGGCCCCTTTGCATCAAATTCTCAACTTGAGATTTTTCAAATTCTCAGATTATGTGGATTCAGGATGAGAACTTACCTGAGAGCCAACTTAATATCTAAAATACTTAGGTGGATTTTTTTTTTCCTTCTTTGGTTATTGACAGGTTTCAAGGCAGATCAATTCCCTTGCAGTACAATAGTACAATATGCATCTGTGTTTCTAAGACTCCTTTACTCTGATGTCATCATCTTTTGGATTGGGGAATTCTCCCACCTGATACTACAATTTGGGTAAGATATGGACTTGTCTTCTCATCTCTAGGCAGTGAAAGGTTCTGAAAAAGCAAGTCGTGGGTATTGAGTTGGGCGACTGTCCATAGAGGGAATACTAAATTTATGGCTTCATTTATGTTCTGGACTCTATGGGGGTAAAGCATGGCGATCCTTTTCTTTCAAGGTCTACATAGTAAATAATTTCTTATTTGCAGATAATAGACCTGCAGGGCACATGGTTTCTGTTGACTATGCCTCTTTTGTTTCTTAATTTGTCATAATTCTTTAAAACCAGACAAAACTAAACTTAGCCCTTGATATGTGCGATGCAGACCATTGGGCACACAGCTTGCAAATTCCTGATCAAGAAGCTATGTTCCCCTTTCACTCTTTCTCTCTTTACTTCCTTGTTTTGTTTTGGCCAGTGAGATTCTTCACAGTTCACTGATACATGTTTAAACATTATAAAATGCATTGTTTCCTCACGTTTTCCCTAGTTTTCAGTTGGATTGTCGGGATATCCAGTATAATTGAGAAAAGAAGTTTCATTTTTATTTTATGCATTCTCTAATTTATTTAGATTAATGTTACATTTGCTATTTTCTATTCTTTTTATTTTTTATTTATATATGACAGCATAATGCATTAAAATACATATTATACATATAGAGCACCAGTTTTGCTTATTCTTTTTCATTTCCAAATATATTTGAGTATCTGCTCCCTACTGTCTTTAGAAAAAAGTTAGTAACTTGATTGAGGATTATACTGCATCTACAGATTAATATAGGGAGCTTAACATAAATAGCACTGAGTTTTCCAAAGCAAATGCATATTTCATCACTCAGATAGGTTTTGTATAATTTCTAGCAACAGCACTTGTTATTTCTCATCTTATCTTTTGTTATTCTTAGATTTTAGAGGCTATTGCAACTAAATTTAATTTTCTTCTTGTGTGTTACTAAAATATAGAAATTCAATGAGTTTTATAGATTGACATCCATGTCAGTTTCCTATGAGTCTTCTAAATCCAGTATTAGAACAGTCATTTTTATGAATCCTTATGTACATAATTTTGTCCTTCCCTTCTGAACTTTGTGGCTTTTATATCTTTTTTCTGCTTTATTGCACTAACTAGTGTCTCTAGAACACTGTTGAATTGACTGATGAGATGGACATAATTGCTTGTTCTTGGTTTCAGTGAGGAAGCATTCAATATCTACATTAAGTATGATGGTAGTTGTAGAAATTATCCTAGATCCCTGGTTTGCCCAGAGTTTATTATATGAACAAGTTTCTAATTCTATCATTTTTCCTTGTGTGCGTTAATGCAATTATTTGGTTTTCTCCTTTATTCTGTAATGGCTTGAACTCTTTTAATAAACTTTTGAATAATGAACTAAATTTATATTCCTAGATTTAACCCAATTTAATCATGTTGCACTATACATATGTGTGTGTGTATATATATATATGCACCTATATATACATATGTGTGTATATATATATATATATATATATATATATATATATATATTTGAATATGTTTTGATTTTGAGTTAGCTGTTTTTATTTTGAGCACCATAATGATATTATTCCACTATTTCCTAGACTCCACTGATGTTGATAAGACATTATTCATCACTTGGGTCATTCTTTCCCTGTAGGAAATGTATGCTTTTCTCTGGCTTTCTTTGATATTTTCTTTTTATAGTACATTTTCAGAATTTGACTGTTTGTGTGCCTGAATAGTTTTTGTTTGTTTGCTTTTACCCTATGTGATTTTTGATGAGCTTTTTAACCTAGAAAAGTTAATGTTGTTTAAATAAATTTGGGATAGTTTTAGTTGTTATTTCTTTTTTTAATTATTATTTTTAAAATACATGACAACAGTGGAATGCATTACAATTCTTATTACACATATAGAGCACATTTTTCCTATCTCTGTATATAACAAAGTATGTTCATGCCAATTTATGCCATTATACATGTACTTTGTTTTTGTTTTGTTTTGTTTGTTTTTGTTTGCATTACAATTATTAATACACATATATACCACAATTTTTCTTATCTCTGTTTGTATATAAGGTATGTTGACACCCAATTCAAGTCTTCATACATGTACTTTGTATAATGATGACCATCACATTCCACCATTCTTGCTAATCCCCTGCCCCCTCCCTTTCCCTCCCACCCCTCTTCCCTATCTAGAATTAATCTAATCCTCCCATGCTCTCCCTCCCTATCCCACTATGAGTCACCCCCCTTATATCAGAGGAAACATTCCACATTTGTTTTTTGGGGATTGGCTAACTTCACTTAGCATTATCTTCTCCAATGCCATCCATTTACCTGCAAATGCCATGATTTTTTTTTTTATTTTTAATGCTGAGTAAAATTCTATTGTGTATAGTCATTATTTCTTGAAGTGCTTTTCTACCCCTGCCTGTCTTCTGTGGACCTATGTTATATTCATGATAGATCTCCACTATCAATGGGCCTTGTTGATTTTAATATATTTCCCCAATGTTCTTCACATGAGATCATTTGTATTAATTGTCTTCAAGTTTGTTAACCCCTTCTCAACTCTTTCTCATTTGCTGTTAAGTACCTAAGGGCTTTTTAAATTTCAGATGTACTTTTCAGTTCCAGATTTTCCACTCTGGTTCTAATGTCTATTTGTGTACGGGTGTATAAACACTGGGTAGAGTAGGCAATGTTTTGTGAGGATTCTGGATTATGTTGTCTTCCTTTGGTGAGTGTTTTAGTCTGGTTTTTCACTGCTGTGACCAAAGACCTGACAACAACAATTTTAGAGAAGGAAAAGTTTATTTTGGTGATCACAGTATCAGAGTTCTCAGTCTACAGGTAGCCAGCTCCATTCTTTGGGGCTGGGGGTTAGGCAGAACATCATAGCAGAAGGGTGTGGTAAAGAGAAGCAGCTCAAGACATCACATTAGGACGCAGAGAGAGACTAAGCTCAGCTCACCAAATATTATCCCAAAGGCATATCCCCAATGACCCACCTCCTCTAGCCACATCCTTCCTGCCTACAGTTACCCCTTTGTTAATCTCTATCAGGGGATGAATTCACTGATTGGATTAAGGTTTTTGTAAACCAATCATTTCACCTCTCCACCTTCTCTCACTGTTTCACATATGAGCTTTTGGGGAACACCTAATATCTAAATTATAACAGTGAGTACTAAACTTCATTCTGGGAGATGGTAGGTAAATTTCTGGCAACCCTTCCCCCATGGATTTGTTTTATTCTGGCATTGCCTGATTCAGTTGTGTGTGCTTAGTCTGCGTTATAAACTTTTCTCTGGGGCCAGGTCCTTGCTCTGGGGTCTCAGCTAAATGTTTAGTGTGCTCTCTGCACTCTCTCCTCCATCTGGTCCTGGGCTCTGAATTTCCCTGCCTGTGGGAAAATGGTGTGGGCCTATGAGCCCCTTGACCTCACAACAGCTGCTTACTTTTGGGTTGGCAGGCTGCTTGAAGTCCCACCTGTGTAAAGCACAGACTAACCCTGGATCAGTGGCACACAGTTAACTGCATAGATCTCTAGACCCCTATTTAGCAGTTCTTCTTTGGTACCTGCTGCTAGTTTCCCAGGTCCTCTTGCAGCTCATCCTGCCTCCAAGTTCAGCAGGCATGCTCTATTTGTGCTCATCTCACTGGGTCAATCCAGAAAGTAGCCCAGGCAGACAGTGCTGTTGTTTGGATATTGGGTGGCCCCCCAAAGTTCATGCATTAAAGGCTTGGTCTATCAGAAGCCTCTATTGGGAGGTGATGGAATGAAACTTCTTTTGGAAGTGGTATCTATTAAGAGGTCCTTGAGTATAAGAGGTTTGCCTCAAAGAGGATTGTAAGACCCATCTCACCATCTCTCTCTGCTGTGATCAAAAATGTGACCCCTTGCTCCAACATACTCTCAACGTTGCCATTTACCTCCCTTACCAGAGACCTAAGCAATAGGGCCACCCCATCTTGGACTTGAACCTTCAAATCTATGCATTAAATAAACCTTTTTTCTTTATAAAACTAGCTGACTCAGGTATTTCATTGTACTAATGGGAAGCTGACTGAAGCAGAAGGTCAGGAGGAAAGTGTGGCTTAGTAGATTTTCTCCATCTTTTAAGGATCACAGTCCTGCACTACCTTCTATCCAGTGGCTCATATATTTTGCCCATTTTTCTAGCTTCTTACTGTATGTCTGGCTGGTCACAGTGATTCCATCATGGTTGGAAGTAGAGGCTTGGATATCTAATAGCTATGCCGTAGGATGTCTCCAACCTCTGACTATTCCTTGTCTGGGCAGCATATTTGCAGCACTCACTCCCATGCTGAGAAGCAGAATTAAGACATGGCTAAGGGCCTGCCCTCCCAGGCTCTAGGCCTCCTTTACCTTCAATACCTCTGAGACCCTTTTTCTGTTACTTCATTGCTCTGTGCCTCCATTTCTTGGGCTCTGTGGGATTTTTGTTGTTGTTTGTTTATTTGAATGTTGTTTTGTTTTGTTTCATTTACTTTGTGCTAGGATTCTATCCAGGATACCACATTCCTTTAGTAGTCACTAAGTTCATTCTGGCTGTGACAATTTCTCCAACTTTCCTTGTTTTCAGTGACCTTCCCAGTTTCAAGAAAGGCTGCTCAGGTATTTTTTTTTTAGAACCTCCCTCAGTTGGGGGTTTTGCTTCTCTTTGTAACTGCAGTTTGTCTGCAGGTCCAATGACTAGGTTGGGGTGTATGTTCCTGGGAGGAAGGTCACAGAGGTGAAGGGCCCTTCCTATCACGTCATGTCACGGATGCATGCTATCAGCATGACTTATCACTGTTGATGCTGAACTTGATCGCCTGGTCATGGCAGACATTCTCTGGTTTATTTAACTTGTTTTAATGGGAATTCCTCTAGCCTTGCTTCCAACCAACAGAAGGGGAATTTCTTGGAGGTTGAGAATGTGTTAATTCTTGACAACTTCCTCATGGCTAGCACAGTGCTGTGCACATTCAATAAGCATCTTTATGCTAATTAATAAAATCCATTCTGTAGAAGCAGAGGAGAGTCTGAAACTGACATCTGGCTGGTGGTGAGGCCAGTGCCTCTGAGAATTCAGAATCCTCTGTGGGAGCATTCACTGAGCTGGGCTTTCTCACCCCCAAGGTCCAATGTGAAATCTCCCCATGACTAGTTCTGGCTCTGAATCTATTATGATCCCAATTCCAGGCAGCTGTCATTGAGTATAAGAAAAGGAGGGAATAATAATTAATAAAGACTCTTACAATTTGACTGCATCATACCAAGCCATAGACTGTGGCTAGGATATACTTTGTAAATATTTGAAATTTATGAAAATTTGTCTTGAAAATATCCCTATATTTGTTAGTTGTTGTTGTTTAAGCTAAGCATACTCTTTATGAACAGCTTAAAATATCAGTTTCTCTGTGACTTTCTTATGAAGAAAATTAGAACTAGAAAACACTGCTAAGTACCTGGAAAAATTCCACTGGGATTGGTGCCCTTTAAGCAACTGATAACATTTAAACAACTTCATCATAATGAAATTTCACTTCATGATCATGCATTTTAAAAAGTCTAGCCAGGGGCCCTGAAAGTAATTCTATAACCATGCAATGATCCCCTGTCCATTAAGGTACAAAACCATGTTACAGAAAATGTTCCACAGAATTGCTCTGTGTTTACTAAATTACTCTTATCCATAATCAAACTTTAAGTTCACAGGTTCAGTACTTCAATCCACTTATGTTTTTCTGTTATCATTGCAAATATTCCCTAGTATATTTTTATTTAGAAAAAGGTTAAGGATTATTTTTATTCACTTATCATTTCTTACCTTGTTCTTGCACAGTTTTTCAATGTGATCACCTCCTTAGAAAATAGAAGAGATTTGTATGAAGATGTGGCAGGTTGGTGAAGGAACTGCTTATTATTTTCTCTATGCCTTCTCTACCATAGGCATGTTGAGAGAGAACATACTATGTCCTCTGAGAGACTGTGAGTCAATGAATTCCTTTCCCTACAGAGCCCTGGGAGTAGCCTGAAAAGTAAGAAAGAATCTTGACCCTGGGAGTTTAGGGTCTTCTGGGTCTCGTGATGCAATGGCTTATTTCAGGGTGATAACTTTCACCCAAATGCCCTGCAACATATAGAATATTTAGTTTTATTTTTGTTTGGAGAACTTGCCATAGAACAATAAAATGTATTCCATGTAAGAAGTTGTTCTTCAAAGAGAAAGTAGCTCTTGAGAGAAACCAACCAACAGAGGTACTAATGGACCAGTAGCCAACTTTCCTCAATTCCTCTACCTTCCCTCTGTCTGACTCTGAGGCCACACATGGATCTAAATATTTTCCTTTAGTCTGACATTTCACAAGTGAACTTTAATAAGAAGTAAATGATGGAAGAAAGAAAAAACACATAAAAAACAGCATAAGAGTTTTCTGATTTTAAGCAAATCATGAATTTTCTTAGGCAAAGGGAACAGGGGTCCCATGATCCTCTTCAAGTTCATTTATGTTATGTCTAAAATGTTAACATGAATATGTCCTGTGAAGTTCCTCTCTCCCAGTATTTTCAATGCTATCTTGTTTTCCAGGAGCAGGGTAACTAAGTGGTCTACCTTAAATTTCTGACTCCATTCCAAGACATACTCTGATTGCCTGAAACACAACATTTTCTTGTGTCTGAGATGGGAACTCCATTTCACATTTATTTCCCATCTCTCTTCTGGAATAAACTTTGCATTTTTTTTTTCTAGTGGTGAATCTTACTAAGCAGCACAGTTTGTTCTAGCTTGGGTTGTGAGCTCTGCCTCCCCTCTGGTGCTCCTAGATGACTCATAAATGCAAGCCTCACCCCCACCCACCAACACACACAGAGAGATTCGCAAAGTCTACCCATTCCAGGTGCACAATTTAATAATGCCTTAGCCACATAATAAAAATAATATGCATACAATAAAGTTGGAACACAGACAGCCATAGAAGATAGCTCCTCTCACACCTGCCTTTACCACAGTAATGAATCTCACAGCAATGCACCCTATAGAAACTGTAAATACAGCCTGAGTGAAGTGAATAAGTGAATTGGGCCTGCAAAGTGATTTCTTTCAACCTTCAGGTACAAAAGACAATATAAAGTTCCATGACTAAGATACAAAAACTTCATATTTGGGGAACTTATCACCAAGCAAATTATTAGCATTAGGCCCATGATTAATCTTCTGGTATACCCACAGGCCAATAGGGCCCCAGGAACAGACAGCCAGACACTGTCTTTGAAGTGGGCAAATGTGACTTGTTTTCATTCTAGAACCCACTTTCCTGACTTCATCTCCAATGTCCCCTGCAAGCTCACCTGAAATTCTTACAAAGCATATCATTTCTAAAAAAAAAAAAAAAACTAGGCCAAAATATTTGAGTCTTGAACTTCTAATCTTTGTTGAAAGTTGGGTTTTTTTTTTAAATAAACCAACTTTCTGATTAAAAAAAGCCCTCTGGGGCATGAATAACTTAGGGCCGATAGATGAAGTCCTCATTTTCCTTGTTTCTACCCACCTCTCTCTTTTTCCTTAGTATCTGCCACACCCTAATTCTGGTTATTTTTATATTTTCTGTTTTTGTTCTCCCCCTGGCTGCTACATCTCTGTTTCTTTGGCAAGTCTGTTACCCTTGACATGGCCACTAAATGTTGTTATCCCTCAAGGCTAAGCAGGTGCTCTTAGATGTGTCCACAGAGCTCCCTATTTTCAGGCCACCTGTGCACAGGTTTTTCCCCCATCTGGAATTCATTTCATCTTCTTCTATACTTGCCTAACTCTACCCATCTTTAAGCATCATTTTAAGTACCATCTTTTCACAAATATCTGCCCAGACCCTCCCAGGGTAGCGCTCTCAGCCCCTGTGGAGAAGTGTCCCTGATGGAGACCCATGACCCTCCATCACCTTGATGAGCAGAAGGGCAACAGTTGTCTGTCTCCTCTTTTTAACAGTCACTGTGTGACAGGTGTTTCCCCAGGAGCTACCAGAGTTCTTGACAAAAGGTAGATATATAAGTATTTGTTAAAGAAAGGAAATGGGCAAGACAGAAAACAGGATCCAATTCTTGATAATAAGGAGCAAAGAAACTTCCAGGCAATATTATCAGCTCCTGGTTAAATATATATATATAAAGTAGACAATACCTGGGAAATGAAGAGCATCGGGGAAGTAAGTAGATCACAATTTTCAATATGGATATTTGTGTTGAATACTATAGTTAAAATGACTTTTCCCTGGGACAGAAAATTGCATTATTAACTAGAAGCAGAAGACAGAGGATAAAGCTGTCAGAAGAGCTGGAATCTTAATAAGAAACCCTGGCTCCTTTGCTGGGAACTCTTGTTATTTTGTTCTGTATTTATCCAGTGGGTTTCATATATCTCAGTGCCTAGAGGGTCAGCTCCATTGCTTTAGGTTCAAGGTGGGACAAACATCGTGTTGGGAGGGTATGGCACATGAAAGCAGCTCAAGATATGACAATCAGAACACAATTTTCTTTCCCAGGATTTTTGCATTTTGCAAACTCTGTTCTGTGCTGGGAATTGAACCCAAGTCCTCGTGCATAGCAGGCAATCACTCTACCACTGAGCCACATTCCCAGCCCTGAATATCAACATCTTTAACATCCATGACGATCATCCCAAAACACCCACAGATGACAGTATGAAGATCCTACAGAATGTTAGCAGATTTATCAATGTCCGCCAGTGTACATCAATTAACTGTGTGTATTTGGAAAGATCAATTACAACTACATTTACTCAGCAATTGTGATTGGCCAATGCAAGCAAGATTTGGGTGCCTCTTGATACCTTTCTTTAGGGAACCAGATTTCATCAGAATCACTTGACTCTTGGAAGATGCTATGAAATGAATATACAATGCTGAAAATAATATTTATTTTATTGTCAGTGACAATTCGATGTCAAATTGTAACTGTTGGAAACAGCCCAGTGTAGAAGAAGCCCAAATCAGCCAGATGATCTCTATGAATCCTTTCATCCTCAGAAAAGGAAAATAATATTTATCCTGCTTCATGGTCCTGGCAGAGAACACATGAGATAACGCCTGTGCAATTGTTCATCAAGGACTTCAATGTCATTTTATAAGCATATTCCAAAGTAGCAAAAATACAACTGCTTAAACTACACAACTGAATTTTAGGAAAAGATCTTAAAAATAAAATTTCATTAATTAGTATTTAAAAATAACATCTTTTCCTCCTCGTAATAAGGTGGACAAAGCACACAGTATGCCCAGTAGAGAGTAAAACTGTGGATCTAGAGGTTTAAGACTGCAGGTTCATCCATCCTATTGGTACATTAAGAATGAAGGTGCCTTTGTGGTTGTTTGCAGAGGATAGTTGGTACCCAAGATAGATGGAACCCAAGGCCTCATTCATGCTAAACATGTGCTCTACAGCTGAGCTACACCTCAAATATAGAGCACAGGTTTTCAGTTGCTATCTGGTACTTTTTTCAATAATACTTTATTAGAAGTCATTTTTTTTTCTTTGAGTTACTACAAAGGAAAAAAAAAAAAAGAACACATCAGAAGTGGTTGATTTTTACTTGTCAGTACACAGTAATCTAGCACATGTTTTCTACTAGAAATATTTATTTTTCCCTACACTTCCCAGAAGCCTGTGCCAGACGGGAGCTCAATTGCAGCTTTTAAAAATCTCTCTCTTTAGGTAGCTCATACATTGTTGGTGGGAGTGCAAATTAGTACAACCACTCTGGAAAGCAGTACAGAGATTCCTCAAAACAAGAGCTATCCCACTTCTTGGTATTTATCCAAAAGAACTAAAATCAACATACTATAGTGATACAGCCACATCAATGTTTATTGCATTGTAATTCACAATAGCCAAATTATGGAACCAGCCCAGATTACTTGTCAATAGATGAATGGATTAAGAACATGTGGTATGTAGACACAGTAGAGTTTTACTCAGCTATAAAGAAGAATGAAATTATAGTATTATAGTAAATGGATGGAACTGGAGAATATCATGTTAAGTGAAAGAAGCCAGAAATTCAGAAAATTAAGATTTACATGTTTTCTCTCGTATATAGAAACTGGGTCAAAATAAGGGGAAAAGAGGGTTGAGGATCAGGTATCATTAAGATATAGGATGATTAGTAGAGTAGAAGAAAGAGATAGGGAGGGAGAAGAGACAGGAAAGGAGAGGAAATATGGAATGAATTTAACAAAATTGCTTGATAGGCATATACAAATATACCACAGGGAATTCCACCTTAATGTATATGTATAAAGCACCAATCAAAAATAAATGGAGAGAAATGAATGGAAAGGAAGATCCGTAGAGGAAGGAGTAAAGAGGAGAAATGAGGGGAAGGAAAGGAGGAGCACCAGGGGCTGAAATGGAATAAATCAAATTCCATACATATATGATTTTGTAAAAATGGACCCAACTATTTTGTATAACAATAATACTCCAATATTTTTTTAAAGAATGTTCTTTACAAATTATTTATGCTTTTAAAACCCTGTGATATTATCACGACCGTGACCTTTAGCTTACCTAGAAAGGCTGGGGTTTGGTCTGCGCTTCTCAGACATGGTTAATTTCTGGCCTTGCAGGTTCCTAAGTTCCTAAGGCCAAAGCAGCAGGGCGTGGCCACCAAACCCACAACATTTCCTATAGGTGAATCCACAATTCTATTTTCTCAAGAAAGTCCACAAAGACTCTGGTTGCCAAAAGGGCACAAGATAAGGGAAATTAAATAGATGCCTCTGCTGTGTTGCCCACGCTCATGGGCACCCATCATGGCCTCAGGAGAGAGCATTGGCTGGAGGTGTCCAAATGTGGAACTCTTTTTGCTCGCCTAAATTTATAGAGGTTAATGGGAATTTTTAATTTAAATTAGAATTGATTTTTTTTTTCATTTCAAGAGTGAGCATAAAATAGAATGGTTTTAAGACAAAGAGTTCCCATGAAATAGTTACTGCAGTCTATAATTGTGTTTTATTGAATTCAATCAAAAAAGCAGGGAACACAAGAAAATAAGAGGGGCTTAGGGTATAATTCAGTGGTAGAGAACTTGGTAGCATGCATGAAGCCCCAGCTTTGATCCCCAGCACCACACACACACAAACACACACACACACATCAAAATGCTGTATTTTTTTAGGTCAAGAAGCACAAAGCCTTGTTGTGGGTCTATAAAAGACAAGCAACCAAGAATCTTTAAACCACATCTAATCTTATAAGATGCTAGATCTGGGGGGATCGGGATCATAGATGGCTCACCTACAGAAAGGTATTTAGGAGGTCAGCAGCAGGACCAGAAGTTTTGCTCTTTAATGAATAGAACTTGTATTCTCCTGGTTACTCATTTACTTATTTATTTATTCATAATTAATTCTTGTTGAAAATGCCAGGCACCATGCTTGGCACAATAGTATTTCAACCTGTGATTCTCTGCTTCTGCCTTAGCTTAGAGCAGGTGTAACAAGAGATGTTGTGGCAGACAGGGCCAAACAATCCACTAACCTGGACAAAGCCAGTGGAAAGGGACTCAATTCAGACCCACCTAACCCCAAGTGTGCCAACATCTATCCCCACCAGAGGCCAGAAGCTCTCTCCTATCTGTGCAGCTTTCTGCAACTTCATTGGCAGGAAGTTCCTAGTGTCTAAACTGGGAAAAGCAGAAGATGGAGTGGACCCTGGGTCCAGAGAGGCCCAGAAAGTGATATCAGGGAGCACAGAGTCCAGACCAGAAACCAGAGGGAAGGACCCTACTGCATCTTCAGCTCTCATGTTTCCTAGTTGTGAGACTTTGAGCACTTCACTTTACTTTCCCAACACTTAGATGTCCAAGGTATAAGACAGTAGAATGATAATATCTTCTATGTGAACTAAATGAGATCATGTGCAGAAAGCAACTAACACAGTTCCTGGCACACAAAAAGATTTCTTTAAATGTTAATTGTTATTATTGCAAGTACTTTTTTCTTTTTTTAACAGTGCTGAGAATTGAACTCAGAGCCTCATGCATGCTAGTCAAGCAATCTACACTAAGCTACATCCCCAGACCATGTAGAGCAAATTTTTGAGATGGGAAAAAGTTAAATACTTTTTATCTCAAGGGAACATTTTATCTGTTAATTGTTAGTTAATTAGATATCACCTCCACCAGGGCTCTTTGGCACAGCCCCCATTTGCTGGTTCTCTCCCACTATTTGCACAACCAACATGAAGCACTCACCAAACCATGTCTGTCTCCTGCCTGTGCTTTAACCAGACTGTGGAGGGTACATATGTGAATTTCTAGCGTATGTTACATATNTTTGTTAAATCAATATTTTTGTCAAAAAATTATTAGCACTTGCTCAATATATATATATATATTGAGCAAGTGCTAATAATTTTTTGACAAAAATATTGATTTAACAAAGAAGTTATAATTCATAAAGTTTTCTTGAATCACTGATTAAGAGCTATGGAATAATATACAGAAATAACAACTCTGCAATAGGGGGCATATTCCTTTTCAGATCCCTTAAATACAACCCCAGTTCTGACCATTCAGGCCATGAGACACATTAAGACTTGCTTCTGCTTTTCCCTTTCAGTAAATCACTTCACGTATTTTCTCAGTGAAACTTTGTAGTAATAGAGATCACAGTGATATCAGAATATTCTAGAATAATGAGCCAACAGGGCAGTTTTAGCTTGGCACACTAATATCATTCTGTGACTTTTTTTCCCAGCATATTCATTAATAAAGATCTCTTCCAATTAGAGTCCTGGAATCTGGTGAGAAAATAAATCTTAAATCATGAAGACAGCACAGTCGTTCTGATTCTGGGAAGAAGCCAGAGTAGGTAGAAGCAACCTGGATCTCAAACCACTGCTGTCCTCTTGTGGCCTGGCAGATGATGTGCTTTTGGTTTTTAAATCAATTTAGGCAGAAACAAAAGCTTCCAGCCCACCCTCCTCATGCTCTAAAAGCTCCTGCAGAAATTGAGCTCAGTTTTCCAAAGAGCAGATAATAAGGAGGAAATCTTTACTTAATGAGTTGCCCAGGATGAGCATTCCTTGGGACTGGGTGGTGGACGGATGAAAACAGCTGTGTCTTTAAAGGAAGACGGCTGCGTTTTGGAGTGGAATTTTCCCAGAACCTCAGTCCTGGAAGAAGGGTGTTCTTTCACGGGTGTGCCGGCACCTGGGAGTAAATAGCACTGTAAGATGAGTGCACACCAGAGCTGGCACAACTCAGTGTGTCCTGTTACCATGCAAGAGCTGGACATGTCTGGATCCAAGTCTTCTCTAAATTCAGGAAGGACTGCAGAAGAGTTCACATGCTCTGTCTTACCCCCAGGAATCATTCCTTTTCTTCTGTGAGTCTCTTACCCTGAGCTTCATTAAAATATGCTTTGTCATTTTTGTCATTTGTTCATTTATTCAACTAACAAATACTCTAAAGCACCTACTTTCAAAGGGGCTCAAGGGATTCTCAGATGGATACATCCCTGTCTCCTCTTGGTGCCTGCATTTTAAAATATTAGACTTAAATTAATCTCTTTCTCTCACTCTGTCTCATGCAGATTTGGATTTCTGTGCTCTTGGGTGAGATCATGTTGCAATCCATTTTAGCTACTAGTTGAGCCAACTGCTAAGTTCTCCATAGCGTGCACATTTATGCCTGGAGCAGATTGAAATCCGTGTGGAAACCAGGGATAAATGAATCTTACATCAAAACCTTATTAAGCCTAAAAGATGCTCTACTTCAGGCATCAGTAATAAGAGGTCTTCTCAGCCCCACCACCCCGGGTGAGAGGGGAGATGATCCAGGATGATACTTAGATACTGTGTGGAACCCCAGTTTCCCTGGTGTAAGGCAAAGGTCTATTCTGTGGATGCCCGGCCTATGGCTTCCCAGGGTGGTGATGGGTTCTCCCACATATTCCCTGATGAAGTATGGAGGGGATGCTTCTGAATCCTTCCTTTCTGTCTTTTCTGATTCTTCCTTGCTTTATCTTCTGATTAGCAAAATACAGGTTGAGGACAGGGTGAGTATCCCTTATTCAAAGTGCTTGGGATAAAAAGCACGAAGGATTTTTTTTTCAGATTTTGAATTATTTGCATATGCATAATATATCTTAGGGATGGGAGCCAAGTCTAAATATGAAATTCATTTATGCTTCATGTATACCTAATACACACCCTGAAGATGATTTTATACAACATTTTCAGTGTGCCTGTTTTGACTGCAACCCAGGTCAAGTGTGGAGTCATATCAGCTTTGAATATCAGTTTTTTAATTTGAATATCAGTTTTGAATTTTGGAGCAGTTCAGACTTTGGATATTCCGATTAGGGATGCCCAACTTATAATAAATTCTAGATGTAGCACTTTTGAAATATTTTGAAGTTAAATAGTTCAGCTTGCCCACTGCTGGGCCTTTCAGGAAGGTGCACTTTAGCCACAGGGACCTCCTGGCCATGAACTTCAGGTCCCATACCTAACGGGCACTAATTCACAGAGGACAGACCAACAGAATGCTCTTACACTTTTTTGCCTCACTCAGCATGCGAGGACCAAGGGGTAGCCTTTATAGGGCTCTTCAGGTTGGGTTGCTTATTTTCTGCTCTGAGCATTCATTTCAGTATCCTTTCTATGCAAATGGCAACGTTGCAAGGAGATTCTGGCTGGGGGCCTATGTATGGTCCAGGGAAAAGAACATGCACAGAGAAAAGAACCTTTTGCATCAAATATATTAGTTCCCTTTGTGAGCCCCCATCCTCAATCAGAGGAAGCAGTGTTCCCTAAGAGTCAGGCTGACCTTAACCCAAATCCCAGGTCTGCCATTGAGCCATGTGACCCAGATATGTTAGTCAACTTCACTGACCTTGTTTTTTCAAAATGACTATAACAAATAGTCATTTGACTATAACAATATATAGTCAAATGACTATAACAATATAACTCTTATAGGGTGGTTATGAGACTTAAGTGAACTTAAATAAAATGTCCAGAGAAGTGTCTGGTGCATAGTAGTTACTCAATAAATGTTCATAAGAATGTACATTGCATTTTGCCTGAAAGGAAGTTGGATGTCATAGGGCCAATGCAGGGGAAAGAGGAACACCATCCCCACTTTTCTAGAAAGACAACATCTTGAGGACATAGTGAAACCATCCAGTAAAGTGTGCAAAGTTGAGTTCAATAAATGACCAAAAGAGTCCAATAGGCCTGACTTCTTCTACATGCTCAGTGCACAGATTAAACAAAAGAAGGAGATAGATGCATCTGTGAACATGTCAAAAATCATCTTCACAAGAGGTGGATACTGGGGCTCAAAGGGAGCTGAGACATCTTGATGCACTGGTGGATTCAGAATCAAGAAGAACATCCCTAACAGGAGTGGAGCTCATTCCATCTACTGCTCAGGAATCCCAACAGATCAACTGTCTGTAGATACAAACATTTATAAAAAGACATTTGAAAATTCCTATTTTTATCCCTTCTCTTAATAATTTACTGCTGACAACACAGTTCTTTAGGGGGAGGTCCTAGTTGTACCCACTGCCTCATGGTCAGCCTGTGCAGACTCCTGTAGCAATATACCATAGACTGGGGGCCTTATAAATCACGGGAATTTATTTCTCACAGTTCTGGAGGCCAGAAGTCCAAGATCAAGGTGAATTCAGTGTGTGGTGAGGGACTAGTCCTCATAGATGGCGCCTCTCACTGTGTCTTCTCATGGCAGAGAAAGGAGGCAAGCTCCCTGGGACTCTTACAAGGACACTAATCTCATTCATGAGGGCTCCATCTTCATGATTTCATCTAATCTGAATACCTTCAGAGAATCCCACTTCCTAACATCATCACATTAGGAAATAGGACCTCAGCAGGTAGGTCCAGCATCCCTAATTGAAAAATCTAAAATTTTAAATGTTCCAAAATTGAAAATTTTCTGAATGCCAAAATGACATCACAAGTGAAAAATTCCACACCATGAAACTGTTCCCTGTACTATATGGAAACATTGTATAAAATTACCTTCAGGCTATGTGTATACAGTATATATAGAACATAAATGAATATCATGTTTAGACTTGGGTCCCATCCCCAAGATAACTCATTATGTATGTTCAAATATATCAAAATCCAAAATCTGAAAAGAAAGAAAAAAGAAAAAAAAAAAAACTTCTGGTACCAAGAGTTTGGGACTTATCCAAAGTTTTGTGTGAATTTGGGAGCAGGGGAAAACATGAGCTCTTGGTCAATCGTACACACCAAAGATTTTTCAAGCTCCACTGAGATTACCATCAACCCCAAAATAGGAAAGGGGGATTGGGGAAAACTATTGTCTGGAAAGTTCAACTAATGCTTGGTAACTATTTATAGCTAAGACCATTTTGGAGCTGCTAGAAGCTCCAGCCAGCTGCCCTATGTGGGCTGCCCTATGGTTGAAGAATATTGAGGTTTAAGAAACCTGACTCTAGTTGAACAGCCAAAGGGAGGCCTTCCACTATAACTTTCCACTCCTCAATCCAAGGTCATACCTTTCCCCAAGGTGTAGGCTTGGTATTCACCCTCTGATTCAACCTGTGCTTAATTTAGCACTTACAAAGCTGCAATATCAGGGTCTTAAAGCCCTTAAAGGGCCACAGGGAGACCATCAGTCATGCCACTTACTGCTTGCTGAGTGTCTGGGTCCCAGCACTCCAATCTCTGTGAGGATGTGGAATTCAGGTCCCCTCCAAATCTAAACTACATCCACAAAAGGAGGTCAGCTCATACATCATGAGTGTCACTACCAATAACCTATTATGCTGATGGACAAGTTTATTAGAGACTTCTTTTTCTTTCATACATATCAATCCTGAAACCACCTAGTGAAGGAAGTAGAGTAAATATCATCTCCCCATATGCCCAGGTCTAAAGAGATTCATGATCTGTCCAAGTCCATGGAGGTGACTAGTGTCCCTGCTTGTCTCTCCGAGACGGGAGATTTTCACGACATATATTTTTATGGTAGTGAGCATTTTGCAAATAGCAAGGTCTTGATTGCTAATTAAGCACTTCAAATAAATCAGGGCACTCAGACATTTTTCACTGCCCTCAATACCAATACCTGTGGTTTTTCTTGTTTGTTTTAAAATGTGTTTCTGGCTTCTTTAAGAGCAATTGAAGGTGTAAAGAAAATGTAACCTGATTCCCAGTTTTCAAAATAGAAAACTGAGAATAGATGATGCACAGAAAAATCTGGAGAAATGTATAAACAGGTTTAAACAGAAAGATGAAAATGTAACAAAAATGATAATGGTCACAATTGTCTCTATTGACAGGAGTTGTTCAGAACACCACCACCTGGGATCTCTCAGCAGGTGTCCCTGCATCCACCTGTCTATGCATGAGGGCAGCATCCCCTGTCAGCCCAGAAATTTAGGCAACAATCTGTTTGATAGATGTGATTCAAAGGTGGCCCCCTTGTGTGGTGTCCTGCAGGAAGTCACGGGGCACACAGACAGTGACTCACAGCTTTGGCTTGGGCAGATCTGAGAGACCTATCAGTTATTTTGTCTACACTGAGGGAAGGTTACAATAAGCTGATGTCATTGTGACGGGCATTGGTCTGTTCCCATCTGAAAGAATTCCTTTTCACCGGTGGGGGGTATGTGTTAGATCTTTGTTTACCTTGCTGTTGAATTCTCAGCCATTTCCAGGGAATTGCAAGTCACCAACTTTAGTGAAATAATCAAGAAGATTAAAGAATTCTATTTTTTTCTTCCTAAAGCAAAAAGTTCTTTTTTCCTTTTTAATTCACAGAAGAGAAAATGAATTTGCTTTTATGATTTTTTTTGATATCTCTTTTAACAATTTTAAATACATCTGAAAAAGAGAGGCCTTTGGTGCATTTAATAATCAAAAGAAATAAGTGGCTTTCTCATATTAAAAGTTTTGCACAAAAGGTAACCACAGAACTAAAGAATGCTAATGTAATTTATACTAGTTGAAGTTATTCTGATTTACTAGAATTATGTACTAACTATACATAAATTAATGAGATTTTTGTTTGTTTTCGTTTTGTTTTGTTTTATTAGTTGCTCGTGATAATATAATGATCTTGACATATCATACATTTAAATCACATGGGATATGAATTCTCATTTTTCCAAGTATACAGGTTGCAGAATCACATTGGTTATATGGCCATGTATATACATACAGCAATACTAGTGTCTATTTTATTAGAGTGAAATAAACTATATATACCAAATTAAAAACACTAGAAATAATAATAATGTAATATTTCTTGAATTAATGAACTTCCTGATCATTTTATTCTGGATAAAAAGCAGTTGATCACATCAATAATATATAATGTATCAAATTTAATCAATATAATTCAAATATATTTCAACATGTAATAGAGTTCAAATATATCCAATTATAAGTCAATTTAAACATATTAAACAATGCTCACAACTGTTGAATTAAAAATAAAAACAAGTCTCAGAAGCTTAAACAAAAAAGAATGATTTCTCCTCCATTTCTGGTAAAAAGAATCAGGTACTACCATAATAGCATTGTATTTACAGTTCATAGCAATTGGCATATTCTGGTCAAGGGGATATAAAAATATTTCTAGGTGAAACTTTTGGAAAAATATTTTAAAAGTAAAATGTTGTGACTAGATTGTGCCTTGTCCTTTTAGTCTTATACTTTCTTTGAGTAGAGAACATGGATATGATGGCTTAAGTGCCAGCAACCACCTTGTGAACATACAAAAAGTCTTATATCATACAGATGGTAGGATGAATTTTAGAATGAAGCAGAGTTCCTTCTGACATCAGTTGATTACCTTCTTGTTTGTGAGAGAAAGAGAAGTATCTCTCTTATATATATCATGGAATTTTCTGTTAAATGGGACCAAAGAATTTCTAAATGATGCAAATATGTACTATAAGGAAGGAAAATGCTGAGATAAAAACATGGCGCTTTTATTGTATATTTCTTGTTCATTGTTATTAAATATGACCTGAAATACTTGAACTGATAGGGAAGGGAGTTCAGAATGAAATTGTATCTGCCATCTTAGGCCAATGTCTTCCAAGTTTACACTTTTCTCCTATTTTTTTTATAAAATATATACCACAGATAAAAGATTATATGGCTGATTGATAGATGATGGACATGAAAGATATAACAGACTGAGGATAGATACATAGAAGATGGATTCGAGAAGTGGGTAGATGATAAATATATAGATGGATAAAATAGATGATAGATGATAGATTAGATAGATGTGATAGATGATAGTGACAGATTGATATAGATGATGGAATAGATGATAGGTATAAATGAGTGGCAGAGATAGATAGATAGATAGATAGATAGATAGATAGATAGGTAGATAGATAGATGATAGATAGATAGAAAAGGAGAGGGAGAGAGAGAGGGGGAGCAAGAATAATCAAGCACACACCACCAGCAGCTTAAGACACTGAAGATTCCTGCCCACTTACATCCTGGGTACCCCTTCCCTGTGATGTCATGCTTAATCTCCTCCAAAGCAACCAGTGTCATGGATCTTGTTTAGCGTTTCCTGGATCTTCTTTATATGAACATATCCTTATGCAATGTTGTTTAGTTCTGCATACATTTTACACAGGTGGTATCATGCTGTTTGCATTCTTCTGGAACTTCTTTTTCATCCAAAATAGTTTACTGAAACTCATCACATCATTCCATAAAGCTATAATTCACTCATTTTTTAACAGCATGTGGCATATCCATTCTCTATACATATTTTGGTAGTTGTTTCCAATTTGGAATTAAGACCATTTTTCAAATGTCTCTTGAAGCACATATGTAAGATTCTATCTGGTTAAATATTTAGAAGTGGAATCACTATATTGCTGAGTTGTCACTGGATTCTGGCAAATTATCTTATCAAGGAATTTGTAGCAATATACACTTCTACCAGCAACACATAAGACTTTTTGTTATTCCATATGCTCACCAACACTTATTCCTCTGCCAGAAGGAAGAAAAGTTGGCCTGGAAGAGCTAAGGGTCCAACCTCGAAATGCTAGGGGACTAAATTGATGTTCCCCTTATCAGCCTACCTGTAAATTAAGTCTGTCAATCATTCAGCAAATTTACTTTTTCACCATGTAGTCATGAATCTATCTCATGAGATAAAAATATGCAAAAGAAGTTAAATGGTACAAAGAGCTAAATATTGAGTCACAGATGTCCCAGATTCAAGTTCCCAGTCACTTTGTTTTTATGGGTCTAATTCCCTTGAACAATAAGGACATCAGACTTAGATGGCCTCTAAAGACCCTACCAGGCCTGAAACTTTCAAATAACATATTTCTATTTTGCAAAGGAGAAGACAGCCTTATATTTGACAAGTTTTGAGACTTATTAAAGTTCTGGAACCTTCTTACCCCACAATCCTTCAATTCAGACTGTGAATTGTTACTTCCAACTACTGGTTGAAAAATAGTAATAACTGTTACTTGAACTTGGCTATAGGGTTAAATTAAAACTTGTACCTACAGTGACTTGGTCATTAACCATTGCTTACTCTGGAAACACTTAGCTTTCTATCTTACTCTCTGCTCTTGAGGCTTACAATTCAAAACACGTAGGTGTCTGCAAGACCTGTTCATGGACATAAGATTCAGGAAGCTATACATGGCTGTCCCTGTCTTGAAATCCTCAATTCTCCTGTGCACAAGCGAACAAATTTTCATTTTACACTGGGCCTCTCAAATTATGTAACTGGTTCTGGGTATTTTGCACAAAAAGTACCTTTACAGATATTTCTTCATGAAACTGATTATAATAAAACCAAGAGAACAATGTAAATAGTTTTTAATAAAATATGAACAGGCAGGGCGCAATGGTGTATGCCTGTAATCCCAGTGGCTCAGGAAGCTGAGGCAGGAGGATTGTGAGTTCAAAGCCAGCCTCAGGAAAAGTGAGTCACTGAGCAACTCAGTGAGACCCTGTCTCTAAATAAAATACAAAATAGGGCTAGGGCTCAGTGGTCGAATACCCCTGGGTTCAATCCCTGGTACCTCCCTCAAAAAAAAAAAAAAGACAGTATAAACAATATTTTTATTCTTCTTCCTTTTTTCCCTGATTTCCTTTCTTTAATTATAATCTACATGCAGATAATAAAATACTACTTTGGAAAATCTGGGAAAAGAAGTTTACCCTTCTCCCACCTCCACCTCACAGGGAAGGAGGTCTTTTTGGATACTTTAAGACAGCACTCCAACGTTCTCTACCCACATGTTGAGCTTATGAGAAGGAAGTGGGGAAAGAGAGAGGGAAGGAAGGAGGGAGGGTAACTACGGAGCTCACAGACATTACCACATGCACATGCATACAAACATGCCACACACCAAGAACCTTCTATCCACAGCATACTTGGGAATTTTTACCAGGCTCATCAATATCTGATGCACAGTTTATGGAAAGAGGGATTTCATTTCTTCTTTTATAGAGTGTTAAAGATTTTTTTTTAAGTTGTTTCAGTGTTATACATACCGGGAAAGAAATCCACAGTGTTTCTGAATTTGTTTCAGCCTCAATTTAAGATTACCCCATTAAATAAAATGTCTTAAAAGCTGCACGTCAGTGTGTTTTGACTTAAAATTAAAAGAACACCGCAATTCTTTTGATTTTGTTAATATCCCAAAAGTAAATATTTGACTCATGAAGGTTAGGGAAAATTCATTCCTGTTTACAATCGCCGCACATGTCCTGCGCTGGTTCCAATTCTGTCAGCCAAACAGCTGTCCCCTTCCAGCCGGGCTCTTTGGCCAGCTGTGTGCCCGGGGTTGTTTGAAGACCTGTTAAAAAGCGTTTACGGACTTTCATATGGACAGGTGTCCCTTCATAAAGCAAAGCTGCCTTCTAAAGAATGTAATAAGAAGGATCATGCATTGAACTCTATAAAATAGTTAAAATTGAATGCAGGTAATGAAACAAAAGGGATGCCCAGACGGCCGAAACAATAGGTGACTTTTTTGCCAAGTTGCCTTTTGCCTTTTGTGAGAAGGTGAGGGATGCTCTTGGGCCCCACAAACCCAGAGCATTTCTACACCAGAAATGAACGCTTCCTCCCTACAGGGAAACATCCCCCTTGGTATTTTGCACTTGCAGGTGTTACAGCAGGCTCTCTAGAAAAGGGACTCCTCTTGTGGAAACGCCTTTAACTAGCAATTGGTCCTTATATAAGTAAGTCATGAGGGTGTCTCCAGATGTGATATTGAAATTATAGGAAAAAAAACTGTCCTTTTGTAACGTGTATTTAAGCCGTTGGGTTCTTTGGTGAATTTGAGGAATGAAATACATGGACCCAAGGGTAACAGTGAAGTCACAGAGTTTATTAGAGTAATAGAAAGAAAGCAGAGCTCCCGAAGGGGAGGAGCCCCAAGTTAGGGATGTCTATGGGTGTCTGTTGTCCAGGGGTTTTTAAAGGCATAACTGATGGCCAAGCATGGGTGATTGGCGAGATGAGGGATGCTATCATGGACCAATCAAGCTCTTTAAGCTCTGAGTTGAATAAGCCAATCAGAAATGCATAATTTCAATCCCTCATTTACATCTGTTAGAAAGAGGAAGCACTTCAGGTAAAGGTCTGCTTGTGGGCAGCCATTGCTAGGGGTAAGGACAAGTAAGGGTAACTAAGGAAAGGCAGCTGTGGTCGAAGCTGTGAGGAACAGAGAGACAGGCATTCTAACTTTGAAGAAAGCATTGTGGTGATGCTGGCAGGGAGCAGCAAGTCACAGGATGTCTTTCAGACCTTATTTCTCCTTTTAAGTTGGAATGATGTCACCCTCCCGCCTGTCCTTCTCCAAGGCCCTTATCCTGGCTGCCTATGGGAAATCTATCTTCCTTCCACTTCCACTGTAACCCCAAGCTCTGCTCCAGCAGGACATTGATAGTCTAGACCATGGTGAGTTTTGCTATGTGAGTCAAGTGTTAGAAATATGCACACTCAAATCACCTGATTAATTGCCAGAATAGCACTACTTAGAATTCCTCTCTGCAAGCCATAAGCCACCCACCCTTACAAAGTTGGAAAAGAAATTGAGAGTAGTCATTTAGAAACATTTCTAGCAAATTTTTTTAACATTTTACATTTTGAAATAATTGCAAATGTACAGAAAATCTACCAAAAGAGCACCAAGGGCTTCCTTCTATATTCTCCTCACCAGACCACCTTGTTGTTGACATTTTATCTTACGGCCCAAACAGTCTGTGGTGTGTGTGTATGTGTGTTCCAGAACCATCCAATAATAAGATGAAGAATTCCTTGTGTTTTTCTTACAAATATGAACAGTGCTCTACATGACCAAAATATAACCATCAAAATTAGGACATTGATCTTATGGTATCATCATCTCCAATTCCCATTCATTCTTCTCTGGTGGCACTAATAATGTCTTTAGAGGTTCCAATTCAGGGTCACACATTGCTTGTAGTTTTCAACACCAGCTGGAACCCTCTGAAATAGTTGTTCAGCCATTGTCTTTCATGATCTTGACATTGTTAAAAAGTACAAATCTTTACTAGATAGCAATGTCCCTTGGTTTGGACTTGTCTGGAAGTTCCTTGTCGTTTGTCCATTTCAGGCAAGAATTCCCTAGAAATGACACCATGTTCTTCTAGTGCATCATGACCATGTCTGGGGCCACCCAACATTTATTTGTCCTGTTGCTAGTGATGCTATTTTTACTCGTTGGTTAATGTGGGATCTGCAATGTCTCACCGATAGAAAGTAATTAATGGATACTTTGTGGGGAGAAGCTTTGAGATTTCATCAAGAGAGACCCTTCTCTTCCATGTACTTATTCATTTTTATCAGCATGAACTTGTAAATCCCCATTTTGCTTAAAGGGTTACAAACTGTAACCACCATTATTTATATTGATGCCTAAATGTTCCCTTGGGCCACAAGGAGTGCTTGGAACTGGCCCCTGAGTTGGCTTAACAGGACCACATCGTTTTGAGCATTTCTATACTTTCTAGAAAAAAACAAGTGTTCCAAGCTGATCTTGTATTTTCTCGGACAACCCTGCAGGTAGCCATGTCTCAAGCAGGTCCTGGTTCCTTTAAGTGGGGTGTGGCATTTAGAACCCAACCTAGTGATCCTGGGCGTACTCATTGTTACCAGAGTGCCACTATTCCCAGGCCCTCCCAGCATACATTGAGCTAGGAAATATATGTATACATACATGCATGGATATATACCTACCTGAACATATACATTTTATCTCTAATTATATACGTTAAATATCACAAGTTCACAATCATATGTCCAATTCAGTCCAACACTACAGAGTTTATATTTAACCATTCCTCCTTCCACGTATGTAATTTCCTTCTCCAACTGTGTGAAACAAAAACTCTCATCAACCTCTATGGACTTGTTTATTGACTCCATTTCTTCTCCAGAACGAATCTCTCAGCTGATCTGGCTAAGAACAAGGCCCACCTGGTAGCATCCTCTTCCTGGAAAGGTGCTGACCAGGAAAGGTGAAGGGGAGAGAGAAGGAGAGAAAAGAGGATTAGGCAGGAGAGGAGAGAGCAAGGAGTGAGAGGAAAGAGAAAGGAACTATTTTGTATAGCAATTTGACAGAGTAGCTTCATGCTTGAATCCAATTTAAAAAAAAAGCCAAGGGATTTGTATTTTGTATGTCTTAATGTATTTTCTAGCAATTTGTTTTACTGTATTTTAGAAAAGTAATGGTCTGTCAAGGTTTTGAAATAAAAATCAGACATGACACGAGCCCATCACCATAGGTGGTATGAAGAGCAATGATCCAATCACACTTTCATCTGCAAAGCAAACCTGGGAGTCAACAGAAATCTTTATGCAGCTTGGGCTATAGAGAAGAGTTGAGCAGACAGACTTCAAGGCTTGCCAAGTCTAAAATATTTACTAGCTGGCCCTTTAAGGGAAATGTCTACTGATCCCAGATACAATATTACTATATCATTTACTTATTTATTATGTATATTATTATGTTCTCACCCCCACCACTAAAACAAAAACCCATGAGGACAGGGGTTTTGTCCATGATTCTCCAAAGAAACTGTGAAAATGGTTGGTGCTTAGTAGTTGTTCAATTAATATTTACTGAACTCCAATGAGGGAAAAAGTCTTGGGGTTACTATGGTTTGAATCTGAAATTTTTTAGACATCTCCTCAAAGGGGATAATGGGACTCTGGACTCTTCCTCCTCTTTTTCACACTCAGCCACAGGTGAAAGCCTTTCTTTATCACATGCTCCTGCCATGATGTAATCCTAAAGGCTAAAAGCAACAAGGCTACTCAGTTATGAACTGAAACTCCAAAACTGTGAGCCAAAGGAACTTTTTATAAGTTGATTTATCTCAGATGTTTGTACAGAAAAAAAAAAAAAACCTAATGAAGGGTCATGGATGACAGTGGAATTGAAATGTGTTGGATACAAGCCAAATCAAGTCAGAGCCAGAAGGAACAGTTGTTTTCCCAGCTTGTAAATGCCTGGACAGGTTCTCTTCCCATGCTCCATCCTTCCTCAGTCTTGGGTCAGTCCATCATTAGGCTTCCTCTATGAGGCTCAATCATCTATCATTGATTTGAGGTCAGGCTTCCATTTCCAAAGATGCAGCTTGATCCCCTAGTATAAACAGGACTCTATTTCCAGGAATACCTAGAAAAAAGAAGAGCTAATGCTCACGAAGGTTTTGAACTTCATGTACAATTGCTGCATGCATATATTCATGGGTGTAGCTGTCATCAGATTCCCAAGACGCAAATAACTGTGTGAATCTCAGTTAAGACTGACCCCTTAAAACACCTTGCCCTGGTACCAACCTGAAAGATCATCCCTTGGTGAATGGCCCTTGGAGCCTCCTAAGGTGCACAACATTGCTTGCCAGAACACGGCCACACTACTTTTCTAGACATGACACAGCCTAACAAAACTGGGAGCTTTGACTAACACATTGTCATGAAAGAAGACAACATTAGAAAGACGTTAGATGAGACTGCAGCTGTCTTCCCAGAATGGCCTGTCTGCTTGGAAGATGCCATGAGAACAAAATACCCTTTATTCTAAATGGCAACTGGTGATTTAAGGAGATTTTTAGGGGAAATAAATAAACACCTGCATTAGTCAGGGTTCTCTAGAGGAATGCAACCAGTAGAGAGAGAGAGTGTATGTGTGTGTGTGTGTGTGTGTGTGTGTTTGAATTTACTAAATTGGCTTACAGAATGAGAAGATGGATAGTCCCACAATGATCTCAGTATGTACAGAAGGAGATGATGAAACCCATCTGTTTAGAGAGGAAACAAGGTAGACTGAGGCCAGATCACATTACATCCTTTGCCAAGACCTGTATTATGGTAAAATAATAGCAGATTTTTGACAATGCCTGGTCCCCAAAAACTTCCTTCAGACAATTTAGTATAAATACTTCTAAATATTTTTGCAGAAAATTACAAAATGCCACCTTCCAGAAACATTTGCTGCTTCACTACTTACCTCTACATTACCTACACCAAAAGGGAACTGAGAACAAGTAAATTCTGTGTCCCTCCAGAAAGCATAATCAGCCTCAGGCCTATGGACAAAAGGCATCTGCAAGCCTACCTAATCACCAAGTGGGAGGCTTGGATGCTCAGCAGACTATGCACGGGGCAGAAGTTGTTCCTGTCTCCTGTATAGTCCTAAAGGAGTTTGGGTGCATATCCCCCAAACTTCCTACAAAAAATCTAGCCAAGATTCAGAGCCAACTCTAATCCTCTGAGCACTCAGTGAAGGGTGCCTGGCTGGGTAGACCACCCACTCAGTGCTGGACCCAACCCACTTCCTCTGAAGCCACATTCACTGGAAGTGTAACACTCTTTTGGCTTGGTAGGTTTTGAGTGATTTTCATTAGATTAAGAGGATTTTGATTAAAGCACATGCCATGTTTCATATAGGAAAAAAAAAATCGCTAAGTCCCAGAATCCATAAGCATAACGATGCTGTGTGTTTATAAAGTGCTCTCCTCCCTCCCCTTAGCATGAGAAGCTCCAAGCCCTTCACACATTTTGTGTTATTAATAAGGAATATCTACATATCCTTCTAAGTAGAGTGGGAGAAAATGTGATCTTTAAATATAATCACTGCTAAAGCACAGGAACTGAGTGAGATGGATTGGAGAATGAGCCAGAATTTGAACCCAAGTAACAATGATTTGTATGTTCAAGTTTGTTCTTCAAAAGACGTCACTGCAGCCAAGAGCAGGAAACCTGGGAGGCCTTGGCCTTGAGGAATACAACAGTTGAATCTGCTTACACCATGTACAGACTGGCATGATGAGTAAATGTCTCATTAAGGTGACAAAATAATTACGTTGACAAAATAATTACATCGATGCTGATGGAGATTGTGGTGATAAGTGATGATGGACTGATGTCACCTAGCCCAAATGTATCCCTCTGAAATGCTCTCAAGTTAGCACCAAAGAACCAGACATGCACTTTTGTTGGCTTGCCATATGAGAATCATGTAAAGCAATGACGCATGACTGGGCCCTGTAGCAGGTTCTCGGAAGCTACTGGCCTCTCCCTCATTTCAAGTGGTATCATTTGCATCTAGGCCACTTCTCTGGCAGCTGATCATTCCTAGGGACATCTTTAGCATAATAGTCTTGGACTGTTTAGCTCCTAGCATTCTTTAAATTTTAATGCATGTGTGTATTAGATGTCCAACCTCATAGTAAATTCTTTGAGGGCAAGGATTTTGTCCTTTTCCTCACCACTCGCTACCTCCTACCCTTAGTCAGAGCCTGTCCCAGTTTGTTGGCTGTGAATTCCGGCTGAGTGGGAGTGCTGGGCTTTAGATCTGAAATGTCCCCCAAAGGCCTGTGTGTTTTATAAAGGCTTGTTGTTCATCCCACAGTGTTATTGTGAAAAGGCAGGACTTTCAGGAGATAGGGCCTGGTGGGAGGCCTTCTGGTCATTGGGGGTGGCCTTTTGGTGAAGTTATTAAGACCCTGCCCCTTTCTTTTCCTCTCTCTTATGTCCCAGACATAAGGTGAACAGTTTGGCTACCAATGCCACCATGACGTGCTGCCTCTCCACAGACCCAAACAACAAAGTCGATCAACCACGTAAGTTGAAACCCCTAATGCTATGAGTCAAAATAAGCCTTTTCTTTTTGTAAGCTGATTATCTCAGATATTTGTTACAGTAATGGAAGGCTGACTAAGAAAGCTTAGTGGTTAGAGAAGCAGCCTAGTCCACTTCTACGTCTGAGAGGCAGATACTACTGGCATATGGGAGGAGGCAGGGGCGGAGAAGGTAACCTGGCAGGTGATCTCGGTGGGGAAAGTCTCCAGAGGAGAAGGACTCTGTCCATTCCTTTTTAGGATGACTCACTTACCACAGGTCTTCCACACCTCTACCATGCCAGGCACAGGAGCAGGGAGGAGGAATGCAACCAGAGATGTGCCTAGAGCTCCCTATTTCGGGGAGCTACAGGTCCAGTCAGACAGCTGCCCCAGGCAGGTCTCTGTGAAAACATCTCAGAATTTTCATTGCTTTTTTTTTTCTTTTTCCTATGAAATTTCTTTCTTCTCATTTCTGTTAACTTAGCTAGTTAAACTGTCAGGCCAATTTTGAAAAGGAATAAAATCTTTGTCCCTCCTCCCATCCTGAAGCCAAAATCTATTTTAGTTCATATAAAAATGATCAAATTACAGCTTTTGGCATGTTACTTAACTAGGAAAAAATAAATTGGATTAACTAGTGCCAATAAACTAAGTATTTTCAATTAAATTCTAACATTAGTAAAAATATCAGTCATACCAGTCTAAACCCTAACCAACTTTAAAAACAGTATGTGTAACACTCAAAGCAGCTGTCTGCAAAAACAGCGTCTATTGCTCATATGAAACTTTGGGCAATAAAAGGAATTACTTGAGGGACCCAGCACTTAGGCACAAAGAGCCAGGCAGGTCTGGGCTTTCCATAATAGGTAATTTCAGCCAAAAGAAAAAGAAAAGCATCCTTTCCCCTAGCTTTGGTCCCTCAGAATTGGGCTAACTCCCACAGATGGAAGAGTCCACTGTTGTCGGAGGCAGATAAAGTGACCTTCTGTTTGGTGGTAGGAGAGGTCTTACTCTAGCACATTCTAGGTCTATAGGCTCCACCCTGGAGATCCATGTTCAGGTACCAACACAAGGGCTAGGAAAGCCCCCTGAGCCTGTTTTTGTTCACCTACTAGGGGTTGTCCTTTAGATCATCCCCAGACTGTTGCACATGGCCAGGAGAGCACAGGGCTGCAAGTGCACCTACATGCTCTGTGGGCCATGGTGACTTAGACCCCTCCTAATGCATATGGCAGGATGTGCACTTGCTGCTCCTGGGCTCATCTGCAGTAAGTTAGGAGACTTACTCATCTCACATAAATGGGGGACCTGACTAAAGCATAGTCATCCAGTGCTCTCTTCAACAAAAATTTGCTGAACATCTTGAGGTCTGGTTGTGTAGTGAGGTTTGGGGGTTGTGCACTGATTTTGATTTAAAACCATACGATTAACAAGGATGATTGAACATGACACTGACTTAAAGATATTCATGGTTTAATGAGATAGATAGATATTCACTGAGATTATCCCGGTGCAGTCTGGTAAGTGTTTTAATAGGTGAATGTAGCACATAACCCCAGGAATAGAGGGTAGCTGGCCCAGGATGTGTAGAGAGAAGGCACAGAAACCACACATAGGAATTGAGCAAAAAGTATGCAAGCTGGACATACTGCACGTGTATACATCCACAGATATGCAGATGAGGCGGGTCTTCCACCAAATGTTGATACTCTCTGCATTGTATAAAAAAATAGAAAGTCATTAATCACTATCTGTTTAAGATTTAAAGATTATGAGCTTACATTAAGATCTCATTAGTTTGTAAGGCCATTAATATAAGATTGCTTGCATTAAAACAGATTTTGCTTTTCAAACCAAAAGGGAGGGAATGGGCAAATTTACATTTGACCTTTCTAAATTGTGCAGAGGATTTCACTTCAACAACTAATTGGCCTTCATTTTATGAGTGTAAACAGTTCAACTAATTTCTGGCAGGTGATTTTTATACTTTATTAATAAATCAATTTCATATGCTAAAATGAAGGCAATATATGTTTGCTTAGAAATGAGTCATTTTCTGCTCTGAGCAGCATTTTGCAGGGTGGTCAACAACCTAAGGGATCCTGGAAAGCTCTTGAAAAAAACAAATAAAATGCCAGACTCATCATATAATGTGCACTTTAGTTATAAAATGGCTAAATCCATCAGGATCCAGCCAGAAAAACCTGAAATCACAGAAATTTTTTCATCAGAGTAAATTTAATATGGGAACTTTATTATACAGGTGTCAGGACTTAACAAACAGGGAATACCCTGGTAATCTGGAGGTACAATTGTAAATATTTCAGATTTGGGATTTTTCTGATTTTGGAATATTTGCATATACATAATGAGATATTCAGGGGCTGAGACTCATGTCTATACACACAATTAATTTATGTTTCACATACATCTTGCAGCTAGAGATAATTTTACAGAATAATTTTGGTGCACCTGCATTTTGACTGTGACCCATCAAATGAGATCAGCTGTGGTGCTTTCCACTCATGGTATTGTGTCAGTGCTCAAAAAGTCCTATATTTTGGAGCATTTCATTTTTTTTTTGGATCAACCTATGATAACTGCAGGAAGTAGCTATTGCCCCTGGGCTGTGGACACAGAGAAAAGATGTGGGAGTTATGGGTACCCAGAGTTCAAATAAGGAGGCCCTACAGAGCTGGGCTCAGACCTCCAGGGAGAGATGCAGCCTGGATGGTGCTGGTATACCTGAAGAAACACAATGAAGTGGGTCTGGGAATGTGAGGAGCTGGAGGTGACAACCTCTCACCCCATCAGTGTTTGGGGAAGTGGTACCAAAAGAAACCACTGGCCATGGAAAGGACTAGTCTCTGGCTCTTACAGACATTTGGTTTCCCCTTGGTGCTCTTGTTGTCAGACTCAAACGAGGATCTCCAAGGCAAATGAGAATAGCCCCCAGGACCACAGAGCAGGTTACCCAAGGGTGGATTTGAAGTGGGAACAAGCACTTTATAGCTGATGGTTGAAGACACGATACAATGATCTCTACTTTATTGCAACATGAGTATCTTCCCCACAACAAAAACTTCAAAATTATTTACAGAGGGTAAGAAACAAATTATGATGAGAGATAGTATCTAATTCATGTTCTCTGATTTAGATGAATCTTCCCAAGAACTCTAGCTTGTTCATGTTTTCACAAAGTGAGTGTGGCCAATTCTACCAGGCTTGCTCCTCTTCTCCATGACTTAAAGATACACACTACAGCTCAGCCCTCCTGCACTTTGTTTGAGGTCATGTGACATGGAACTAGAGGAGGGTGTGTAGAAGAATGTGACATATGCCAGTTCCTCATCTGGCCATAAAAATTCCCATCTCCTTTTACAGGTGTTAGTGGTGATATCACCCATGTGGGAGGGGCCATGTGAAGAGATCCCTGCCTTCTCCTGCTACCCTACCCCCCAGCAAAGGTGTTGCAAGCTGAAGAAACATTGAGATATATTTATCACAGCGTACAGCAACCTACTCTAACATCAACAGTTCACTAAATTAGTAAAAAAATTAATTTATAAAGATATACCATTACTCATAAATACTCAGAGTCACAATGAACAAATTTGCTCATAATGACCCAAAAGCAGTATGCATCTCACTCATGCTCTAGAACCTAGAGAAATTGATTTAAAGATCATTACCCATACCTCACTCTCATTAGCACAACTAGTCCAGCATCATATTGCTAGCTAGTGATAGAGGTAGGTCCTGCATCCTGCCCTAGTTTTTTGTGAAAATTCTTTCCCCTTAGATGGCTGCCAGAGTCGGTTTTGTCAGTGCTGGTGAAGCCAGATTTAAAGATAGGTAGTTAGTATAGCTAGGTAAATCAGGTCTGATATCCAGTCAAATAAAGAAAATGGAGTCCATAAAGAAAATAGAGTCCAATCTGAGTCTAGGTAATCAGAACTCCACCTGGGAGATTGAAACAGTAAGTGTCAACAAAGACAAAGGGTTTAAAAGGAAAAAGACAAGAAGTTTTGAAGTTTTGTTGAATTGGAAAAGTCCCTGGGTCCTTAAAACAACCTGGGGATCATTTTAATTGATGTCATATGTAAATGGAAAGAATACTGATAATAGCATTTGCAGAAGTAAAACAGGATTAGAAAACACAATACACATTTCCTTTTATATTCGCTTCATCAAATATTTTTCTTTCTCATGCCAGCTCTGGTAGGAGTGGCTGTTTGGTAGGAACTGGATAGGTCTATGCAAGGGATCTCTAACCTCCTGTCTATGGACTTGAGGTAATGAACTTGAGTTACTCTTTGGCATTAGCTTTACTCAAGGGTCAACAAACTCTTCCTGTAAAGGGCCAGATAGTCAATATTTTTGGCATTTTGGATCATAAAGTGTCTGTCACGGTTACTCAAGTCTGCCATTGTAGGAGAAAAGTAGCCCTCAATGATATGTAAACAAGTGAGATTGACTGTGTTCTTATAAAACTTTATTTATGAAACAGGCAGCAGGATGGATGTGGCCTGAAAGCCATGGTTTGATGACCCCAATCCTACTCATTAACCTGAGTTTGCAGATGTCACAGATGTAAATCTATATAATGTAATCTTTGCTTCTCTTTCAGTTGTCTAATCAAGTATGGTACCAGGACTTAAGAGCATGAATGACTCACACAACACTGCAGTCCTCCAGGGAAAAGATTTTAAAAGGAATGCACCATTAACAAGGTGGGGCGGTGGAAGAGGGGATGAGGAGTGAGGCTTGAGCTGGAAGCTGGCAGGCTGGAAGTAGAAATTTTTCTGCTTCTCTAGTTGGATAGAAGTAGTAGGATTCTTCTGATTGGAATCAACTGTCCATTTTTGTTGACCACTGTGCATTAGCAATTACAACAACAACAGAATCACTGTCTTTCCTTGCAGACTTGCAATAGTCAGCCTTGGTTACCTGTTGACCATGCCTAGGATGATTGATCATAGTCCATCATGAGGCCACTGAAGCATAAATGCCTGCTAGGTGGGGGATTTTTACTTTTGTCTGCTTTATAAAAGATTGCGTAACACACCTACAATGAGAACAGACTTTTAAAAGCAAGTGTAGACTGTAAATGAATCATCCTCTGTTTTAGGTTCTCAAGAGGTTTGATGCTACGTGAAATAAAGACAAGATGAGAAGATTGATGTGCATAAGCAACCAGCTTGCATGGGATATGACAATAATTCCATTTGACATGTTATTTTATTATTATTAAGTCTTCTTACTATTTTAAAATAAGTAAGCAAGTGAATTTTTATTATTTTTATGAAGGAAACAAACGATCAATGATAAAAGTAAATGATTCATAGGAAATTTAGGTAATATCAAACCACCATGCTCAGTATAAGGCCACTTTTCTCCTCAGATAGTCTTATTTTCTCATAAGTATCCTTGCAACAATGTTCATCTGGCCTTCAAATTCTAGTTTAAGTCACAATTTCAGAAATGTCCTATGCCTGAATTGGCAGAAGATGTTGCAAGAGTTCCTAACCTGTGAATTATTTTTCTAGTAAATTTCTTTTAAAGCAGTCCTCTTTGGAATTTCATTTTGGGAATTCTTTTGTCATAGAAGAGCATGGTGGACATAGAAATCTTTTTGTGGTTAAAATAATTTGTGGCTAAAATTCTTAAGAGACTGCTCTGAAGGGTCCCTAAGTAAGGTATGGGCACAAGGGATATGTGAGTGGGATTCTTGTACCATTAGCTCCCTCAAAGTCTGCAGACCCCCCAGACTTATAGCTGAGAAGATGCTGGCAGCACACATAGAAGGAATGCAGTTTGTGCAATCCTATTGGGGTAAGTGAGCCTTCTTCACTTGGGTTCCCCACTTCTCTTTACTGGCAAAGTTCCTGTTTATATAATTGAAGAGTGGGCCACATAGATATTCATGAAGCTAAAATGTTAACAGGAGCCAGGCATGATGGTGCATGCCTACAATCCCAGCAACATGGAGAGTGAGGTAGGAGGATAGCAAGTTTGAGGCCAGCCTGGGCAATTTAGTAAGACCCTGTCTCAAAATATAAAGGGCAGGGGATATAGCTCAGTGGTAGAGTGCCCCTAGGTTCAATTCCCAGTGCTGCAAAACAAAACAGCAAAGTCACCAGGACAAACTGCAGCCAGAGGAAGCTTGCAAAGAACCCCTGAGACCATGTCACTAGGGTCCCACAGTAAGACAGGCAGAACCAGGTTACCTATAGAGAATGGGCAGTTCTTTAAGCTGGACCACAGGGAGTTCAGCATTAAGGTGAGTGGAATTTGATTATGAGGACTTAAAAGCATGTTTGTGTATATATATATATATATATATATATATATATA